>NC_025996.2:90841728-91076728 GCF_000442705.2 Elaeis guineensis
TTTTAAAATTACCATTTTGCCCTGCACTAAATTTTTGCTACAAATGGTATCAGAGCATGGTTCTAGAATATGATATACATATGCATGCGTAGATTAAGGTGTAATCTATAAGTTTAAATTTGAAATTCAAAATTCAAAATTCAAAAAAATTTAAAATTAAAATTTGAAATTTGAAATTTGTTAGAAGTTTCAAATTTGAAATTCAAAATTTGAAATTTGAAATTTGGTTGAAATCTCAAATTTGAAATTTGAAATTTGAAATTTGAAATTCAAAATTCAAAATTTAAAATTCAAAGATTGGAAATTCAAATTTGAAATTTGGTTGAAATCTCAAATTTGAAATTTAAAATTTGAAATTTAAAATTTGAAATTCAAAATTTAAATTTGAAATTGGTATATTTAGATATACTTGATCCAAGTAGCAAGTAATCTAATTGGGTTAGTTGCCATGGCCGTCCGGTCATAGGAGAAAAATAGGGTTTAAAGGTCCTCTCTTCCCATTCGATGGGGTCTTCTATGGTGGTAGGGGTGCCGATGCAATTATATCCCATGTCGATGAAGCAGCGAAAGGACTTAATTATAAAATTTATCATGAATGTGTTAGATTAGATCTAAAAAAAAATTTAAGATTTATTTTGAGTTATTTTCTGTTATGAAATGAGCAATAGGATTGCTGTTTATGAATTGTGCTGACCCGTTTGTGAAATGAGTCAACACATTTATTGAACAAAAATTAAAATCTTTCAAAATTTGAAAATTATTTTTGAAATGCCAAACCCTGACCCATCAGCCCAAGTACTTAATTAAAAGAATTAAGTGTTGTCTAGTAGGTCTAGAATTATGAATTAAGACCTAAGACAATTGCATAAACTTGTGGGTCAATGGGTTAGATGAATTAGGTCCATAATTGGGTTAGACCTAAGGTTAGCTTAAAAAATAGACTAAATGGAGTAATTGGTCAAATCTAATCAAAAGTTGAATTAGATTAGGTCAAGGATACTCTAGACTCAACTTCAATAGTTGTAGTTGAATGGGTCCATGTCTTTAACTAGACCAAGATGGACTTAATTCATGGCTACGCGGTGGAGCCCTATTTACTAAGTTGATCAAAATTAAAACTAATGAACCGGTTGGTGTCTAAGGTAAGTTCGCAGTTTTGACCAGTGGTTCTTAAGCGGGAGCTACTCGCATTGATTCGATCATGGACAAGTTAATGGCAAATCCCCACCACTGATCTCACTTACCTGGCCAATCTGGTAAGTTAGATTTTGATTAGATCACTTGGTGATTAGAGCTCACCCATGTCATTAGGTAAATCAGTGTGACTGATTTAGGTGCTCCTAATTCAGCTTTAATTAAATTCTTTTTTAATCTGACTTGGTGAAGTCAGTGGGAGGATTGAAATTGGCTGGATGATTTCTTCTCTACTATTCTTTAATAAAATCCTCAAAATTATTAGGTCCCTAAATGATTAATTATAATGATAACTAAGTCATAGCCTCCCATTAAGTGAGTGATAATGGGTCCATTAGTTCAATGATCATTGGAGGCCCAAAGGCCTGGTGCTCATTGGCTAATGGAATTATTATTCATAATATGATAATTTGATTGAGTCTTTCTGATGGTGGTTAGGTTGGCCGGCCAAAGTCGGGCCTGATCATTTATTGGTCCGATTCACTAAATTAAGTCATGTTAATGGTTGGACCTAACCAGATCTTTTCAGTGGAGGCCAAAGCCTACTGATTAGGTTCTGGGGCAAAATCAATTACTAGAAGTTGTTTAGAGAAACAACTGGTTAAGAACCTACCCATAGATGCACATGGGTTGACCAACCAAAGTTGGGCTCGTGTGTAGTCTGTGTGGATTCTAGTACCCATTAAGGAATTAAAGTAATTCCTCGAATTGGAGGATAAGGCTACCAGTTCGTAAAAATATTAGGAAAAACTTTAGACTAAAGTCCAAGTCTTTAGTATTAATTTATGTACTAATAGAGGTCTCATTTTTCTTTATGCAGCTATGGCCACTACCCTGTCGCTCCGGTCATTATTAGATAATGACAAGCTCATGAGACCCAATTTCGATAGCTGGTATCGAAAATTAAAAATCATCCTTTAGCATGAGCGGATCCTTTATCTAGTAACGGATCCAGCACCTAAGGAGCCAGCTCTGAACGCTAGTAAGGTGATCCGAGATACTTACTTGAAGTGGCTCAATGACCGCACACCGTTCGATGTATTATGCTGGCAGCAATGAATGACGAGTTCAGCCGAAGGTTTGAGAATGCCCAGCCACAGGAGATGCTTCAAATGTTGAACGACTCCTTTGGCACGCCTGACGATGTTGAAAGGCACAAAACTAGTTGTGCCATTTTCAATACTCGGATGAGGGATGGGGCCTCAGTCACTGATCATGTACTGTACATGATCGAGATGATTGAGCGCCTAAGCAAATTGGGCTTTCCTCTGCACGAGCAGCTCGGTAAGGATGCGATCCTTAATTCCTTGCCCAAGTCCTTCCTCCCATTCCTTACTCATTTTTGAATGACAAAGCCTGCAGTAAACTACCACGGATTGTTGGGGTTGCTGCAGAACTTTGAGAAGGATCACCAACTCCATAAGGAGTCGGTGAATGTAGTGGGAGGGTCTTCTTCTGTCGTCAACCCTTTGGGAAGGGGAAGAAGAACAAGAAGAAGAAAAATAAGAAGGTGCAATCTCATGCTGGGACAGTAGCACAGGGTCAGACCAAGAAGCGCAAGTACGACCAGAGCCAAGCGGAGTGCTTCTTTTGCAAGAAGCACGGGCATTGGAAGAGGAACTGTCCTCAATACATTGCCTCCCTGGACCCGAACAGGCCAAAGAAGAAGCAAGGTAATTATATGATAACTCCTTGCAACTTTTTGATTTGTGATACTACTGCCTGGGTATTGGATACCGGAAGCCCTTATCATATTTGTAATTCGATGCAGGGTCTACAGGTCAGTAGGAGATTTGATGAAGGCGAGAGGTTCCTGAACGTTGGAGATGGAAGCAAAATTTCAGTTCTAGCTTTAGGAATCATGAGTCTTGTAATCAATTCTCGTAATGTAATTCTAAGTGAATGTCACTATTGTCCAAGTTTTTTATTAAATATTATTTCTGTAGGCCTTTTGGTCATGTACGGTTATGATTTTTAATAAAAAAAAATATTTGCAATATCATTTTGAATGGTGTTACAATATTTGTTGGACTATTAAATAATGGAATTTACTTACTATCACAGCCTGTTAATGTGGTTCAAAACTTCGGTAAATGCTCTAGAATAGATAATGTGTCAGAAGTCTACCTTTGGCACTGTAGGCTAGGTCATATCAATAAGAACAGGATAAACAGGTTGGCTCAAGAAGGAATTCTTGAAGTTAGTGATTGTGAATCATTTCCAACCTGTGAGTCCTGTCTTCTTGGGAAGATGACCAAGTCATCTTTTACTGAAAAAGGTGAGCGAGCCAATGAACTCTTAGGTCTGGTACATTCTGATGTATGTGGACCCGTGAGCTCAAGTGCAAGAGATGGATTTTTCTACTTCATAACCTTCACAGATGACCTATCTAGGTATGGGTATGTCTATTTAATGAAGCATAAGTCGGAATCATTTGAAATGTTCAAACTATTCCGAAATGAGGTAAAAAAATAAACTAGGAAGTGTATTAAAATTCTTCGATCTGATCGAGGAGGTGAATACCTTTTCAATGAGTTTCTGACGTATCTAGGGGAGAATGGGATTCTCTCTCAGTGGACTCCTCCTGGAACACCACAGCATAATGGTGTGTCTGAAAGGAGGAATCGGACCCTATTAGACATAGTTCGATCCATGATGGGGTTTGCTGGTCTGCCGATCTCCCTCTGGAAATATGCGCTCGAATCGGCTTGTTACCTTCTAAATAGAGTTTCGAGTAAGTCTGTAGCCAAAATGCCATATGAGATATGGATAGGATGTAAGCCAGTACTCTCGCACCTTAAGGTTTGGGGGTGTCCGACTTATGTTAAACGTTTAATTACAGACAAGCTTGGACCTAGGTCTGACAAGTGTAATTTTATAGGGTACCCAAAAGAGACCAAAGGGTATTATTTCTACCTTGCTGATGAGCAAAAGGTGTTTGTCAGCCTTAAGGAAATTTTTTTAGAAAAGGAGTTCCTTAGTGAAAAAACTGTTGCCTCTAAGGTCGAACTTGACGAAGTTCGACAGGTGAAAAAACTGACACATGTTACTGAACCTGAACCAGATTTGATTAGATCAGATCCGGAGCCCATTGATTATGCACCCTTAAGGCGGTCTGGTAGAGTACCACATCAACTGGACAGATACTATGGTTTCTTGGTCCGGGATGGTGATCCTGTCGAACTTGATGAAAACGATGAGGATCCAATCACCTACATGGATGCAATGCAGAGACCTGACTCTGAGAAATGACTAGAGGCCATGAAATCCGAAATGGAGTCCATGAAGGTCAACGATGTGTGGACATTGGTTGACCCACCCGAAGGAGTAAAACCCATAGGGTGTAAGTGGGTCTTCAAAAGGAAGAGGGGCGCAGACGGAAAGGTGGAGACCTATAAAGCCCGTCTGGTTGCCAAGGGATATCGTCAACGTTATGGTATAGACTATGACGAGACATTTTCTCCTGTGGCAATGCTCAAATCCATTCGGATTATGCTTGCGATAGCTGCCCATCTGGACTATGAAATCTGGCAGATGGATGTGAAGACAGCTTTCCTAAACGGAGAGCTGGACGAAGAGGTGTATATGATACAACCCGAAGGGTTCACATCCACAGATGAGTCTAAGGTGTGCAAGCTATAGAGGTCTATTTATGGACTTAAGCAGGCATCTCAGAGTTGGAACATACGTTTTGATAGGACGATCAAAATGTATGACTTCGTTAAGAACGGAGAAGAGCCCTGCATTTATAAGTGGGCTAATTGTCCAGTAGTAGTATTTCTTGTATTGTATGTGGATGACATTCTCTTAATCGAGAATGATGTCCCTGCATTACAGGGAATAAAGATTTGGCTATCGTCACAGTTCTCCATGAAGGATCTGGGAGAAGCTTCCTACATCCTAGGGATGAGGATCTATAGGGATAGATCCAAAAAGTTGCTTGGCTTATCCCAGTCCACGTATATTGATGCTATGCTGAAAAGGTTCAGCATGAAAAATTTCAAGAAAGGCTATCTACCGATAGGCCATGGAATTTCTCTCTCGAAGAGGAATTGTCCGACAACACCTCAAGAGAGAGAGCGTATGGGTAGGATTCCATATGCTTCGGTAGTGGGATCTATCATGTACGCCATGACATGTACACGACCAGATGTGGCATACTCACTAGGGGTAGTGAGTAGATACCAATCTGATCCAGGAGAGAATCTCAGGAAGGCTGTTAAAACCATCCTGAAGTATTTAAGAAATACTAAGGACCAGTGGCTTATATATGGTGAATCGGACTTGAGACTTATAGGGTTTACAACTCTAGTTTCCAGTCTGATCGCGATGATAGCAAGAGTGTGTCAGGATTTATTTTTACCCTTAATGGTGGGGCTGTCTGCTGGAAGAGTTCCAAGCAGCACACTGTGGCTGATTCAGTATGCGAGGCGGAGTATATTGCTGCATCAGATGCCGCCAAAGAAGCGGTGTGGCTGAGAAAATTCATCATCGAGCTCGGAGTACCACCCTCCCTTGTAGGTCCAGTTCTGCTCTACTGTGACAGCTCTGAAGCCATTGCTCAGGTGAAGGAACCAAAGGCACACCAGCGGACGAAGCATATTATGCGCCGCTACCATCTCATCCGGAGATCGTGGAGCGAGGTGACGTCGACCTTCAGAAGATTGATGGGAAGGAGAACCTGGCCGACCCATTCACTAAAGCCATTGCGGTGAAGGAGTTCAATGACTACAAGTCGAAGATGGGTATTAGATACTGCACTGATAGGCTTTAGGCCAAGTGGGAGATTGTTGGGAATAGTGTCCCAAAGCCAATCGTCAACCTGTTGACGGTTGTGCTCCTTTTGTATTAGTACATGAATTATAAATAAATAAAAATTATTTTGGTATTTTTTCATACAAATATTTTATCTTCTAATGAACTCCTGTGTTGTGGTGAAGTCCTTAGGACTATTTAGACTCGACAAAGGAGATTTGTCGCTTAGTTCTTAAACATGTTCGCGACCAAATGATACGTTGTTACCAAGGACGATAATGTTTATCAAGCATAGGTCATTGTGTGCCATATGGGTTGGTTGTCCTCATAACCAAAGAGTGTGGAGACACTGGTATGGCATACAGGTGAGATGTAATGGTACATCTGCACTGAACGTGACCAACTCCAGAGCTATTTCTGCTGTCAAGATTTGCTCCGATGGGATATGGGTATAAATATCCCTCCGACCTGAGATCGCCACGGTGACTTGCAAGCAACTCACTGCACTTAGGCACTGGACTACCTGAATTTCTAATTCAATGACGGAAGGCTGCTGGGTGTAGTCAAGTACTTGACTTGTCGGTGCGTGTGTCAAGATGGGATTGACCACTCCAGTTTAGGAGCTATGTACAGTCGTGTTTCAATTTAGCAAAACCTTGGCCAGAGTAGTCCTAGTGAGGAGTCACAGGACTAATTGAGTTGAGCACGATTCGGATGATATCATCAGGGTTGACAGTTTAACCCTGAGTCATCCTAAACACAGAGGTCAAAAGGGATGAATTATACGGTAAACATATTCACGTAGGTTCTGAATGTTGCGATTGCGATTATTCGACCTATCCGATCATCGGGTACCATTGCTAGATGGTCACTTCGATTAGTACAGGAATTGGTTCCTGTGCTACCGGCTTAGGTTCGAACCTGCGGGGTCACACACATTAGTGGTTCCTTTCTGATCAGATGGCTGATTATGAGTCTTATGTATCTGGGACTCTATGATTGAGAATTAGGATTCTCTAATCATGAGTTTCACATATTTTGGGTATCGGGGTCAAAATTTTGAATTTTAAATTTTGAATTTGAAATTTGAACTCTTTGATCAGGATTTCATATCGATGGTCTCTGATGCCTGATTGCCCATCGGATTTGGACTCAATATTTATGAGAGGTTTAATTAGTGATTTGATCACTAATTAACTCAATTTGATTGAGTAATTATTTTTGGATCAAGTCCAATTGAATTGGATTCAGTTTGGATTGACCCGATTAGGTTAAATGTTGACCTAATCGCTAAGGTGGTTTAGTCCCTGATTTGATCAGGGATTAGGTTTAGTTAATTCCTGATTTGATTAGGATTTTATTGAGCCTAATTAAGCTTAATTAAGTTGGATTTAATTTATTCTAATTGTGCTTAACCTATTTAGATTAGGTTGGCTCAATTAGGTTCAAACCACCTTGACTTTTCTTCCTGCGCCACCTCACTTCTTCTGTGCATATTTAAATTCACGAGAAGCAACTTCTCATGAATTTTCTTCACACAGAAGCCATCCCATGCCCACCCTTGTGTGCCAAATATCTGGATAAAAATAAGTTGGTTGGCCATTCAAATTCAAAAGAAAGTTTGAATTTGAATGAGCAACCAACTAATCCATGCGCCATGGTCTTATCTTGTGCGCCCCATATTTTACATGAGAAAATATTTCTCGTGTAAACTCTCCATGCACAAATCAACTCACGCCCCTTCTCTTCTCACGCACAAGTGGATAGGGATGAGTTGGTTTTGCATTTGAATTTAAATTTGATTTGAATTCAAATGTGCAACCACTTATCTTTATCCTCTCACGCGGATAAGACACGTTCGACGTTGTTTAAAAAAGAGGAGAAAGGTGGGACGTGCATAAAAATTTTAGGAGAGAAACTTTGGGGCATGAGGAAAGTTTGTGCATAAGGTGAAGGTCCAAAACCTTCCGAGATAAAAAGAAAGAAAAGAAAGAAAATTGAGCGCAGGGTTTCTAGTGTGTACCCTAGGGTTTCTACCTAGGGTTTGGGAAGTCAGATTGGTGTGCCACGAGTGTTGTGAGTCCACCAAATTTTAGGGAGAGATCCATCAGCCTCTCAAAAACCATGCAAATGATCCGAAGCATCTGAGGAGTCGGCACATATTGATCGAAGGAGTTCGATCAACATCTACCATCAAAAGGGTGAAATCACGAACTAGCATTCGTGAGGAGCTGATCAGACGGGAGCTTCGTGTGGATGATCCGCAGAGGCCAGACATTTGTGTGGCTGTGACGTGATGATTAGAGCCCCCCGACGATGATCAGATTACGGTGATCGACTACCCGCAAAAGATGATGTGTTCTGAACACAGTACTGTAAAAGGTTTACTGATTCAAATTTGAATTTCAAATTTAAATGCATGCTGTTGTATCATATTTAGATCCTAGTATAGGATTAATTAGTATTAATTAATAAAATTAATTAATAATTTCACTGTAAAATAGTAATTTTGAAAAAGTTTTAAAATTACCATTTTGCCCCTGCACTAAATTTTCACTACAAATGGTATCAGAGCATGGTTCTAGAATATGATATACATATGCATGCGTAGATTAAGGTGTAATCTATAAGTTTAAATTTGAAATTCAAAATTCAAAATTCAAAATTCAAAAAAATTTGAAATTTGAAATTTGTTAGAAGTTTCAAATTTGAAATTCAAAATTTGAAATTTGAAATTTGGTTGAAATTTAAATTGAAATTTAAAATTTAAATTCAAAATTTGAAATTCAAAATTTAAAATTTAAAATTCAAAGATTGGAAATTCAAAATTTGAAATTTGGTTGAAATCTCAAATTTGAAATTTAAAATTTGAAATTTAAAATTCAAAATTTAAATTTTGAAATTGGTATATTTAGATATACTTGATCCAAGTAGCAAGTAATCTAATTGGGTTGGTTGCTATGGCCGTCCGATCATAGGAGAAAAGTAGGGTTTAAAGGCCCTCTGTTCCCATTCGATGGGGTCTCCTATGGCGGTAGGGGTGCCGATGCAATTATATCCCATGCTGATGAAGCAGCGAAAGGACTTAATTATAAAATTTATCATGAATATGTTAGATTAGATCTAAAAGAAAATTTATGATTTATTTTGAGTTATTTTTTGTTATGAAATGAGCAATAGGATTGCTGTTTATGAATTATGCTGACCCGTTTGTGAAATGAGTCAATCAATCCGATCCCAAATCAAGCTTGAGGTGACAACTCCATCTCGGGCAATCATCGATGTAGGTACTTCAGGTCGGAATGATCCAAAATCTCTAATATGGGAATTTTTGAATTGCTTTGGTATTGAAACCGAACAATCCATCCTCACCAATTCTGATCTTCACGAACTTAGAGAAAAATACTAAATTCTTAAAGATTTCGAGTTGACAGTTCCAAGTCGGGAATGACTAGATTATCGAACCTTCAGAACATAAGGTCACATTCTGTGATGAGACATTTCAGTTTAGACTTTGGTTTCCACTTCATCCCTTCTTTAGCAATGTCTTAGATTTTTATAGGCTTCATCGAACCTAGGTAACTCCAAATGTTATTAAGATAATCATAGTCTTTATCATTTATTATAAATTTGTTGGTATAAAGCATAGGATTTTCCTCTTTAGGGTGTTGTTCATCTTAAAGAAACATCCATATGAAAAAGACTGACGGTATTTTTCATCTCGGCTAAAATATAAATTTGGCATCAGTCTTCCTTCTTCTATCCATGATTGGAAAAATAGTTTCTTTTTTATTTCTTCTAGCATTCCTTAGGGTTTCAACTGTAGCTGGCATAAGTCTGAGGTTAAGTGGAACTCCAATAATAAGATCTTTCTCCAAGATGAGGTTTTTGCAATGTGTTGGGTATGAAGGTACCCAAACTAAGTCAACTGATGAACAACCAGTTTTTATATGATGCTGGCATCAGTTAAATCTCTCCTTGGAGTAAGTTCGATGTCATATTTTTCTTTTCATTTTCTTCTCCTCTTTTTCTTCTTTTAATAGAATTTTCTCTTTATGGCAATAGCAATAATGAAATTCGATCCCAAGAGGCTGGTGGATATGAAAAAGAGAAAGCAAGATTTAGCCAATGAATCTATTGCTAAGAGGAGTAAAGATGCGGTAGGTTGGAAACTGACTGCTCTAGCCACCGAAACTTCTCCAACTCTGACCTCAATAACAATTTGGTCATCTCTTGCCCCTACTGTAGAGCCGATGTCCAAAACCTCACATCGATAGAGTACCACGTGGTTCATTGATAAGTAGTAAATTTTTATATTTATTAAAGATATTTTTGATAATTTTTTATATTAATAGCTTCTTAAAAATCTAATTTCATAAATTTATTGAATTTTTTAAAAAATAAATAATTTTTAAAAAAATAAAATTAGAGCATATTTATGCAAAATAGATGTTGATTTAATTGAGAATCAAAGTATCAAAATATTAAAAAATTAATAAAAAATTTAATATATATTTATTCTTATTTTTCAGGTAAAAATTAGAGCAAAAATGGAGCCAAAATATCTTAAAAAATCTTAGAAATAGTCTCCAGTGCACGGTGGACCAGCCTGTCGGTCCACAAAGCCAGGGCACGATCCACCGAAAACCTCACATGGTCCACAGACATGGTCCATGGTGGTGGAAGCCTCTTTTATGCAATCCAACGGTCCACGTTCATCCATCTCGCGATCCAACGGCTGCTGTTCGTCGTCGGTTTATAAGAGAACTTTTGTGTTGATCAACGGTCAAAATTTCATCCATCAAATGATCGGATAGCTATGGTTTGATCCAACTTTGATAAGGATTAAAACATTAATTTTTGATCAAATCTGGGTGGTCCAAGCCTGATCCGACGGCTAGAAAAATTTCTAAGGGTTTTATACGATTTCTAAGGGTTTTAGAACTCCATTTCCTACCAAAAAATTATAAAAAATTTATCTATAAATAGGAAGTTTGAAAATAAGTATGGAGAGAAGAAAAAATCAAAAAAAAAAGTAAAAAAAATCAAAAAATTTTAGGAATCAAATATTGAGAGATTATGGAGCAAGAGAGCTTGATGCGTGGCTAAATCTCTTCAATCCAAAAAAATGATGAAGCTTGTAAATGAATTTTTATTTTTTTTTATATTTAATTTTTATGTAATAAAAATATACTTTTATTTTATATCTTTTTATTTTTTTTAGATATTGATCCAGCCTACACGACCTATACCTTCTATTAACGTGCCATGATCTCTAGATACGGTACGTGCATTGGAGAGATAGATCGTGGTATGTTAGATTTAATCTTATATCTTGTAATTTAATTTAGATAGTTTATACTCTAACAGGATGAGCTGTGATCTACTGATACAGTCCGTACCCCTTAGAAATAAGCTATACTAATATCTTAATCATAAAAAATAATATTACAATATAAAAAAAAATAAATCTAATTTGCATGGTGGATTTGAAATTTTTGGATTATTTTTCTGACTTATTTTTTTTCATTAATTATATTTTTAATTTAATTCTTACTATTTTATTTCTTTTAATCCTTCTACAATCAATTCTTTTTTATTTCTTTTTTTTAAAAAAAATAATAATCACCCTAGATCCCCATGGAAACGATTCTGACTCACCCTATCTATATAGTTTGAATTGATTTTTATTCTTGACCACCTACGACAGCAATCAAATTTTGACATCATTGTCAAAGATCTAGATACGATTATTTTTTAAAAAAAAAAATTAGTCTTATTCTTTATTTCTTATTTTCTTTGCTTTCTAACTTGCTTAGTTCCTTAGTCAAACTTACTTTCTTCAAAAAAAAAAAATCTCTACATTGACACCTCATAATCTACTTAGAGAATTAGATACTTAATTACAAAACCTAAAAAGTGAAACAAATCAATTTACTCTTAACTAACTATCAAATCTGGTCACCTTTTCTTTTTGCATTGCATAATTTCATAAAACATCTTAAGGGCACAAACCCTAAATAAGATAAGGTAGAGATTTTATCACCCTTTCTTGGCCCACAAACCACCATCCTATATATTGCGTTGACCTAAACCTTAACTTAAAATCAATTAGATATTGGCTCCTAAAGATTTTCGAGCTCAATAGGATAAGAGATCCTAAGAATAAGACTGAGTTAGGGTTAGTCAGTTTGACTGATATCGAGAAAAATGGTTCAGAAACTACATTCTGATGGAAGATAGTTATTTAATTGATTTTATTCGCTTATCTGACCAATTCAGTTGGTGTCTAAGAAAAGCAATGGGGGGACCCCCACCAACCTTACACTTATCTGGCCAGTTGAGTGGCTAGTTTTTTACCTGAAGTGCTTAAAGACGATCTTGGTAGTTAGGAGCTATCTAGATCTAGGGTTATCCTTAGCTAAGATTGATTGCATAATGTGATTACTAGCCTACAAACTTTAATCCTAATTAAAATACTTTTCTCTAACGTCTCTAGATTTAGGACTCCTTAGGACTCTCATCTCTAGAACTCTTCTTCTTCTCCTCTTTTTCTCTCATATATTAAAATTAAAAAAATTAAAAAATTAAAAAAAAAATTCTACTGGGATAAAATAAAAATTGCCAGACAATCTAAAACCTACAAGCCTATAAGGTTACTAAGGAAGAAATGGATTCCAATAGACAATCTAGAACTCAGCTGGATCTGTGTTATTCGATTAGCTCTATCTAACCATCTAGAATTAGATCTTCGACTAATAATTTTACAATTGATTCTCAAACAATTAACATGCATCCTATATTTACTGAAATTAAAAATGCATACATTTATTCAAGAGAGTTTGAAGATACTAGAGTTGCAACTTTGATCAATAGAATTGAAGCCTTAGAATTCAAAAGACATATCCAATTTAATCAAGTGCTAGCATCCATGTGCAGTGGATGTGATATACCAGATCATATTGTGGAGGAGTGTCTTTATTTGATGAACCCAACCCAAACTGAGCTCATACAGGAGAGTGCATTCAATGAAAGCTACATAAATAAACCTTATGCATCAATCTATAACCTAGGGTCCGAAAGTCATCCCAATTTTATATGGTCACAAGATACAACATTAGGAGCCCATAATTTTTATCAATCCTATCTATGGCCCAATCAAACACTGAATGATCAATCAGGTTTAGATCCTAAGGAAAGAGTCAACACATTAGAAAAGAGTCTAGATATCTTAGCGCAATCAACCTCAAACATTAAAAATATCCTCAATAATTTCATGCAAACTACTGACCAATTAATTAAACAATTGGGCCAATCAACTATAGCGGTTAGTAAACTAGAAGAGGATAAATTATCAAGCCAACTAGAGGATGACCCTAGAGCTCAGAATGGTCTAGAACTTAAAGACTAATTCAATCAGTTGAGAACATTCAGGTCTGAAGAACTGCAGGGGATACTCGAAGTTGATAATAATGAGGTATCCACACCTAGTGACTATTACACTCAGCTAAACCCAAAATTAATTGTTGAACCCCTCATGACACTGATCGAACCTCTGCTTAAAAAGAAAGAGACAACAATAGGAGATCTAGAAATACTTTCTCAACACATCGAGTATATAGATCTAGATCTCTTAAAATCCCGACTAGTACTTAAGTTATACCTAAATCTAATTATAAAGGAAGAATTGTTAGTTATCAGGAGAATGAGTCATATAATAGTCTCAAGTAGAAAATACCTTGAGGAAGAGCCTGAATCATATAGAGAATTATAGACTCATGTTAAGATTCGGGCAGAAATAGGATAGACACTCTTTTAGCATCTGACTGAAGACGTTAAACTTAGCGCTCTTGGGAGGCAACCCAAATTTTTTTTCTAAATGATCTTTATTTTTTAGGAATAAAGGATCGCTCTGTGTGAAAGCACCTGTCAATAAATATGGTCTGATTGAAGACTTCAAACTTAGCATTTTTTGGGAGACAACCTAGTTCTAGCTTTTACTTTCTTTTGCATTATGTTTAGGTTAATTGAGGCTTGCATCGTATCTTTTGTAGGGATTTGAATGCAATATTGGCTAAGATGGGGGGAACACCAATTTTGAAAAAAAAAACTTCTAGATCAAGTGACATCTCTCCTTTCTCTTTCTCTTTTTATGCACCCTTCATTTTTCTTACTCCATTGAGGATAATGTCGATTAAGTTAGGGGGGAAGAATAAAAATTTTTAAAGTCCTCAAGTAAGTTAGTATTTAGCATTTAAGCACCTGATTACACTTAAGAATTGAGTTAAACCAAGCATTTTTAAAAGAAAATTTATGTACAGACTAGAAAGTTTGTGAGATATTGAGGGATCAAGTATTAAGAAAACTCAATAAAGAGTTAAGTTTAGAACTTAAATAATTTTTTTTGAGCATTTTTAATTTTTCTACCAGCATCAAAGAAGAGTTTACTTCTTATGGGCTTATGTAGGATAACTATATATTTTTTCATATAAAAAAAAATTCAAGTACTTCATGCTGAGTAACCGGACCTCTTTACCTAAGCAAGTATTGAGTTTCGCATCAAAAGGTATGAAGGGCAAAGAAGCTTTGTTGTAAAGCAAGTTTTAACTCGTAACCTATTTGATTCGAGCAAGTAGGTCCGAGGGGTATTCTATATCTAGTGTCCTAAAGCGATCTGATTTGGGAGTCACTGGCTAAAAACTCGCTACATACGTCAAACAGAAAGCTTAAGGGGTTAAGACACTCAATAAAAGTACAACATTAAAAAAAAAGTATTCAATAAATGAAGGACGAAAGTAACAATATACTTGTCCATATAAAAATTAACAATTTAGAGATAAAGGTAATAATAATTTAGAAAAGTTCAGAAAAGATTTAGTGTTTTTAATTTAACTCTTATATTGATTAGTATTAATACTCCAATGACATATCTCATTCATACTCCACTGAACATCAGTGGCTCCTTTAAAAATTATTTGGTGAAATTTAAAATTTTAAGTTAAAAGATATCTAATTCTAAATTCTTTCTTTACTTGAGGATGAATAAAGTTCAAATTGGAAAATATGATAAGTAGTATATTTTTATATTTATTAAAGATATTTTTGATAATTTTTGATGTTAACATCTTTTTAAAAATCTAATTTCATGAATTTATTGAATTTTTTTTAAAAATAAATAATTTTAAAAAAAAATAAAATTAGAGCATATTTATAAAAAATAGATATTGATTTAATTGAGAATCTAAGTATCAAAATATTAAAAAATTAATAAAAAATTTAATACATATTTTTTTTTATTTTTCAGATGAAAATCGGAGCAAAAATGGAACCAAAATATCCTAAAAAATCTTAAAAATAGCCTCCGGTGCATGGTGGACCAATCGGTAGGTTCACAGAGCCAGGGCACGATCCACCAAAAATCTCACGTGGTCCACAGACGTGGTCCATGGTGACAGAAACCTCTTTTGTACGATCCAATGGTCCACGTTCATCCATCTCGCGATCCAACGGCTGCTGTTTGTCGTCAGTTTATAAGAGAACTTTTACACTGATTGACGACTGAAATTTCATCCATCAAATGATCGAATGGCTACAGTTTGATTCGACTTTGATAAGGATTAAAATATTGATTTTTGATCAAATCTGGGAGGTCCAAGCCTGATCCGACGGTCAAAAAAATTTCTAAGGGTTTTTATACGATTTCTAAGGGTTTTAAGACTCTTTTTCCTATCAAAAAATTATGAAAAATTTATTTATAAATAGGATAATCAGGAATAAGTGTGGAGAGAAAAAAAAATTAGAGAAAAAGTAAGAAAAAAATAGAAAAAAAAATCAAAGATCTTTAGGGATCAAATATTGGGAGATTATGGAGCAAGAGAACTTAATGCGTGGCTAAATCCCTTCAATCCAGGAATACGATGAAGCTTGTAAATAGATTTTTATTTTTTTTCTTGTATTTAATTTTTATGTAATAAAATTATACTTTTATTTCATATCTTTTTATTTTTTTTTGAGATATTGATCCAACCTACATGGCCTATACCCTCTATTAACGTGTCGTGATCTCTGGATATGGTATGTACTTTGAAGAGATAGATTATGGTATGTTAGATTAAATCTTATATCTTGTAATTAAATTTAGATAGTTTATACTCCAACAGGACGAGCTGTGATCTACTGATACAGTTCGTACCCCTTAGAGATAAGCTATGCTAATATCTTAATCACAAGAAATAATATTACAATATAAAAAAAAATAAATCTAATTTACATGGTGGATTTAAAATTTTTGAGTTATTTTTCTGACTTATTTTCTTTTATTAATTATACTTTTAATTTAATTCTTACTATTTTATTTCTTTTAATCCTTCTACAATCAATTCTCTTTTATTTTTTTTTTTAAAAAAAGAGATAATCGCCCTAGAATCTCGTGGAAACGATCCCGACTCATCCTATCTATATAGTTTGAGTTGGTTTTTATTCTTGACCACCTACGACAGCGATCATTCATCCACCTATAAAGGAGCCTAGTGCATGCCCACAACTAAGTCTTCCTCCATACCTCCAACATTAGGAAGATAAGCTCGATGGACAAAATAATGATCGAAGCTCCCAAAGACCATTCCATCCTCTTCATGCACTGAAATAGTGGATGTGGCCTAGATATCCCTCTTTGAAACACCACATCTTGATAAGACTTGCTATCCGTGGTTTTGCCTTATGGGGACTTGGACGCTCGAAGAAGAGACTTCTCCATCGATCAACTACTAAACTATGGCTACGTCGATCTGATGAACATAAGTTCTCTTTTTTTTAAAATCAATTTTTACTGATCTCAAATTTTTTTTTTTTTTAGGTAGCCTTAGATATCAAGTTGCTTCATAAGCACTTGATCTGATTTCATGAGAATAAAAAGTTCTTGAAAGAAGGGTTTAAGGCCGAGCAGGACAGCAAAAAAGTAGCTGAGGAGAAGATGGCAAAAGAGGCCAAGACAGCTGAGGGTTGAAGAAGCAAATCCAAGATATAATGGCCTCAATAAAAGAGAAGAATCAAAGTTTGGTGGATCAACAGCGCAAGATTAATTACTACGAAAAGAAACTTAAAGATCTACGTGCTGAAGTAGGGTGGATTTTTAAGCTGGAATCCAAACTGAAGGAGGCTGAATAAACTCTAGAAAAGCATGATAAGGGCCTCTTTGTACTTCAATAGGAAGCTGAAAGAGAGAAGGAAAAAGCTATGAAGGCAATCAAAGACTTCAAGGCTTCAAAGGCATTTTAGAAAGAAGTTACTGAGACATCTAAGGGTGCATTCGACTATGGGTTCAAGATTTGTAAAGACTTGATCAGGAAGCTCTTTTCTGACGTTGATATTAGCAAATTGACCTTCAAAGTGAAGCTGCTTCTGAACCCACCACCGAGATAGCTCCTCAAGCCACAGTTAAAGCTATTGCTATTGAGACAACTCCTCAGCCTATCATTGAAGTGGCTCCTCAACCACCGACTGAAATGGCCTCTCAAGCAGCTATCGAGGTCCCTACTATTAAAATCATTTCGATAGAGTCTCCTTCAGTCAAAGCTTCTAAGGATCTAGCCCCTCCTTCTGACAGTCCTCAATCTAACATCTGAATTTCGTATCTTCTCTTTTTTTTTTGAACTTATGTACTAGTCGATATGGACTTTTTGTAATACGCTTCATATTAATGAAAAACTTTTTTTCCAAGTACATGTGTTCTTTTTTCTCTCTCTTTTTCCTTTTTATTGTTGGTTTGTCCGACCTCACATAACCCGATCTAGGTTTACCTATCCTATGTAGGACTTATATAATTATATAAGAAACATCATTTGACCTTGGTTGGATCAATCATGAAGCCGATGTGACCTCATAAGCAAACTTCAGAATATTAAAAATGATGACTTTAAGAATGAGATAGATTAATTAAAAGCAGTTTGACCATAATAAATTAAATATAATGGAAGTTTAAGGAATACCTCTATCCGATATCATCATAAGTAAACAAAAATTCTTATGTATCAAAAGTTCTATCTTGAGATGTTTCATCACCTTCCCTTCCAAGGATATACCATCTTAGAATTTAAGTCAGAACTTAAGTCTCTTTGAGTGGATATCTGTGAAGTCCAAGCTGTAGATTACTCGTATCTCATAGGATGTCCATGAGATCCAATTTGGAGATCGGATATCCCGCATTAAATATTTATGAGATGCAATCCAAAGATCAGATATTTCATGTCAAATTGTCCTGGTTTGGTTGAGATTTTTGTAGCCAGAGCTTGACTTTTCTTGACCTCGTTCGGATAGTTACTTTATGTCATCCTCATTTGATCAGTTTCACCGATCTTGTTCGGACGAAATCTTTCATATCATCCTTATTTGATTGGTTTTCACTGATCTTATTTGGATAAAATTTTTCATATCATCCTTGTTTGATCGACTTTCAGTAATCTCATTTGGATAAGATCTTTATATTATCCTCATTTGATTGATTTTCACCAATCTCATTTGGATGAGAACTTTATATTATCCTCATTTGATCGATTTTCACCGATCTCGTCTGGATGAGATCTTTATATCATCCTCATTTAATCGATTTCCACCGATCTCATTTGGATGAATGATTATTCTTCATGATGCCCAGACTTAGTCATAAAATTTTAGCCTCATTTAGATAAATATTGAAGGCTTCATTGAAGACACATTGACAATACATTCTAAGATTTTTAGTATTTCAAGTGAATGGGATAGTTGAGCCATCTAAGCACTCAATTCTATATGCTCATAGATGGATTATTTCAGTAATTCAGTATGATCTTTCTGAAAGAATTATGCCCTACAAGCCAATCACATATGAGATGCGATGGGATATTTTTCTATAAATTATCTTCCAAACTCATGTACTTGACATTGTTAATTAATAAAATAAGCATTTTGATTCATTATATACTGCATCTTATTATTATTTAAGATTATAATGAACCCCATAGGTTTAGGCAATGGTTTTAAAACTATGATGAAATCATACCAGTGAGATCTAAATCCTTGATAGCCCTGATCTAAAATATTTTTAGTCATTGGTTCATTGAGTCAAGGATCAATAATATCAGTAAGACTGACACATCCTATATATGCTCAGTGGTGAGGATGGTTGATCTCATAACCACTTTTGTGGTAACACTAATACAAGAATATGGGTGCTCATTAGAAAATGAGTTCACTGAATTGACCTGTGAGAGAACATCTGATGGAGTATTATTTACATGTCAACTAGTTGTTCTCTAGTGAGAGTTGTGCAAGTGATCTTTTGATCTGAGATCACCATGATACTTTGTGTACATGAATCCATATTTTAGTTTACTTCCTAACTTGATTCTCTGATCTTTGTGTGGGGTGCTCTGAATATGGTGAAGTATATATGAAGATTGTGAGTGGTCAATAAGAGATCGATCATTCCTAATAAGGGGAGCGAACATATTATGTGATCTCATAGATTGATGATTCTGAAAGTCTTTGGCCAAAGCAGGATAATAATTAAAAAAAAATTTAATATATCATCAACAGAATCATCACCTTCTGATTGAGATATATGTAGATAAGCAATTGGACTTGACATGATGTCATGCCTGAAGGAAAAACCATCTTTTTCCTTTGTAGGTCTTTCAGATTTCATCAAATCTGGGATGAAATAATTTAAAAATTTTATTCTATACTATTTTAGATCTAATATCTGTTAGATCTAATTTTATTATCTAATATTTAAAATCTAAAATTAAATCTAAAAGTATGTGAAGTATAGACATATCTTAAGGGTAATCTGATTACCCTGTAGATGATCTCAGCATAGCCTGAGGTTCTGATGTAGCCACGCAAGCGTCTGGCCTCTATCGGTATCCACTCAGATAGGACCTAGAACATCTTCTCCTTATAAATCTATGCTCCAAAAATTAAATCTCTATCTGATTTGGAAGTACTTCAGAACTTCTTCTGAAGTTGGAGCAGCAGCCTATCGAAGATGTCCTGCAGTCTTTCTGTTCCCGACGTTACCACACCTTGGACCTTTGCCAGATGGACGTCCAACTCCTTGGACGTGAAGAGGGGAGAGAGGAGAGCAGGGAGGATGTGGAGAAGAGGAGAGAATTCTCATTTTGGCTGGGTATTGAGCAGAAACTTTCAAACCTTAGGCGCAGACAGGGATTTTATAGACCCTGTATGCTGCGCAGTGCCACATCATTCGACCAATCAAAAAATTCTAATTAATTTTGAAAAAATTTTAATTGATGGAGTGATATCATCTGATCATATCAAATAAGAACTTCCACCCTCTCTCTTACGTTGGCACCAACTTTGGATAAGCACAAGCAAGGGTTGGCGCCAAAGAGTCCATGTTAATCAGGACTCTTCATCCTTATCCATTTGGGGCGCCCACTTTAATCCAATTGGGCTCATGCCATAATCTGATTATGGTGCCCAATTCAATGTGGTTTTGGTATGTGGACACTCCACAAAAATTCTCCAATGAGCTCTCTTCAATTTAAGACCCATATGTCAATATTTGACAAATGTCCTAAAATAAAATTGGCAGGTGACAAAAATTAGCAGGTGCTTGTCTTAAATTCATCTCATAAATTAAGACAAGCCTTTTCTGAGCTAGACAAGCTTCATTTAGACTGAAAAAAATCTTCTCAAGATTCTCTGGATGAGTCAAATCATATTTGGCTCAGTCGAGATAGAAAAGATTATACGAGGAGAAAGTTAGGCTCAATCATGTGCTAGCACGATTTCCTTGAACCTAATTGGATCTTATCCAAATCAATTGGGTTAGCCCAATTGATGACATCTAGATCCTAACCCTTGTTTGTGTGACCTAGTTAGGTTTAATTTCGTATGATAATAAGATATGTCATGATCTCATCATTGACATCATCGAAACTCCTTTCGATGGACCAGAACTCTTCTGATTCAGACAATTAGAATGATCGATCATCAATATCATTCTAATTGCTCCCAAAATTCACCAGTGATACCTAGTAGTATGTAGTGGCAATCCATCAGAACTGAAGATGAACCTCTCGATGCAGCTACCTATGTGATTGAGTTTCATTTTCTCCATGAAGCTCATCATGGAACGGACCATATCTAATAGGGTCCGTTTTCTTCGTTCTGAAACGTCGTTGAGTTAAGGCATTCCAGGTGGAGTCCATTGAGAGACTATACTATTATCCTTAAGATAGTCTAGGAACTCCGACTAAGATATTCACCTCCTCGATCTGATCAAAGAACCTTAATGGCTTTTCTATTTATTTTTCTACCCGATGTCTGAATTCTTTGAACCTTTCAAAAGCTTCAGACTTGTGTTTCATTAGAAACACATACCCGTACCTAGACATATCATCGGTAAAGGTAATGAAGTAGATGTAGTTGCCTCTAGTCGGCACATCAAATGGGCCGCACACATCTGTATGTACTAGGACAAGTAGGTCTGTGACCCTTTCCCCATGTCCCACAAAAGGAAGCTTGGTCATTTTGCCTTGAAGGCATGATTCACAAACTGGATATGACTCGAAAGTCAACGGACTCAATAGTCCGAATTTCTCCAATTTGTTAATCCTGTCTTCCGCTATATGACCTAGCCTTAGGTGCCATAGATACCTATTATTTAGACTATCTCTAGGCCTTTTAATTCCTATGGCATTCACATTTTGCTCGATATTAAATACAGATACATCAACATGTAACTGATAGAGACTGTTAATGACAAAATCATTTGCAACCTTATTATTTTCATAAAAAATATTACATTGGTCCTTATGAAAGCTAATCACATAGCCTTCTTGTGCTAAACATGAAACAGAAATCAAATTCCTACTTGCTGCAGGCACATAATAACAGTCTCTTAAAACTAAATCTAATCCTTATGGTAATCACAGAGGGTAGGTTCCTACGGTCACGACAGCAACGCTTGCTCCATTTCCGATGCATAGGATCATCTCCCCATCCCTTAGCCTCCTGCTCTCCTCAAGACCCTGCATAGAAGTGCACAAATGAGCACTAGAACTAGAGTCAAGTATCCAACTGGATGCAAAAGAAATCGTAAGGTTGGATTCTATAACGAGCATACCTCCAGAATGACCATCCTTCTTGTTCTTAGGGTGGTCAGGTACTGAGGACAGTTCCGCATCTTTTTCTTCCCATCCACCTTTTGCTTCTTTGCAGACCTCTTTTTCTTTCCAAAAGACTTTCTCTCAGAAGAAGTTCGCTCCACAGTAAGAACTGAGCCTTTTGAACCCTTCATAGAAAGCTCAGCCATAACCAGCATGTTCATTAACTCGGCCAAGGTATACTGCATCTTATGCATATGGAAGTTCATGATGAACTGACCATATGCATCAGACAAGGACTGAAGGATCACATCAATCTAAAAATCTTTGTCTAAGATGATACCGAGCTTCTCAAGCTCCTCAAGATCCTTGATCATTGTCAAATAATGATCTTGAACTGACTACCCATCACGTATTTTAGCCTTAAAAAGTCTTTGACAGACTTGATACTTGGCTGTGCAACTTTGTTAACCAAACAACTCTTGTAGGTGAGCCAACATTTGGGGGGTAGTCAAAATATTCTCATGTTGGTGCTGTAAGTCATTAGACATTGCACCTAACATGTAGTACCTTGCTTTGTTATCATCATCCGTCCACTTTTTCAGAGATGCTCTCTGTTCAGCAGTCGGACGTGCTGGCATGGCAGGTAGGTCCTGGTCTAAGACATGAGTCAATTTTTCAGAACCCAGAATAATTCTGTAGTTCCTCAACCAGTCTTTGAAATTGGGTCCAGTCAATTTGTGGGTGTCTAGTATTTTGGTCAGGGGGTTGGAGGTAGACATATTTCCTGTAGAGAGTTGAAAGTTTCTAGTTAGATTTTGTAATCAGACTTAATCAATTTATTTAGAAGTTTTATTTTTAAAAAAATTAGGCTCCTACTATTTTCTCAGATCCCTATACTCCCTTAGTAGAGATGTAAAAATCTCCATGATCAATGATTTTTAGTGGGTGGTGCGGTCTCACCGACTGGCTCACCACCTCACCTAACAGTTATTGGTGATGGATCAACCGATGAGTGGACAACTCTTGTCCAATGATTCTCTAATCATGGTGCACCCAAAACTTGGTCTCTAATTCATGAAGCTCACCGTGCCTGGGATATTGCTCCAATCCTTAGTTAAGTCAAACCCACCATTTGCACAAACTAGATTTCTGATTTGGTCTCTCACCGTATCTGAAATATTGAGCCCAACCCATCCTCTAATCCATAGCATCCAATGCCTAATGGACATGGTTGCATCTTCCCGATGCAACTAAGCCACTGTAACCAGCCAAGAACAATCAACCCCGACAAGGGCCCGCACATCCACAATGGTGGAAGACCTAGACTTAATATTTTCTTAGAGAGATTTGATTTAGGTCTCATTAAACTTGACTTGACATAGTCATAATAATTATGACTAACCTAGTGGCATGGGTTAGCTCAAATTGTTAGCCACCTCAAATTAGAACTGGGTCGACACATATGGCCAGGTAAATGAGATCAGTGGAAGAGATATGCCATTAACTCGACAAGAACGTATTCGAGTCGAGTATCTCCCAATTAAATATCAGTCGGTCGAATCTGTCTAACTTATCTTAGACACCAAATTATCGAACCAGAACTAATTGGGTTAGCCTACAATCCAGGCTCTAACCTCTGAGTAAAATTAGGTCTTAACTTGATCGAGTCACATCTAAATGTGATTCGACCTTGACCCAGACTTAATCTTATTAGGCTGGTCAATTATTAGCTTTCATGATTCTACCTAGCCAACTCTTGATTCGGTTTGATCAACCGCTAGACCTAATTGAGCTACCCAAGTCCGAACCCAATTTTATGAAAATATCTTAGATATGAAATTCTCAATTTTAGACCTAACTTAATTACATAAGCTTAATTTATTAATTAAGTTTGGGTTCATAAATAAAACATGTAAAATAAATTCTAGGGTTTCAGGATCTAGGGTTTTGCAGAAAAATAAGTTTTGATTTCTGATTAAGGATGAACGTGCGGCACCCCTACACATCATATGAACACCCCATTAAATGGGAGGAGAGGACCTCTAAACCCTACTTCGTTCTTATGATCGGACGGCCATGACAAATATCTTAACCAGAAATATAAATTTAACTATAAAACTAGTTAGATCTAAATTAACATATCACATATACAATTTAAGATCTAACTAATACATGCTTTGCATACATCTCATATATCAAAAATTGATCTAATTAACATGCTTTCAGATATGATACATCATATGTAATATCTAAAAAATAAGATTTAAATTGAACTATTTAAAATTAAATCTATTCTAGATAAGTTACTGGAATAATTCTACAACTAGTCTAGGCATGCAACAGATCAATTTTATGAAAAATTAAATTTTTATTTTTTATTTTTTGATCTGATTATAATACTTATAATATTAAAAAATAGAGAATAAATTAGATTTAATTTATATTTTAATCTCATTAAAACATAAAACTTAAGACTGTTCATGGATTCAACTAATCCTAGTCTAGTCATGCATCTCATGCATGTTAGATCTTCTTAGATATAATTTTAAATATTTTGATTTTAGATCCTATCATATCTGATGTGATATTTAAAATTTTTTAATATCAGATAAATTAAAATTAAAATCAGATCTAAATTAGATCTAAAATTGAGCCATCAACCTGGCTCTGATACCATTTGAAGGAAAAATCATCTTTTTTCTTTGTAGGATCTTTCAGATTTCATCAAATCTGAGGTAGAATAATTTAAAAATTTTATCTTATACTATTTTAGATTTAAGATTTATTAGATCTAATTTTATTATTTGATATTTAAAACTTAAAATTAAATCTAAAAGTATGAAAGTATAGACATACCTCAAGGGTAATCTGATTACCCTGTAGATGATCTCAGCATAGCCCGAGGTTCTGATGTAGCCACGCAAGAACCTGGCCTCTATCGATATCCACTCAGGTAGGATCTAGAATATCTTCTCCTTACAAATCTATGCTCTAAAAATCAGATCTCTATCTGATTTGAAAGTGCTTCAGAACTCCTTCTGAAGTTGGAGCAGCAGCCTGTCGAAGATGTCCTGTAGCCTTCCTGTTCCAGGAGTTACCACACCTTGGACCTTTGCCAAATGGACATCCAACTCCTTGGACATGAAGAGGGGAGAGAGGAAAATAGGGAGGATATGGAGAAGAGAAGAGGATTCTCATTCTGGCTGGGTATTGAGCAGAAACTTTCAAACCCTAGGCGCAGACAGAATTTTATAGACCCTGTATGCTGCGCAGTGCCACATCATTCGACCAATCAAAAAAAATTAATTAATTCTGAAAAAATTTTAATTAGTGTAGTGATGTTATCTGATCACATAAGATAAAAACTTCCACCCTCTCTCTTATGTTGGCACCAACTTTAGATAAGCACAAGCAAGGGTTGGCGCCAAAGAGTCCATGTTAATTAGGACTCTTCATCCTTATCCATTTGGGGCGCCCACTTTAATCCAATTGGGCTCATGCCATAATCTGATTATGGTATCCAATTCAATATGGTTTTGGCATGTAGACACTCTACAAAAATCCTCCAATGAGCTCTCTTCAGTTTAAGACCCATATGTCAATATTTGACAGATGTCCTAAAATAAAATTGGCAGGTGACAGAAATTTGCAGGTGCTTATCTTAAATTCATCTCATGAATTAAGACAAGCCTTTTCTAAGCTGGACAAGCTTTATTTAGATGAGAGAAACCTTCTCAAGGTTCTCTGGATGAGTCAAATCATATTTGGCTCAGTCGAGATAGAAAAGATTACACGAGGAGAAAGTTAGGCTCAATCATGTGCTAGCACGATTTCCTTGAACCTAATTGGATCTTATCCAAATCAATTGGGTTAGCCCAATTGATGACATCCAGACCCTAACCCTTATTTGTGTGACCTAGTTAGGTTCAATTTTGTATGGTAATGAGACATGTCGTGATCTCATCATTGACATCATCGAAACTCCTTTCGATGGACCAGAACTCTTCTGATTCAGACAATTAGAATGATCGATCATCAATATCATTCTAATTACTCTCAAAATCCTCCAGTGACACCTAACAGTATGTGGTGGCAATCCATCAAAACTGAAGATGAACCTCTCGGTACAGCTATCTGTGTGATTGAGTTTCTCTATCATAAGTCCCGACTAAATTAGGGTTAAGGTGAACTCGTCAAATCCAACATCAGTCATATGAATTAATCGATCGATCCGAGTCTGATGTGAAACTCCAATGAAAAATTCTTTTTCATTATTTCACTCTACCATGGCCATGGGCTTAAGGACTCGATCTTTCGATCATCATAGGACTACTCCTCTCATCTACCGAGGTTGATAGATCCCATCTTGGTGCGATTTGGTTCCTACAATGAATATGCTACAGCCAACATACACTTCAGGGTTTTGAATGGTTAGGAGATCAAATTATGGTGTAGTCAAACTATAACACACTCAAGGTGAACTGTCGATGCACCTCAGGTCAAAGAACTAGACACACAACTGCAACATCGAACTAGTCATTAACGAGAAGGTAGACTTTCTTATGACTGCTCGAGGTGGTCACGCTCAGTACTCTCATTCTCAACGAATACCTGTACTCTCACTCCGGTGTCTCCACACCGTAGACTCAAGACACATCTATCCTAAGGAAGTGATCGTACACCAACCTTTCAGATCGATCACCATCCTCGTGATGATCCTATGGTCAGGAGCTGTTTATGAGTTAGTTATGTAAATTCATGCCTTAAATTTTCAACTCTTGAAAATATGAATTGACATTCTTACTAACTCAAAAGATGTATCACAGACACAATGTACACAATATGATAGAAAAATAACCTATTTATTGATTTATAGTCAAAATTATAAATTTGCCCTTAGATTTGTATAGGAATATGTCAGCCAATCTGGCATCTAGGACACACATCTAACAATGCCCAAAGCTCATTTGGGGTGTTGTTTGACTGAAAGATTGAATTACACGATAACTTGCTACTTAAGAATATTTTTGATATTTCTACCAAAATTTATCTCTTTCGAATAGTCATGACACATTGCTAGATGTTAATCTTGATTTATGAACTCGTAAGAATTAAAAGAGTTTAATTCAAAAATTAATTAAAAAGAGTCCTAGTTAATTGATGCAATTGGACTGACCTAGTCTAATCAGATTAGGATTAGGTCAAGAGCATGAGTCTACTGCGGGCTAGATTTGAAACTCAATGGGTTATATACTTTAAGATTTAATCTTGATCTAATTTAATTAGAATTTATTATAAATCTTAGAGGTTAATTTGATATGCTAGCACATTATATGAACCCAAGTTCCCAATTAAGTTAAGTTTAAAGTGTTTGAGCTAAACCAAACCTGTTGCCTTTGACCTAATTGGATTAGATCTAAATTAATTGGCTTCCTATCAAACTTAAAAGTATTTTAAGAGAGGAAGGACTCCTCCATGACATCAGGTTGTCCATGCCAAATAAATGCCGCCCACCCATTTTTGCGTTAAGGAAGAAGGAGAATCCTTGTTCTTTAAGACTCTTAACAATCTCTTCTTATTCCACCGGTTTCCTTAAAATCACATGCCAAATAAATATGAAAATTTTATGGGGTATAGAAGAGGAGGAGTCCTTCTATATGAAGGCTCTTCTTCACCATTTATTTCATCAGAGCATTAATTCTCTGCATGAAGGATGTGGAGCACCAAAAGTTGGCACCCCTTGGGACTTCTAGCCATCCCTTCTTTCCTTATTTAAATGGCATGCCTCTTATGGGATAAATGCTGAAAAATTTTAATGTTTAGGCATATGATAAGAGAGAAAAAAACTAAAAAAAAAATTAGAAGAAAAAGATATAAAATTTGAGAAGAAGAAAAAAAATAGAAAGAAGAGAGGTAAGAAAAGAGGCAAGTATGGTGTGCTTGTCCTAGGGTTTGATTTTTTCCATGTGTTGGAGTATAAAATCAATCCTAGATTGTAAGATTTATAGAGAGAACTCTCTTGGCATAGTCCTAGTAGAGGAATCATGGGCAAACGGGTGTTGATACGATTGTTCATCGAGAAGGAAGCCAGCAGCATTCTTGTGAAGAAAAGACTGCAGCACTACACCAGTTGGGAAGGATCTTGATCATCTTCTATGTGGATCACCATTGGAGGACTTCTACTTTGGACTCTCGTAGAGATCACCTTCTTACCATATTACTCATTTTAGAAAGTATGAGTTTCTAACTCTTTGCATTCTTGGTTTGTTTGCTCGACATCTACAAAGTGATTCTAGGATTTGAGTTTCGGTTGGATAGTTTTAATTGTTAAAGCTTTTGATATACATGTTAAAATTTTTTAAAATTTATTTTTTTATAGTATGAGTAAAATCCAACAGTGGTATTAGTACCACCCTTATTAGATTCAATCAAACAAGTATCAAAATTATAGTATGGATTTGATCTGATTCATATAATGCCAATATGCTGTATCGATTTCTAGCATCGGTCTTAAAATCAAAAATTATTTTTAATTTTATTTGAAATATGAATTTAAATTTTAGTTATTAAATTTAGAATTTACTATAATTTAAAATTTAAATGTTCATAGTTATTTGATACTTAAATCATTTTGATTAAGGGTGTATTATATGCCTAATGCGATTAGGATTTTGTAAGTTGACTCAACTTGTTATATGTTAAGACAAAATTATTTGTACACCCTTTTGTGATCTTAGTAATCATTTTTGACATGATAATATGAATGATATTATAACTTAAAAAGTATGTTGTATAGTATGAATTGTAATATGTATGTTTAATATTATGTAGAAGTTAGGATGTGCTGAGATCAGTATAAGACCCTCTATAAAAATTAAATTAAGTTGTAGTGTCGGAATTCACTTACAAATCAAATGTCAAATTTATTTGATCAATTGGTATCTAGGTAAGTGTTAAAGGTAGTTCTCTAATTAAGTCTGTATGCTGGTCTGACCAACTTTGTTGGTGTCTAAGAAAAGCTAAGGGATGCCTCTCACCTACTTACCTGATCAATTTGATCTAATTGAGTTTCAAACTTAGATTGATTAGTGATGTGGATATTACAAAGGCCTTCTTTCATCTTAATCAATAGAGTATGTCAAGATCTTAATGAACTTATTATGCTATCCATAAGACTTACTATAGAAATTGATATGATGTTGACAAAGTGCATACTGATGCTTATGGCATATTTGAAAAGTGTTGTCTTGTTGTGCTATCCACAAGAGCAGCATTGTTTGAGTATGACCATATAAGAATGAAGGGTTAACTTAACTAGAACACTATTATTTGTTGTGCTATCCACAAGACTATGAGTGATCTAGAGATAAAAAAAATATTGAGAATTATATGAAGTACAATAGATAAAGAGTTACCCACTTTTAAATTCATGAATACTTGTTGTGCTATCCATAAGATATTTTTGAGAAATAAGAATCTCAACCCTACTTAAAAACATGATGACGTTTCTCATTTTTCATACTGGAGGGCTATGAAATTCATTAAAATAGTGGGAGACACAATTAGATAAAAGTCCTAATCTAGTTGTGCATGTCATCATGAGTTTTTTGCTTATACAGTGTTCTTGTTATTATAGATTAACTGCATAATAGCATCCTCACTATCATTATGTGGCATACTAAATGCAAACAAATAGACCGGATCAAATTATGTGGACTGGTTGAGAAACATGAGAATAGTTTTCACACAGGAGAAAATCTGCTATATATTGGAGACCCCTGCACCCGATACGATTGAAGAAGATGCATCTAAGGAGGAAAAAGCCATATATAAAATGTGAAAGGATGATAGTGTAATAGTCAAATATATCATGCTTGCCTCCAAGAACAATGAGCTTCAAAGGCAATATGAAGACATGGATGTTCCTTTTATACTCTTTAATTTAAAAGAGTTATATGAAGAATAAAGTCGAATTGCTAGATACGAGATATCTAAACAGTTGTTCCATATCAGGATGAGTGAAGGCACGTCCGTGCAAACTCATGTCCTTATGATGATTGATCAAATCACTCATCTGGGATAATTAAATTTTACTATGGATGGTGAGCTCAGTTAGGATTTGATCCTACAATCACTCTTCGATTTTTCTCACAGTTTGTCATTAAGTTTCATGTGAATAAACTGAATACAAGCCTACCTAAACTACTGAATATGTTTATAATAGCAAGAGCCATTTCAAAGGTGAAAAGGCTCCAGCTCTTCTTGCAGATAAGATCTCCAAGAAGAAAGACAAGAAGGATTTTAAGAAAAAGATGAATCCCAAGGCTAGCATCTTGAAGAAGAAAGCGAAGAAGATCTCTGTCAAGGGTACTTGCTATCATTACGGTAAAGACGGGCACTGAAAGAAGAATTGCAAAGAATACCTTGTAACTTTAAAGCATAAAGAAGCAAATGTTGCTAAAGGTTTGTATATGATATAAATAAACTTATCATTAAGTACTTCATCTTTAGATTCTTGAGTATTGGATACAGCCTGTGGCTCACACCATTGTAAATCATTATAGGATCTGCAAGAAATAAAGAATATGAATGAAGGTGACTTCATGTTGTTTGACGCTAGTGGAGAGTCCATCCAAGCCGAAGCCATAAGAATCAAGATGTTAAAGTTATCTTCGGATAAAATTTTGGAACTAAAGATCTGTTATAACATTCCTAAAATTATTAGAAATATTATTTCTGTACCTTTGTTATTAGAACAAGATTTTAAAATAAAAGCTAAGTGCAATGGTTGTTCTATTTATCTTTCTAATAAATTTTACAAAAATGCTTACATTGATCATGATCTTTTATTCTTATCACTTAATGATAATATACTTCATATTGATAATATGAAGAAATAGAAGAGAAAAGATGTGAATGTCACATACCTCTGGTACTACCAACTTGGTCATATAAATGAGTCAAAAATTAACAAGTTATACAAAGATAAATTTTTTGATCCTAATGATTTTGAATCATATGAAATTTATAAATCTTGTCTCATAGGTAAGATGACCAAAACTCTATTTACTGGATATGGAGAAAGGATGAATGACATTTTGGACCTAGTACATACTGATATTTGTGGTCCAATATGGACTCAGGTCAGAAAAGAATATACCTACTTCATCATATTTACTGATGATAAGTCAAAGTTTGGATATGTGTATTTAATGAAATAAAAAATTGAATCATTTGACAAGTTTAAAGAGTATCAAAGAATGGTTGAGAGATAAACTGACAAAAATATTAAAACTCTTCAATCTAATCGAGAAGGAGAATGCTTAACTAGTGAGTTTCTCGATCATTTAAAAGAAAATGATATTCTCTCTCAGTGGATACCTCCTTATACTCTATAATTAAATGATATTGCAGAAAAGAGGAATCATATCTTATTAGATATAGTACAGACTATGATGTACTTCATGGATATTTCGATCTTCTTTTGGGGATTTGCTCTCGAGACTGCGGTATATATTGTGAACAAAGTACCTTCAAAATCTATCTCTAGCACTCCATATGATATATGAAAAGGAAAAAGGCCCCGTCTTAAACATCTTAAGATTTGGGGTTGCCCTGCTTATGCAAAAAATATTAATGGACATAAGCTTAGTGCTAGATCAAAAAAATACAAGTTTGTAGGTTATCCCAAAGAGAGTATAGGATACTACTTCTATCATCCTACTCAACAAAAAGTATTTGTTGGTAGTCATGCCATTTTTTTGGAGAAAGAGTTCATCCAAAAAGGGGATAGCGAGAGGACAGTTGAACTTGAGGAAGTTCTAGACCTACAATCTATCCAGAATCAGCATGTGAAGAATTCACAAGCTGACGCTCAACCAGAAGTGCCCATTATTGAGACACAGCCACTATACACACCTCCTCTCCGAAGATCAAGTAGAATACGTAATGTACCACTCAGATATATATTTGTTATTGAAAATGATAATACATCACCCATCATTGAGAATGATGATCCAACGACCTATTTAGAAGCTGTCATGAGTAGTGACTCTGACAAATGGCTTGAAGCTATAAAATTCAAAATAGACTTCATGTATACCAACCAAGTTTGGACATTGATTGACACGCATGAGGGTGTGATCCCAATAAGCTACAAATAGATCTTCAAGAAGAAGATTAGAGCAGATAGCCAGGTAGAGACCTATAAGGCCAGGCTGGTGGTAAAAAATTTTAGATAAAGATAAAGTATTGATTATGAAGAAATCTTTTTACCTATAGCTATGCTCAAGTCTATTTGGATCATGCTTGCTATTGCTGCATACCATGACTATGAGATCTGGTAGATGGATGTCAAGACTACCTTCCTCAATGAAAATCTTAAGGAGGAAGTCTATATGACTCAGCTAAAGAGATTTGTCTCTAGTGAGAAAGCAAATCAACTATGTAAGCTAAATAAATCCATTTATGGATTAACGTAAGTATTGAGGAGTTGGAATATTCATTTTGATGAGACAGTCAAATCGTTTGGCTTTATCAAAAATATGGATGAGCCTTGTATGTATAAGAAGACTAGTGGGAGTACTGTTATCTTCTTGAACTTGTATATGGATGATATACTACTCATTGAAAATGATATTCCTATGATGCAATTGGTCAAAATCTGGCTATCACAAAAGTTTTTCATGAAAGACTTGGGTGCAACATCCTATATATTTGGTATAAAGATCTATAGGGATAGATCGAAGAGGATGCTTAGCTTGTCCCAGTTAAGGTACATAGATCTTATATTGAAGAGGTTCAACATGGAGGGAAGTAAAAGAGGTTACTTGCCCATGAGTCATGGCATGCAACTCTCAAAGAACATATCTTCTAAGACATCTGAAGAGAGAAATAGAATGAGTTCTATTCCTTATGCTTCAGCTATAGGATCGATTATGTATGCTATGCTATGTATCAGGCCTGATGTGGCTTATGTCCTGGACATTGTAAGTAGATTTTAGACAGATCCAGGAGAAGATTATTAAAAAGCTATGAAATGTTAGATGTATGTCCTAGAAGCCAATATGGCTGACACATTGTAATATATCTAAGGCATAATTTTATACTTAATATATTGATATGATCAATAAAAGGGGTAAGTTCTTTTTCATTCAAGTGTAATGTGTCCTTGAATCATCCATGAAATTAGTTTCGATACATATTATCAAAGTGTTGAGAATTAGAGACATGTATTTAATTCCTAAAGGCTCCCGATCATAGGATCATCATGAGGGCAATGATAGATCCGAATACACTGATGTACAAATCACTTCCTTCGAGATAGATGGGTCTCTAATCTACCGTATAGAGACACAGGACGACAAATACAGATAGTTGTTAGAGAACAACTGGCACTGAACATGACCATATGAAAGATCACTTAGATTTCTATTCAATCGTCAGTGATTGTCTCGATGTTGTAATTATGTGACTAGTTTTTTGACTTGAGATGGTACTGCTACTCACAGTGAGGCTACTGGAGTTTGATTTACACATAAACATAGGTCTCAATGAGCCCTTGTAGTGGATGTTGGCGACAGTTGATCCACTGTAGGTGTGGGGTGCGCATCAAGATAGGATCTATCGACCTTGATAGAGAGTAATTCTATGAGATTTGAGAGGCTAAATCTAAGAGTCTGTGGCCACAGCAGTGTGATTGATGAAAAAATTTTTTATAGAAGTCACAACTGGACTTGAGCTAATCAATCTATCATATGACTGATGTTGAGGTTTGACGATTTATCCATGACCAACCATCTAGTTGAGACTCATGATAGAGGGACTAAATCACATATTAACTATACCTAGAGGTTCATTTCAATTCTACTGGGTTGCCACTTCATACTGCTAGGTGTCACTGGTGGATTGTGAGAGCTCACTAGGATTGTTCAGGATCGACAATCCTTGATTGAGTTAGAGTGGAATTGTTTTGATCCATTGAAAAGAGTTTCAATGATACATTGATAGAGATCATTGTATATCTCATTACCAGATAGAATTAAACTTATGAGGTCACACAATAAATGGATTAGGCTTGAAATAAGTAATTGAGCTTATGAAGTGTCAATTGGGTTTAGAAAAATTTATTGGGTTCATGGTAACCTTGCTAGCACATTATTGGATCTAATTCTTCTTTTCATTAGGATTACTTATTTGATAAATTATATCTAACTTAATTACCTGCTAATTATCTACATAAATAAGATTCATGAGACTTCAATTGTTGGGTGTCTAAGGTTATGAATTACATAAATTAAGGGTGCAAGTCCCTTATGAATCTTCTTGATAGTTATTAAGGGGTGCCACTTTGATTTGATCAATTTGGACGTGTCCATTGATTAGAGGACCTTTGATTTTCATATGAGGTGTCCTTTGGGTGCAAAAGAGAGTATCTAATTATGGGTGCAAGGACTCCAATAGTTGGTGCCTAATGGGCTTCCTAATGTAAGTTGGATAACTTAAGTTAATAGAAATCTTAATGCAAGTAGGACTTGTATTATATGATTGAATAGGATTCAATCTTTATACCTATAAAAGGAGATCTCCCCTAAGGTTCTAAAGTCATCAAAACCAGCAGCCCCTCACACCCAAAGGCTTTCCCCACACCCTCTCTTCCTCTCCCTTTCTCTTCTCTTGGGTGTTCTATACACCCCTTCTTTGGAATGCGCATCCTAAAGAGTTCCACACCCAAAAGAGTTTGAGTGCCTCTTCTTTGCTTGTTTCTAGCATCTGATAGCAATACATAGCAAGAAAAACTCTAGAGAAGAGGAAAAGAAGGAGATCAAAAAGAAAGATCAAACATTGATCGCGATCCAAGCTTCGTTCAGATTCAACTGGCTAAATTTTGGAGAATCAAAATTTAGATTATAGAGAACTATTCCAGACTGACCCTAGATGGATACTCATAGAGATCAGATATTTATGCAGCTAACAGAGAGTCTCGTCTCTTTCAGATCTAGTTTTGAAGAAAAGAATTGCGAAATAGGTATGTAATTTAATCACAATCTAAATTTTAGCATATGTCAACTTCAGCATATGAAATAGAACCATGTGGTTTTATATTTTTATGCATTCAAAATTTAGATTAAAAGTATTTTAATCTTGTTCTTCACTGTGGTGTTTAAAAAATAAAAGTTTTGAAACACATATGCATGCACCAAACCCAGAATTCCAATAGTGGTATCAAAGCCATGGATTTTCATATACTGAATTTTGACATACATATTTTTTAAAAAGTTTCAACATCAATTTTTTCTTTGATACATGAGATATATAGATGGATCAACTGATCTAAAATTTGATTTTAGATTTAATATTATAATATATAGATGATATATAATTGCATGCATAGATCTTAATTTTGATTTAGAAAGAGTTCTAGTCCATATTCATATGATACATAGATGCATGCATAAAACTTAAAATTTTTCTATGATCTGAATTTTGATGCATATATGTGATATATGATTATATTTTTAGATCATAAATTTATCTTTAATCTGATCCATGATTAGTATATGAGATATATGACATCATACTAAGATCTGAAATTTTGTTTAGATCTGATTTTACATGTGTATATATGATATATGTTTGTATGCTAAAATCTGAAAATTATTTTTATATTCTAAAAATACTTTCATATAATAAATTTAGATCTGAAATATGATTTTAGAATCTGAAATTTATGTTTGTGCATAAGGATTTTTATCATGGAAAAATCATAAATTAAGTCATGTAATAGGATTGTATTTAAGATTTTTTATTTGAGCCATATGGATCTAATTCAATTAAGTAATTGATCAAACCAAGTCAAATATTGATAAGACTCAGATCAATTAAGCTAATGATCATACAATCATTGTTGATCAAATCGATTGAGTCCCATATGTAGAATCGACTAACCTAAGGACCTAAGTTGGCTCGCTAGTTTGAACTCGATTCGCTTGAGCTAACCAATTATGATCAATCGATCTATTGATGTCAAAGATAGGTTAATGAGACATAGTTATTTAATTGGTTCCTTTAGCCGACCTGGCTAATTTATTGATGTCTTAGAAAGGCAACGGGGGGACCCCCACCGTTCTCCACTAACCTAGCCAATTTGAAAGATTGAGACTTGAATTAGGTTGCTTAGCAATCTGGTTTAGCCCATGCCACTTAGATCGATCATACGATGACTGATTAGATGAGATCTAAATCTAAACTTTTCCATAAATATTAAGTCCATAGGTCTTTCACCGTTGTAGATGTGCGGACGTGTTACCGACGTTGATTGTTCTCGACTGGTCACAGTGGTCCAGTTGCATCAGGAACATGCAACCATTCTATTAGCAAAGAGTTGCTCCAGGGTAGGGATGGGGTTGGACCCAATAACTGTTAGGTGAGGGATCCAATGACGGCTTTGGACCTAGTTACGATTGGTGGGTCGAGCTTAACTAAGAAGTGTAGGAATAACTGTTAGGTGAGCCCATATGACTTAGAGACTAAGTGACTGCAACATGCTTAGTGAAGCATCTAGGCAAAGAGTTCCCTACGCATCGGTGTGCATGTTACCAATAACTATTAGGTGATGTGCATGTCATCGGTGGGACCGCAGCACCTACTAGGAATCTTTTGTGGCGATATGATTTTCATTTTCTTTCAGGGGAGTGGAAAGATCCAAAAAATTAGTGAGAGTCATTATTTGTATCTTAAAGTTCTTAAAAATAAATTAAAATATTAAGTACAAAAGTCTAACTTGAATCTCTACTCTTACAGTTAAACCATCATGTCAACCTCAAACCCTCTAGCTCGCATCTTTGAAACTAATCGTTTGACCGATAATAATTACAAAGACTGGCTCAAAAACTTTAGAATTTTTCTGACCTCAGAAAAGTTAAGCCATATTCTCAACCAGGATCTCGTTGTGTTACCAAACCGTCCTACTGCTGAGCAGAGAGCTACTTTTGAGAAGTGGATGGATGAAGACAGTCAGATCAAGTCCTATGTGCTGGCATCCATATCAAACAAATTACAAAGCCAGCATGAGCATATGCCCACTGTCTGGACTATAATCACTCATCTGCAAGAGTTGTATGGTGAGCAAAGCCGTACTGCATGCTTTGAAGTATCCAAAAGACTCTTTAACCTGAAGGTGCGCAATGGGCAGTCTGTCTATGAGCACTGTATGATAGTGATCAAGGATATTGAGGGCTTAAGAAGCTCAAGCTAGAAATACAAAAAAAATTATAGATGGATCTGATCCTTCAATCCCTTACCAGTTTATATAGTTAATTCATTGTGAATTTTCATATGAACACACTTGACTACACTATTTCCAAACTAGTCAACATGTTGGTCACTATGGAGGATACCTTGAAGAGTTCAAGGGATACTGTTCTCACTATGGAGCGGACTTCTTCTTCCAAAAGAAAGTCTACTGGAAGGAAGAAGGTTAAATACGCAAAGAAGCAAAAGAAAAAGAGCAAGCCGAAGAATGATGGTCCAAAGACGGCTGAGGCATAGGGAAAATATTTCCACTATCATCTGAAGGCCACTGGAAGAGAAACTATTCGAAATACCTGAAGAGCCTAAAGATCAAAAAGGATGACAAACTTTCTGAAGGTATGCTCATAATAGAATCTAACCTTACAGATTCTTCTACTTCTCGTTAGGTATTAGACTCTGGCTCAAGTGCTCATATATGCACTTCTATGTAGGATCTGATAGAAAGTAGAAAGTTGAGAGAAGGTGACTTGATCCTTCGAGTTGGTAATGGAGCAAAGGTTGCTGCAAAGTGCGTTGGCACTTATCCTCTCTGATTACCGTCTAGTGTTAGATTAGATTTAAAAGACTATTATTATGTTTCTATAGCTAATCAAAATTTAATTTTCATGTCTGTGCTAGCACAGGAAGGTTTTGAAATTAGTTTTAATAAAGACTTTTGTTCCATTTATTTACGAAATAAATTGATTGCACGAGGTCTTTTAATTGACAGTCTTTATCACTTACATATTGATGCGAATGTGAACCTAAACGACCAAATAGTGAGTGCCGTAGGTCAAAAGAGATCTAGAGATAAAATTAATTAGAAGTACTTGTGGCACCATAGATTAGACCATATTGGAGAGGATAAAATAAACAGACTAGAGAAAGATGGGATCCTTGGCTCTCTTAACCCAAAGTCGTATCCAGCTTGCGAATCTTGCCTTCGAGGAAATATGGCCAAGTTGCTCTTTGTAGGACATAGGAAAAGGGCCACAGAGCTACTTGCTCTGGTACACACCGACGTGTGAGGGCCATTTGATATGCAGGCTAAGGGTAGTTATACCTACTTCATTACCTTTATCGATGATTTGTCTAGGTACAGATATGTATATCTAATAAACACAAGTCTGAGGCCTATGAAAATTTTAAAAAATTCAGGCATGAAGTAGAGAAGCAGATGGGTAAACCCATTAAGGTTCTTCGATCTGATCGAGGAGGTGAATATCTTGATCGAAAATTTTTGAGATATCTTAAGGACAACGGCATAGTCTCTTAGTGGAACCCTCCTGAAACACCTCAGCTCAATAGGGTATCCGAAAGGAGAAACAAGGCCCTATTGGATATGGTCAGGTCCAAGATGAACTTCATTGATCCATCCTTATTTCTTTGGGGACATGCCTTATTAACCGCCATTCATTTGTTGAATAAGGTTCCTTTAAAGTCCGTTCCTACCACACCGTATGAGATATGGTTCAATAAGAAGTCGAGTCGGGTTATTTTAAGACATGAGGACTGAAGCGAAAATTTAGTGCAGGGGCAAAATGGTAATTTTAAAACTTTTTCAAAATTACTATTTTACAGCAAATTATTAATTAATCTCATTAATTAATACTAATTAATCCTACACTAGGATCTAAATATGATACAACAGCATGCATTTAAATTTGAAATTCAAATTTGAATCAGTAAACGTTTTACAGTACTGTGTTCAGAACACATCACCTTTTGCGGGTAGTCGATCACCGCAATCTGATCACCGTCGGGGGGCTCTGATCATCATGTTAAGCCACATAAATATCTAGCCTCTGCGGATCATCCACACGAAGCTCCCGTCTGATCAGCTCCTCACGAATGCTAGTTCGTGATTTCACCCTTTTGATGGCAGATGTTGATCGAACTCCTTCGATCGATGTGTGCCGACTTCTTGGATACTCTGGATCATCTGCACAGTTGCTTGAGAGGCTGATGGATCTCTTCCTGAAATTTGGTGGACTCACGACACTCGTGGCACACCAATCTCACTTCCGAACCCTAGGTAGAAACCCTAGGGTACACACCAAAAACCCTACGCCTAATTTTCTCTCTTTTCTTTCTTTTTCTCTCGGAAGGTTTTGGACCTTCACCTTGCACAGAACCTTTCTCACGCCCCAAAGTTTCTCTCCTAAAATTTCTATGCACGTCCCACCTTTCTCCTCTTTTTAAAACAACGTCGAACGTGTCTTATCCGCGTGAGAGGATAAAGACAAAAGGTTACACATTTGAATTCGAATCAAATTTGAATTCAAATGAAAACCAACTTATCCCTATCCTTTTGGGCATGAGAAGAGAAGGGGTGTGGCTCTTTGTGCGTAAAAATGTTTCATGAGAAACTTTTTCTCGTGTAAGTAATGTGGCGCACAAAATGGATAAGGATGAAAGGGCAAGTGATAAGTTATCCATTCAAATTCAAACATGCTTTGAATTTGAATGGCTAACTAATTATTTTATCCATCCATATGGCACACAAATGAGGGCGTGGAGAAGGGTTTTGCATGAAAAAATTTCATGAGAAGTTTCTTCTCGTGAATTCAAATGGGTGTAAGGAAGTTGGGTGTCGCAAGGAATTTAAAACAAGGTGGTTTGATTCAAATTGAGCCAACCTAGTTTAAAATAGGTTAAGCATAATTAGACCAGATTAAACCCAACATAATTAGGCTTAATTAGGCTCAATAAAATTCTAATCAAATCAAGAATTAACTAAACCTAACCCCTGATCAAACCAGGGACTAAACCACCTTAGTGATTAGGTCAATATTTAACCTAATCGGGTCAATCCAAACTGAATCTAATTCAATTGGACTTGATTCAAAAATAATTACTCAATCAAATTAAGCTAATTAGTGATTAAATCACTAATTAAACCTCTCATAAATATTGAGTCCAAATTCGATGGGCAATCAGGCATCAGAGACCATCGATATGAAACCCTGATCAAAGAGTTCAAATTTCAAATTCAAAATTTGAAATTCAAAATTTTGATCCCGGTACCCAAAATGTGTGAAACTCATGATTAGAGAATCCTAATTCTCAATCATAGAGTTCCAGATAGATAAGACTCATAATCAGCCATCAGATCAGAAAGGAACCTCTAATGTGTGTGACCCCGCAGGTTCGAATCTAAGCCGGTAGCACAGGAACCAATTTCTGTACTAATCGAAGTGACCATCTAGCAATGGTACCCGATGACTGGATAGGTCGAATAATTGCAATCGCAACATTCAGAACCTACGTGAATATGGTTACCGTATAATTCATCCCTTTTGACCCTTATGTTTAGGACGACTCAGGGTTAAACTGTCAACCCTGATGATATCATCCGAATCGTGCTCAACTCAATTAGTCCTGTGACTCCTCACTAGGACTACCCTGGCCAAGATTTTGCTAAATTGAAATACGACTGTACACAGCTCCTAAACTGGAGTGGTCAATCCCATCTTGACACACGCACCGACAAGTCAAGTACTTGACTACACCCAGCAACCTTCCGTCACTGAATTAGAAATTCAGATAGTCCAGTGCCTAAGTACAGTGAGTTGCTTGCAAGTCACTATGGCGGTCTCAGGTCGGAGGAACATTTATACCCATATCCCATCGGAGCAAATCTTGACAGCAGAAATAGCTCCGGAGTTGGTCACGTTCAGTGCAGATGTACCATTACATCTCACCTGTATGCCATACCAGTGTCTCCACACTCTTTGGTTATGAGGACAACCAACCCATATGGCACACAACGACCTATGCTCGATAAATGTTATCGTCCTTGGTAACAACGTATCATTTGGTCGCGAACATGTTTAAGACTAAGCGACAAATCCTCCTTTATCGAGTCTAAATAGTCCTAAGGACTTCACCACAACACAGGAGTTCATTAGAAGATGAAACATTTGTGATGAAAAAATACCAAAATAACTTTTATTTATTTATAATTCATGTACTAATACAAAAAGAAGCACAACCATCAACAGACTGACGATTGGCTTTGGGACACTATTCCCAACAATCTCCCACTTGGCCTAAAGCCTATCGGTGCAGTATCTAATACCCATCTTCGACTTGTAGTCGTTGAACTCCTTCACCGCAATGGCTTTAGTGAATGGGTCGGCCAGGTTCTCCTTCCCGTCGATCTTCTGAAGGTCGACGTCACCTCGATCCACGATCTCTCGGATGAGATGGTAGCGACGCAGAATATGCTTCGTTCGCTAGTGTGCCTTTGGTTCCTTCGCCTGAGCAATGGCTCCAGAGCTGTCGCAGTAGAGCAGAACTGGACCAACAAGGGAGGGTGCTACTCCGAGCTCGATGATGAATTTCCTCAGCCACACCGCTTCTTTGGCAGCATCTGATGCAGCAATATACTCTGCCTCGCATACTGAATCAGCCACAGTGTGTTGCTTGGAACTTTTCCAGCAGACAGCCCCACCATTAAGGGTAAAAATAAATCCTGACACACTCTTGCTATCATCGCGATCAGACTGGAAACTAGAGTCTGTAAACCCTATAAGTCTCAAGTCTGATTCACCATATATAAGCCACTAGTCCGTAGTATTTTTTAAATACTTCAGGATGGTTTTAACAACCTTCCAGTGATTCTCTCCTGGATCAGATTGTTATCTACTCACTACCCCTAGTGAGTATGCCACATCTGGTCGTGTACATGTCATGGCGTACATGATAGATCCCACTGCCGAAGCATATGGAATCCTACCCATACGCTCTCTCTCTTGAGGTGTTGTCGGACAATCCCTCTTCGAGAGAGAAATTCCATGGCCTATCGGTAGATAGCCTTTCTTAGAATTTTCCATGCTAAACCTTTTCAGCATAGTATCAATGTACGTGGACTGGGATAAGCCAAGCAACTTTTTGGATCTATCCCTATAGATCCTCATCCCTAGGATGTAGGAAGCTTCTCCCAGATCCTTCATGGAGAACTGTGACGATAGTCAAATCTTTATTCCTTGTAATGCAGGGACATCATTCCCGATTAAGAGAATGTCATCCACATACAATACAAGAAATACTACTATTGGACCATTAGCCCACTTATAAATGCAGGGTTCTTCTCCTTCTTAACGAAGCCATACGTTTTGATCGTCCTATCAAAACATATGTTCCAACTCTGAGATGCCTGCTTAAGTCCATAAATGGACCTCTGTAGCTTGCACACCTTAGGTTGTATCATATACACCTCTTCATCCAGCTCTCCATTTAGGAAAGCTGTCTTCACATCCATCTGTCAGATTTCATAGTCCAGATGGGCAGCTATCGCAAGCATAATCCTAATGGATTTGAGCATTGCCACAGGAGAAAATCTCGTCATAGTCTATACCATAACGTTGACGATATCCCTTGACAACCAGACGGGCTTTATAGGTCTCCACCTTTCCGTCTGCGCCCCTCTTCCTTTTGAAGACCCACTTACACCCTATGGGTTTTACTCCTTCGGGTGGGTCAACCAATGTCCACACATCGTTGACCTTCATGGACTCCATTTCGGATTTCATGGCCTCTAGCCATTTCTTAGAGTCAGGTCTCTACATTGCATCCATGTAGGTGATCAGATCCTCATCATTTTCATCAAGTTCGACAGGATCACCATCCCGGACCAAGAAACCATAGTATCTGTCCGATTGATGTGGTACTCTACCAGACTGCCTTAAGGGTGCATAATCAATGGGCTCCGAATCTGATCTAATCAAATCCGGTTCAGGTTCAGTAACATGTGTCGTTTTTTCACCTGTCGAACTTCATCAAGTTCGACTTTAGAGGCAACAGTTCCTTCACTAAGGAACTTCTTTTCTAAAAAGATTGCCTTAAGGCTGACAAACACCTTTTGCTCATCAGCAAGGTAGAAATAATACCCTTTGGTCTCTTTTGGATACCCTATAAAATTACACTTGTCAGACCTAGGTCCAAGCTTGTCTGTAATTAAACGTTTAACATAAGTCGGACACCCCCAAACCCTAAGGTGCGAGAGTACTGGCTTACGTCCTATCCATATCTCATATGGCATTTTGGCTACAGACTTACTCGGAACTCTATTTAAAAGGTAACAAGCCGATTCGAGCGCATATCCCCAGAGGAGATCGGCAGACCAGCAAACCCCATCATGGATCGAACCATATCTAACAGGGTCCGATTCCTCCTTTCAGAGACACCATTATGCTGTGGTGTTCCAAGAGGAGTCCACTGAGAGAGAATCCCATTCTTCCCTAGATACGTCAGAAACTCATTGAAAAGTTATTCACCTCCTCGATCAGATCGAAGAGTTTTAATATACTTTCCAGTTTGTTTTTCTACCTCATTTCGGAATAGTTTGAACATTTCAAATGATTCCGACTTATGCTTCATTAAATAGACATACCCATACCTAGATAGGTCGTCTGTGAAGGTTATGAAGTAGAAAAATTCACCTCTTGCACTTGAGCTCATGGGTCCACATACATCAGAATGTACCAGACCTAAGAGTTCACTGGCTCGCTCACCTTTTCCAGTAAAAGGTGACTTGGTCATCTTTCCAAGAAGACAGGACTCACAGGTTGGAAGTGATTCACAATCACTAACTTCAAGAATTCCTTCTTGAGCCAACTTGTTTATCCTGTTCTTATTGATATGACCTAGCCTACAGTGCCAAAGGTAGACTTCTGACACATTATCTATTCTAGAGCGTTTACCGAATTTTTGAACCACATTAACAGGCTGTGATAGTAAGTAAATTCCATTATTTAATTGTCCAACAAATATTGTAACACCATTCAAAATGATATTGTAAATATTTTTTTTATTAAAAAATCATAATCGTACATGGCCAAAAGGCCTACAGAAATAATATTTAATAAAAACTTGGATAATAGTGACATTCACTCAGAATTACATTACGAGAATTGATTACAAGACTCATGATTCCTAAAGCTAGAACTGGAACTTTGCTTCCATCTTCAATATTCAGGAACCTCTCGCCTTCATCAAATCTCCTACTGACCTGCAGACCCTACATCGAATTACAAATATGATAAGGGCTTCCAGTATCCAATACCCAGGCAGTAGTATCACAAATCGAAAAGTTGCAAGGAGTTATCATATAATTACCTTGCTTCTTCTTTGGCCTGTTCGGGTCCAGGGAGGCAATGTATTGAGGACAGTTCCTCTTCCAATGCCCGTGCTTCTTGCAAAAGAAGCACTCCACCTGGCTCTGGTCGTGCTTGCACTTCTTGGTCTGACCCCGTGCTACTGTCCCATCATGAGATTGCACCTTCTTATTTTTTTTCTTCTTGTTCTTCTTCCCCTTCCCAAAGGGTTGACGACGAGAAGAAGACCCTCCCACTACATTCACCGACTCCTTATGGAGTTGGTGATCCTTTCAAAGTTCTACAGTAACCCCAACAATCCGTGGTAGTTTACTGCAGGCTTTTCATTCGAAAATGAGTAAGGAATGGGAGGAAAGACTTGGGCAAGGAATTAAGGATCGCATCCTTACCGAGCTGCTCATGCAGAGGAAAGCCCAATTTGCTTAGGTGCTCAATCATCTCGATCATGTACAGTACATGATCAGTGACTGAGGCCCCATCCCTCATTAGAGCATTGAAAATGCACAACTAGTTTAGTGCCTTTCAACGTCGTCAGGCGTGCCAAAGGAGTCGTTCAATATTTGAAGCATCTCTTGTGGCTGGGCGTTCTCAAACCATCGGCTGAACTCGTCATTCATTGCTGCCAGCATAATACATCGAACGGTGGTGCGGTCATTGAGCCACTTCAAGTAAGTATCTCGGATCGCCTTACTAGCATTTGGAGCTGGCTCCTCAAGTGCTGGATCCGTTACTACATAAAGGATCCGCTCATGCTCAAGGATGATTTTTAATTTTCGATACCAGCTATCGAAATTGGGTCCCATGAGCTTGTCATTATCTAATAATGATCGGAGCGACAGGGTAGTGGCCATAGCTACTTAAAGAAAAACGAGACCTCTATTAGTACATAAATTAATACTAAAGACTTGGATTTTAGTCTAAAGTTTTTTCCAATATTTTTACGAACTGGTAGCCTCATCCTCTAATTCGAGGAATTACTTTAATTTCTTAATTGGTACTAGAATCCACACAGACTACACACGAGCCCAACTTTGGTTGGTCAACCCATGTGCATCTATGGATAGGTTCTTAACCAGTTGTTTCTCTAAACAACTTCTAGTAATTGATTTTGCCCCAGAACCTAATCAGTAGGCTTTGGCCTCCACTGAAAAGATCTGGTTAGGTCCAACCATTAACATGACTTAATTTAATGAATCGGACCAATAAATGATCAGGCCCGACTTTGGCCGGCCAACCTAACCACCATCAGAAAGACTCAATCAAATTATCATATTATGAATAATAATTCCATTAGCCAATGAGCACCAGGCCTTTGGGCCTCCAATGATCATTGAACTAATGGACTCATTATCACTCACTTAATGGGAGGCTATGACTTAGTTATCATTATAACTTAATCATTTTAGGGACCTAATAATTTTAAGGATTTTATTAAAGAATAGTAGAGAAGAAATCATCCAGTCAATTTCAATCCTCCCACTGACTTCACCAAGTCAGATTAAAAAAAGGATTTAATTAAAGCTGGCATTAGGAGCACCTAAATCAGTCACACTGATTTACCTAATGACATGGGTGAGCTCTAATCACCAAGTGATCTAATCAAAATCTAACTTACTAGATTGGCCAGGTAAGTGAGATCAGTGGTGGGGATTTGCCATTAACTCGTCAATGATTGAATCAATGCGAGTAGCTCCCGCTTAAGAACCACTGGTCAAAACTGCCGAACTTACCTTAGACACCAACCGGTTCATTAGTTTTAATTTTGATCAACTTAGTAAATAGGGCTCCACCGCGTAGCCATGAATTAAGTCCATCTTGGTCTAGTTAAAGACATGGACCCATTCAACTACAACTATTGAAGTTGAGTCTAGAGTATCCTTGACCTAATCTAATTCAACTTTTGATTAGATTTGACCAATTACTCCATTTAGTCCATTTTTAAACTAACCTTAGGTCTAACCCAATTATGGACCTAATTCATCTAACCCATTGACCCACAAGTTTATATAATTGTCTTAGATCTTAATTCACAATTCTAGACCTACTAGACAACACTTAATTCTTTTAATTAAGTACTTGGGCTGATGGGTCAGGGTTTGGCATTTTGAAAATAATTTTTAAATTTGAAAGATTTTATTTTTTGTTCACCAAATATGTTAACTCATTTCACAAACGGGTCAGCACATTTCATAAACAGCAATTCTATTGCTCATTTCATAACAGAAAATAACTCAAAATAAATCATAAATTTTTTTTAGATCTAATCTAACACATTCATGATAAATTTCTTAATTAAGTCCTTTCGCTGCTTCATCGGCATGGATATAATTGCATCGGCACCTCTACCACCATAGGAGACCCATCGAATGAGAAGAGAGGGCCTTTAAACCCTACTTTTCTCCTATGATCGGACGGCCATGGCAACCAACCCAATTAGATTACTTGCTACTTGGATCAAGTATATCTAAATATACCAATTTCAAAATTTAAATTTTGAATTTCAAATTTCAAATTTCAAATTTTAAATTTCAAATTTGAGATTTCAACCAAATTTCAAATTTTGAATTTCCAATCTTTGAATTTTAAATTTTAAATTTTGAATTTCAAATTTCAAATTTTAAATTTCAAATTTCAAATTTCAAATTTAAGATTTCAACCAAATTTCAAATTTTGAATTTTGAATTTTAAATTTCAAATTTCAAATTTGAGATTTCAACCAAATTTCAAATTTTGAATTTCAAATTTGAAACTTCTAACAAATTTCAAATTTCAAATTTCAAATCTTTTTGAATTTCGAATTTTGAATTTTAAATTTCAAATTAAAACTTATAGATTACACCTTAATCTATGCATGCATATGTATATCATATTCTAGAACCATGCTCTGATACCATTTGAAGCGAAAATTTAGTACAGGGGTAAAATGGTAATTTTAAAATTTTTCAAAATTACTATTTTACAGCAAAATTATTAATTAATCTTATTAATTAATACTAATTAATCCTACACTAAAATCTAAATAACAGCATGCATTTAAATTTGAAATTCAAATTTGAATCAGTAAACGTTTTACAGTACTGTGTTCAGAACACATCACCTTTTGCGGGTAGTCGATCACCGCAATCTGATCACCGTCAGGGGGCTCTGATCATCACATCATAGCCACATAATATCTGGCCTCTGCGGATCATCCACACGAAGCTCCCATCTGATCAGCTCCTCACGAATGCTAGTTCGTGATTTTACCCTTTTGATGGCAGATGTTGATCGAACTCCTTCGATCGATGTGTACCAACTTTTCAGATACTCTGGATCATCTACACAATTGCTTGAGAGGCTGATGGATCTCTCCTGAAATTTGGTGGACTCACGACACTCGTGGCACACCAATCTCACTTCCCGAACCCTAGGTAGAAACCCTAGGGTACACACCAAAAACCCTGCGCCCAATTTTCTCTCTTTTCTTTCTTTTTCTCTCGGATGGTTTTGGACCTTCACCTTACGCAGAAGCCTTCCTCACGCCCCAAAGTTTCTCTCCTAAAATTTTTACGCACGTCCCACTTTTCTCCTCTTTTTAAAACAATGTCGAACGTGTCTTATCCGCGTGAGAGGATAAAGACAAGAGGTTACACATTTGAATTCAAATCAAATTTGAATTCAAATGAAAAATAACTTATCCCTATCCTTTTGGGCGTGAGAAGAGAAGGGACGTAGCTCTTTGTGCATAGAAAATGTTTCACGAGAAACCTTTTCTCGTGTAAGTAATGTGGCACACAAAATGGATAAGGATGAAAGGGCAAGTGATAAGTTATCCATTCAAATTCAAACATGCTTTGAATTTGAATGGCTAACTAATTATTTTATCCATCCATATGGCGCACAAATGAGGGTGTGGGGAAGGGTTTTGTGTGAGAAAAATTTCATGAGAAGTTTCTTCTCGTGAATTCAAATGGGTGCAAGGAAGTTGGGTGTCGCAGGGAATTTAAAACAATGTGGTTTGATTCAAATTGAGCCAACCTAGTTTAAAATAGGTTAAGCACAATTAGACCAGATTAAACCTAACATAATTAGGCTTAATTAGGCTCAATAAAATCCTAATAAAATTAAGAATTAACTAAACCTAATCCCTGATCAAACCAGGGACTAAACCACCTTAGCGATTAGGTCAACATTTAACCTAATTGGGTCAATCCAAACTGAATCCAATTTAATTGGACTTGATTCAAAAATAATTACTCAATCAAATTGAGTTAATTAGTGATTAAATCACTAATTAAACCTCTCATAAATATTGAGTCCAAATCCGATGGGCAATCAGGCATCAGAGACCATCGATATGAAACCCTGATCAAAGAGTTCAAATTTCAAATTCAAAATTTGAAATTCAAAATTTTGACCCCGGTACCCAAAATGTGTGGAACTCATGATTAGAGAATCCTAATTCTCAATCATAGAGTCCCAGATAGATAAGACTCATAATCAGCCATCAGATCAGAAAGGAACCTCTAATGTGTGTGACCCCGCAGGTTCGAACCTAAGCCGGTAGCACAGGAACCAATTTCTGTACTAATCGAAGTGACCATCTAGCAATGGTACCCGATGATCGGATAGGTCGAATAATCGCAATCGCAACATTCAGAACCTACGTGAATATGGTTACCGTATAATTCATCCCTTTTGACCCCTGTGTTTAGGATGACTCAGGGTTAAACTGTCAACCCTGATGATATCATCCGAATCGTGCTCAACTCAATTAGTCCTGTGACTCCTCACTAGGACTACCCTGGCCAAGATTTTGCTAAATTAAAATATGACTGTACACAGCTCCTAAACTGGAGTGGTCAATCCCATCTTGACACACGCACCGACAAGTCAAGTACTTGACTACACCCAGCAACCTTCCGTCACTGAATTAGAAATTCAGGTAGTCCAGTGCCTAAGTGCAGTGAGTTGCTTGCAAGTCACTGTGGCGGTCTCAGGTCAGAGGGACATTTATACCCATATCCCATCGGAGCAAATCTTGATAGCAGAAATAGCTCCGGAGTTGGTCACGTTCAATGCAGATGTACCATTACATCTCACCTGTATGCCATACCAGTGTCTCCACACTCTTTGGTTATGAGGACAACCAACCCATATGGCACACAACGACCTATGCTCGATAAACGTTGTCGTCCTTGGTAACAACGTATCATTTGGTCGCGAACATGTTTAAGGACTAAGCGACAAATCCTCCTTTGTCGAGTCTAAATAGTCCTAAGGACTTCACCACAACACAGGAGTTCATTAGAAGATGAAACATTTGTGATGAAAAAATACCAAAATAACTTTTATTTATTTATAATTCATGTACTAATACAAAAAGAAGCACAACCATCAACAGGCTGACGATTGGCTTTGGGACACTATTCCCAACAAGGACATCCAGCCTATGTCAAGAGACAGATGATAGACAAACTGGAGGATAGATCTATTATAGCTCGCTTTATAGGGTATCCAAAAGAATCCATGCGATACTGCTTCTACTTTCCACAAGACCACGATGTAATTGTGAGTCGAAATACTGTGTTTCTAGAAAAACAGTTTATTCAGGATGGCGACAGTGGGAGGTTAGTAGAGCTTGAAGAAAAAGTCTCTGAAAAGTCCAGAGCTATAGATCCTCAGGAACCCATAGTCCATGAGCCAGTAGCTAATGTTTCTCTACCACCTCATAGATCTAGCAGGATCTTCCAGCCTCCTGAAAGGTACATGGATATGCTAACGAAGGAAGTGAAGAAAATGTTTCTTATGGAAGATAGGGGCCATACTGATGATCCTAATACCTTTGACGAGGTGATATCTGACATCGATTTCGAGAAGTGGTTAGATGCAATGAAGTCAAAAATTGACTCAATGCACTCGAACCAAGCCTGAACTTTAGCGGATCTACCTAAAGGTATTATACCTATTAGGTATAAATGGATCTGCAAAAGGAAGATTGGTGCTGATGGTAAAGTAGAGACCTATAAAGCTAATCTTGTGGCTAAAGACTATAGTAAGCGTGAGGGTATTGACTATCAAAAAATTTTCTCATCTGTAGCTATGCTGAAATCCATCCACACTTTGCTTGCTGTTGCAGCTTATTACGATTATAAAATCTAGCAGATGGATGTGAAAACTGCTTTCCTGAATGAATATCTTGAGGAAGATATCTATATGGAGTAGCCTATGGGTTTCACGTCTGCTGATGGTGATCGCAGAGTCTGTAAGCTATCAAGATCCATATACGGATTAAAGCAAGCTTCTTGGACTTGGAACCATCATTTTGATGAGACAATCAAATTGTTTGATTTCATCAAAAATGAAGAGGAACCTTGTGTATACAAGAGAGTCATTGGGAGCACAATCATCTTCCTCGTACTGTACGTGAATGATATTCTTCTCATTAGGAATGATATTCCTATACTGACCATGGTCAAAAGATGGTTGTCCAAGGAATCTCCATGAAAGACCTAGGAGAAGCATCCTATATTCTCAGAATAAAAATCTATAGAGATAGACCTAAACGGATGCTTGGCCTGTTACAAAAGCTGTACATAGAGAAGGTGCTAAAGAGGTTCAGCATAAAAAACTTCAAGAGAGGTCTCTTACCTCTTAGGCATGGTATTAGTCTCTCCAAGATGATGTGTTTGACCACATCTAAGAAGATGCAGCGCAAGAGTTGAAGGAACCAGATCTAGGTTTTTAGGGTTAGATCTTGAAACTTTTTCAAGATCAGACAGTGAAAGACTAGAATAAATCAAAATTTATCTTGTAAAATTAGAGAATCCCTAGATCTAAGATCCTATTACATGATTATTACATAGTATTAAATCAAAAATTAAAATATAAAGAGCAAGAACTACATGTTGATCATATCAACATGTTTCTATAATACATCTAATGTATGTAAAATATAATAGATCAGATCTATTACCTTGCAAGTTAGACGTTCTAACTTTACTGATCTGAGCTTGAGGATGATGTTATGAGCCGCACATATGTCTGGCCTCTAGGAGTCATCCACACAAGCCCACGAATCACGATCAGAAGTCCTGATCTAGGAAATCAGCACAGTATGCTAGTACTGCGCTGATCCTTCTTCGATGGTCGATCAGATGCCTCCTTCTTCTTGATTTGGACTCTTCCAAAGATAAAAAGTAGGAGAAAGAGTTTTATATGAGACACTCTCAGAAAACTTACAGATGGAGAAAGGGAAGAGATGAACCCAGCAACTCTAGAAGAAGACCCTCTTCTTCTTCTCTTTGCTCTAACCCAGACACCTAGTTTTGTGTCTATTAGATCTCCATGCCCCAAGACTCTTTCTCCTTGATTTTTGGACATCCTAAAAGTCTCTTAATGCTCTATAATTCACAAAAATTTTATAAAAAAATTTATTTTAAATAGAGAGATATGAAGAATCCTTGTCTAGGTCAAATATCTAATCAAGGATTATCCAAACAAAGCAAGACAAGGGGCGCCCAACTCTTGGGCGTCTCCTCCTTCTTTTTCTACCATGGACCACCAGCAAAGGATGCATATTATGTGCCATAAAAGCCATAAAAATCTTAAAAAAAAATTGGATAAAATCAATGCCATAAGGAAAGAGTTTTGGTTTCCTAAAACTCTATCTCATAGAATTTGAAATCCAAACTAATTCCTACTTTGACTTGATCTACAACCACATTCCATGTAAGAAAGAAAGAGAGGAAAGTTTTGGACATGTGTGAAGACCTGAGAGAGAGGGTTTTGTCACACAAAATAAGAGAGAGTGGGCGTGGGATAAGAGAGAGTGGGCGTGGGGGGCTAAGGTGGCGCAAGGTGGAATCCTAGTCTTACTAGAATTCAATCTATGACTTGTTCAAATTTGGTTTCTCAAACTAAATCAAACCTAATAAAAATAGATCTCAACCCAATTAAGAGCCTAATTTAATCATATTAAATTAGATTTAAATCTAATTTAATTTTTTAATCAAATTAGAAATTAAGTTGATTCAAATCCTATTTAAACTAGGACTAGTTTTTTCTTATACTCGGCTTATCCAATAAACCAATTGGACTTGATCCAATCAAGTCCAAACTAAATTTAATTAAATTATATTTAATTAGACTTAATCTCAATCCATTGGCTTAATCAAATTAAATCAATTAATAATCAAATTGCTAATCGATCCTCCTGCAATACTTGCACTAAGTTAAATGTCAATCGCATTAATCGTTTAATCATAGAACGATTCTTAATCGTTGATCAAACATTCGATCGGATCATGAACTCTAATGTGTGTGACCTCATAGGTTCGAATCTAAGTCGGTACCATAGAAATAAATTTTTATACCAATCAAAGTGACCATCTAGCAATGGTACCCGACGGTCGGATAGATCAAATGTGTAGAACAACATCCTTAGAACCCATGTGGATATAGTTTTCATATAATTCATTTCCTTGATCAAAATACTCATACGATACCTCAGAGTTCAACTGTCAACTCTGATCAGGTTGTCCACATTGTATTTCAAAATATCAAATGCATCTGATGGATTATCCTGGTCAAAGTTTTGCTAAATTGAAATACAGCGACTCATTCTTCTCCAACTCTTGGAGTGGTCAATCTCATCTCGATCACACTCTGACTTCGCAAGTACTTGACTGTGCCTAAAAATCTTTCATCATTGAATTAGAAATTTAGTTAGTCCAGTACCAAAGCACAGTGAGTTGCTTGCAAGTCACTGAGGCGATCTCAGGTCTAAGGGACACTTATACCTATATCCCATCAGAGACATTCTCGATAGCAGAATGCTCTGGAGTTGGTCACGTTCAATGATGATGTACCCTTACATCTCATCTATATGCCATATCAGTGTCTCCATACTCCTTGGTTAAGAAGACAATCAATCCATATAGCCTACAGTGACCTATGCTCAATAGAGGCTGTCGTCCTTATTAACAGCCTATCATTTGGTCGTGAATAGTTTTAAGGACTAATGATAAATCTTCTCTTTATCGAACCTAAATAGTCCTAAGGACTTCATCATAACAATCGAGTTCATTAGAAGATGAAAACTTATGATGAAAATGCCAAAAATATATTTTATTTATTAACAAATCAATTACAATACAAGGTTGCTCAACCGTCAACAGATTGACGATTGATTCTTGGGACATATTTTTCAACATCTCTCACTTGTCCTAAAGCTACTCAGCACCATATCTAATACCCATCTTTGACTTGTGATTGTCGAACTCCTTTATCGTCAGGGCTTTAGTGAAGGGGTCGGTCAGGTTCTCCTTTCCGTCGATCTTCTGAAGGTCGACATCACCTCGATCCACGATCTCTCGGACTAGATGAAAGCAGCGTAAAATATGCTTCATCCACTGGTATGCTTTGAGTTCCTTTGCCTGAGCTATGGCACCAGTGCTGTCGCAGTAGAGCAGGACCGGACCATCAAGGGAGGGTGCTGCTTCGAGCTCGGTGATGAATTTTTTTACCCACACAGTTTCTTTCGTAGCATCCGATACTGCGATGTACTCCACCTCACAAACAGAGTCTGTCATAATATGCTGCTTGAAACTCTTCCAGCAGATGGCTCCATCATTCAGAATAAAGATATAATCCGACACACTTCTGCTGTCATCATGGTCAAACTAAAAGCTGGAGTCTATGAACCCCACAAATTTCAGATCTGACTTACCATAAACCAACCATTAGTCTTTAGTATTTCTCAAATACTTAAGGATGGCTTTAACCACTTTTCAGTGATTTTCTCCAGGATCAAATTGGTATCTACTCACTACTCCTAGTGAGTATACCACATCTAGTCTTGTACATATCATGGCGTACATGATAAATCCCATGGATAAAGCATATGGGACTCTACTCATATGCTCTCTCTCTTCAGAAGTTGTCGGACAATCCTTCTTAGAGAGAAAAATTCTATGGCCTATTGGTAGATAGCCCTTCTTGAAATTCTCCATGCTGAACCTCTTCAGCACAGTGTCTATGTACGTAGACTGGGATAATCCAAGCATCCTTTTAGATCTATCTCTATAGATCTTCATCCTTAGGATGTAGGATGCTTCACCCAAGTCCTTCATGGAGAACTGCGATGACAACCAAATTTTTATTTTCTGTAGTGCGGACATGTCATTCTCGATTAAGAGAATGTCATCCACGTACAAGATAAGGAATACCATAACTGGACCATTTATCCATTTATAGATGCATGGCTCTTCTTCATTCTTAACCAAGCCATACGTTTTGATCATTTTATCAAAATGCATGTTCCAACTTCGAGAAACTTGCTTCAATCCATAAATAGATCTCTGAAGCTTGCACACCTTGGACTCATCTGTGGATGTAAATCCCTTAGGTTGTATCATATACACCTCTTCGGTCAGCTCTCCATTCAGGAAAGCTGTCTTTACATCCATATGCTAGATCTCATAATTCAGATGGGCAGCTATTGCAAGTATTATCCGAGTGGATTTGAGCATTGCCACAGGAGAGAACGTCTCATCATAGTCAATACCATAACGTTGACGATATCCCTTGGTAACCAGATGGGCTTTATAGGTCTCCACCTTTCCGTCTGCGCCCCTCTTTCTTTTGAAGATCCATTTACACCCAATGGGTTTAACCCCTTTAGGTGGGTCAACCAATGTCCATACATCGTTGACCTTCATGGACTCCATTTCGGATTGCATGGCTTCAAACCATTTCTCAAAATCAGGTCTCTACATTGCATCCATATAGGTGGTCGGATCTTCATCGTTCTCATCGAGTTCGATGGGATCACCGTCCCAGATCAAGAAACTGCAGTATCTATCCGGCTGACGCGGTACTCTACTGAATCGCCTTAATGGTGCAGGTACATTAGGCTCTAGATCTGATCTAATCAAATCCAACTCAGGTTCAGCTATTGATGTCGGTCCTTCTACCTGTTGGACTTCATCAAGTTCAACCTTAGAGGCAACGGTTCCTTCACCAAAGAATTTTTTTTCTAAAAAGGTTGTCTTAAGACTGACGAATACCATTTCTTCATCAACATGGTAGAAAAAATATCCTTTGGTCTCTTTGGGGTATCCTTTGAATGTGTATTTGTCAGACCTAGGTTCAAGTTTATCTGTAACTAATCGTTTGACATAGGCCGGGCGCCCCCAGACCCTAAGGTGTGAAAGTGCTGGCTTATGTCCTGTCCATATCTCATATGGAGTCTTAATTATAGACTTACATGGAATCCTATTTAACAGATAATAGATCAATTCGAGTGCATAACCCCAGAAGGATACCGGCAAGCTGGCAAAATCCATCATGGATCAGATCATGTCTAACAGAGTCTGATTTCTCCTTTCAGACATATCATTATGCTGTGATATTTCTAGAGGAGTCCATTGGGAGAGAATTTCATTCTCTCCTAAATATATGAAAAACTCACCAGAAAGATATTCTCCTCCTCGGTCAGACCGAAGAGTTTTAATACTCTTCTCAGTTTATTTTTCTACTTCACTTCGGAATTGTTTGAACATTTCAAATGAATCTGACTTATGTTTCATCAGATAGACATATCCATATCTGGATAGATCAACCGTGAAAATGATGAAGTAGAAATATCCACCTGTAGCACTAGTGCTCATGGGCCTACATACATCAGTATGTACTAGGCCCAAGAGCTCAGTAGCTCTCTCATCTTTTTCAGTACAAGGTGATTTGGTCATTTTACCAAGAAGACAGGACTCACAGGTTGGAAGTGATTCACAATCACTGACTTCGAGGATTCCCTCTTGAGTTAACTTGTTTATCCTGTTCTTGTTTATATGACCTAGTCTATAGTGCCATAAGTAGATATCTGATACACTATCTAATCTAGGATACTTGCCAGTAGAATAGACTACGTTAACAGATTGTGATAACATATACACACCATTGTTCAAATATCCACAAAAAATAGTAACACCATTCATAATGATATTACAAACATATTTCTTTATTGAAATTTTATAATCATTTTTGGCCAGAAGGCCTACAGAAATAATATTTAAAAAGAAACTGGGACAAAAATGACAATCATTAAGAATAACGGCATGGGACTCAAATACAAGTTTCAAGATTCTTAATGCTAGAACTGGAACTGATCTTCCATCTCCAACATTCAGAAACCTCTCGCCTTGCTCGAATCTCCTACTGACCTACAACCCCTGCAACGAATTGCAAATATGGTAAGGGCTACCAGTATCCAATACCCAGTCAGTTATATCATAAATAGAGAAATTGCAAGGAGTTATCGTATAAATACCTTGCCCAGCAACAGCTTGCTTCTTTCTCTATCTGTTCGGATCAAGGAAGATAATGTACTGAGGACAGTTTCTCTTCCAGTGCTCCCGCTTCTTGCAAAAGAAGCATTCAGCTTGACTCTTATCGGGCTTGATTTTTCTGGTCTGGCCCTGTATTGATGTCCCAGCCTAAATTTGCACCTTCTTCACTTTCCTCTTCTTGTTCTTCTTCTCTTTCTTAAAGGATCGAGAACAAGAAGACGAACCTCCCACTAAGTTCACCGACTCTTTGTGGAGTTGGTGATCCTTCTCAAAGTTCTGAAGCAAACCCAATAACCCGTGGTAGTTTACTTTAGGCTTTGTCATTCTATAATGAGTGAGGAATGGGAGATAAGACTTGGACAACAAGTTCAGTATTGCATCTTTCCCAAGCTGCTCATGCAAGGAAAAGTTGAGCTTGCTTAAACACTCCATCAACTCGATCATGTACAATACATGATCAGTGACAGAGGCACCATCCCGCATTTCGACATTGAAGATGGCACAACTAGTCTTGTGCTTCTTCACGTCATCGGGTGTGCCAAAGACATCCTCCAACACTTGAAGCATATCCTTTGGTTGAGTCATCTCAAATCTGCGATTAAACTCATCGCTCATGGCTGCCAGCATGATGTAGTGCATCGTGGTCCGATCACTGAGCCACTTCTGGTAAGTATCTCTGACTGTTCCACAAGCATTGGCAGCTGGATCCTCAAGTGCAGGATTCGTTATCACATATAGGATCCGTTCATGCTCCAAGACTATCTTCAACTTTCGGTACCAGCTATCAAAGTTGGGTCCCACCAACTTATCATTGTCCAACAATGATCGGAGCGATAGGGAAGTGGCCATATTTACACAAAAAAAAATCATAACCTAATTAGTAATTAATTCATTAAACCTAAAGATTTAGATTTTAATCAAAAGGTTTCTTCCACTATTTTCTTCGAATTGGTAGCCTCTACCTCTAATTTGAGGAATTATCCTAATTTTTTAGTGGGTACTAGAATCCACTAAGACTGCACACAAGCCCAACTTTGGTTGGCCAATCCATGTACATCTAAGGGTAGGTTCATAACCAATTGTTTCTCTAAACAATTTTTAGTAATTTTATTTTTGCCCCAGTCCCTAATCAGTAGGCTTTGGCCTCCACTGAAAATGTCTGGTTAGGTCCAACCATTAACATGACCATGCATGGTCCATCTAGCCAATGAATGATTAGGCCCAACTTTGGTTGGCTAATCTAACCACTATTTAAAAAAATACAGTCAAGAAATCATATTATGAATGACAATTCCATCAGCCGATAAGCATCAGGCTTTTGGACCTCCAATGATTATCTAACTGATGGACCCATTATCATCTACTTAATGGGAGACTATGATCTAGTTATCACCATAACTATTTCATTTTAAAGACCTAATAATTTTAGAGGATTTAATTGATTTAGAGAATGAGGTCAGTTGAACCAGCTTATCATGATCCTCCCACTGGCTTCACCAAGTCTGCTTAAGGGAGACCATTAAAAGGGCTAGTCTAGGAGCACCTAAATCAGTCACACTGATTTATCTAGATGACATGGGTCAGCTCGAATAGTCAAATGATCCGATCAAAACATAATTTTACCAAGAGGTCAGGTAAGTTTGATCGATAGGAGAATCTGCCAAAGCTTGCCTTAGACACCATCAGAAATGGTCAAATAAGCGGGCTGCCAATTAAAAACCATCGATTTGATTTATCTTAGATACCAACTGGTTTAATTAGTTTCAATTAGATCAATCTAACAGTTCGTGCTAGACCGCTTAGCCAAGAATCAAGTCCATTTTGTTCTCGTTCAAGACATGGACTTGACCAACTACAACTATTGTAATTGATCTAGAGAATCCTTGACTTAATCTAAGACAATAATTGATTAGATTTAGTCAATTCTCTAATTAAGTCCATCTTTAACCTAATCTTAGGTCTAACCCAATTAATGGACCAAATTTCCACTAACCCATTAACCCAATGTGTTATGGTTTGTGTCTTAAATTTTGGACTGAGGGTTGGGGTTCGGCTTTTCGAAAATAATTTTCATGTTTGTAAAATATTTTTACAATATGGTTCTATCAATCAAGTTGCATGTTTGATCTATAATCAAAATACAAGTAAAGAAAAGCATGAAACTACTTTAGATCTAATCTAAACAGGTTTATGTAATTGAAATAATTTTAACTTTAAACTACGCAAATTTTTCAGACAAATATATGATGGTTCTTTGCACGAGAATTATTAACAAAAAAAATTTATTTTAAATTTAAATATCTTTTAAATCTAATAAATCCTAAATTTAATCTAGATCACATCTAACAAATTTATGATTAAAGATAGATCTACACGAACTAGGATAACCTTTGCACTGTAAGGGATAAACCTTACAGCAAGACAACCTACAGTTCATGATTGATCCAAAAATTTTAATTTTAGATTTAACAATCAGATTATAAATTAGATCTAATCTAATAAATAATCTAAGCATGTATAAATAATCATGTAATAAACAACCTAGGCTCTGATACCAATTGAAGGAACCAGATCTAGGGTTTGAGGGTTAGATCTTGAAACTTTTTCAAGATTAGACAGTGGAAGACTAGAATAAATCAAAATTTATCTTGTAAAATTAGAGAATCCCTAGATCTAAGATTCTATTACATGATTATTATATAACATTAAATCAAAAATTAAAATATAAAGAGTAAGAACTACATGTTGATCATATCAATATATTTCTATACTACATCTAATGTATGTAAAATATAATAGATCAGATCTATTACCTTGCAAGTTAGACGTTCTAACTTTGCTGATCTAGGTTTGAGGATGATGTTGTGAGTCGCACATGTATCCGACCTCTAGGAGTCATCCATACGAGCTCACGAATCATGATCAGAAGTCCTGGTCTAGAAAATCAGCACAGTATGCTAGTACTGCGCTGATCTTTCTTCGATGGTCGATCAGATGCCTTCTTCTTCTTGATTTGGACTCTTTCAAAGATAAGAAGTAGGAGAAGGAGTTTTAGATGAGACACTCTAAGAAAACTTATAGATGGAGGAAGGAAAGAGATGAACCCAGCAACTCTAGAAGAAGACCCTCTTCTTCTTCTCTTTGCTCTAACCCAGACACCTAGTTTTGTGTCTATTAAATCTCCATGCCCCAAGATTCTTTCTCCTTGGTTTTTGGATGTCCCAAAGATCTCTCAATACTCTATAATCCATGAAAATTTTATAAAAAAATTTATTTTAAATAGAGAGATATGAAGAGCCCTTGTCTAGGTTAAATATCTAGTCAAGGATTATCCAAACAAGGCAAGACAAGGGGCGCCCAACTCTTGGGCATCCCCTCCTTCTTTTTCTATCATGGACTACTAGAAAAGGGTGCATATTATGTACCACAAAAGTCATGAAAATCTCAAAAAAAAATTTGAGTAAAATCAGTGCCATAAGGAAAGAGTTTTGGTTTCCTAAAACTCTATCTCAAAGAATTTGAAATCCAAACTAATTCCTACTTTGACTTGATCCACAACCACATTCCATGTAAGAGAGAAAGAGAGAAAAGTTTTGGACATACGTGAAGATCTGAGAGAGAGGGTTTTGTCACACAAAATAAGAGAGAGTGGGCATGGGATAAGAGAGAGTGGGCGTGGGGGGCTAAGGTGGTGCAAGGTGGAATCCTAGTCTTACTAGGATTCAGTCTATGACTTTTTCAAATTTGATTTCTCAAATCAAATCAAATCAAAATCAAATCAACATAATTAAAATAGATCTTAACCCAATTAAAAGCCTAATTTAATTAGATTAAATTAGATTTAAATCTGATTTAATTTTTTAATAAAATTAGAAATTAGGTTGACCCAAGTATTATTTGAATTAAGACTAGTTTTTTTTTGCACTTGACTTATCCTATAAATCAATTGGACTTGATCCAATCAAGCCCAAACTAAATCTAATTAAATCATATTCAATCAAACTTAATCTCAACCCATTGGCTTAATCAAATTAAGCCAATTAGCAATCAAATTGCTAATCGATCCTTTTGCAACACTTGCACTAGGTTAAATTTCAATCGCATTGATCATTTAATCCTAGAATGATTCTTAATCATTGATCAACCATCCAATAGGATCGTAAACTCTAATATGTATGATCTCATAGATCTGAATCTAAATCGATAGCACAGGAATAAATTTTTATGCAAATCAAAGTGATCATCTAGCAAGGGTACCCGACGATCAGATAGACCGAATGTGTAGAGCAACATCCTTAGAATCCATGCGGATATAGTTTCTATATAATTCATCCCCTTGACTAAAATGCTCATAGAACACTTCAGAGTTCAACTGTCAACTCTAATCAGGTTGTCCACATTGTATTTTAAAATATCAAATCCATCTGATGGACTACCCTGGCCAAAGTTTTGCTAAATTGAAATACAGTGACTCATTCTTCTCCAACTCTTGGAGTGGTTAATCCCATCTCGATTATACTCTGACTTCACAAGTACTTGACTGTGCCCAAAAGCCTTCCATCACTGAATTAGAAATTCAGTTAGTCCAGTACCAAAGCATAATAAGTTGCTTGCAAGTCACTGAGGCGATCTCAGATCTAAGGAACACTTATATCTATATCCCATCAGAGGCATTCTCGACAGCAGAATGCTCTGGAGTTGGTCATATTTAATGATGATGTACCCTTATATCTCACCTGTATGTCATACCAGTGTCTCCACACTCTTTGGTTAAGAAGATAACCAACCCATATGGCCTACAGTGACCTATGCTCGATAGAGGCTGTCATCCTTATTAACAGCCTATGATTTGATCGTGAACAGTTTTAAGGACTAATCGATAAATCCTCTTTTTATTGAATCTAAATAGTCCTAAGGACTTCATCATAACAACGGAGTTCATTAGAAGATGAAAACTTATAATAAAAATATCAAAAATATATTTTATTTATTTATAAATTAATTACAATACAAAGTTGCTCAATCGTCAACAGATTGACGATTGGCTTTTGGGATATATTTCTCAACATGAGTAGGATTCCTTATGCCTCGACTATAGAGAGCCTCATATATGCCATGCTATGTACTTGACCTGATATTGCCCTTGCTGTGAGTGTCACAGGCAGGTATCAGTCAAATCCAGGCAAGGAGCACTGGATAGTTGTGAAGAATATCCTTAAGTACTTAAGAAGGACTATGGATTTGTTCTTGACCTTTGGAGGGGATTCTGAGTTGCAAGTTGAGGGTGTATTCTTGTTCAATATATTAGAATGGTTTTGAATATACGATCAATGGAGGTTGAATATGCTGTAGATGTATAGGATGAATTCTGGCTCTAATGTTAGTTGTAGAACTGGATGTCATTCCATGACACAGTACTGCAAAGACAATGGCACCATAGAGCAGCAGTGTACGCGACTATCTCATATCGAGGCACGAAGAGTAGACTCTACGGATAATGTGCCAGACCTGCTGACTAAGCAGTTGAGCAATCGAAAATGAAAGTCCACCTTGAGAAGATGAAACTTAGATTTGTGATCAATTGACTTTAGTCCAAGTGGGAGATTATTAGATGTATATCCTAGAAGTCAATATGGCTAATACATTGTAATATATCTAGGATAAAATTTTATACTTAATATATTGATATGATCAATAAAAGAGACAATTTTTTTTTTATTCAAGTGTAATGTATCCTTGAATCATCCATGGAATTAGTTTCGATACATATTCTCGAAGTATTAAAAATTAGAGACATATTTAATTTCTAAAAGCTTCCGATCATAGGATCATCAAGAGGGTGATGATAGATCTGAATAGACTGATACACAAATCACTTCTTTCAGGATAGATGGATCTCTAATCTACTGTGTAGAGATATAGAGTGACAGTATGGATGGTTGTTAGAGAAAACTGGCACTGAGCGTGACCATACGAGAAATCACTTGAATTTTTATTCAATCGTAAGTGATTGTCTCGATGTTGTAGCTGTGTGACTGGACCTTTGACTTGAGATGGTACTGCTACTTGCAGTGAGGCTGCTGGAGTTTGGTTGATACATAAACATGGATCTCAATAAGCCCTTGTAGTGGATGTTGACGACAGTTGGTCCACTATAGGTGTGGAGTGTGCATTAAGATAGGATCCATTGATCTTGATAGAGAGGAGTAGTCCTATGAGATTCGAGAGACTAAGTCCAAGAGTCTGTGGCCACAGTAGTATGATGGATGAAAAAAAATTTTCATAGAAGTCACAACTGGACTTGAGCTAATCAATCTATCATATGACTGATGTTGAGATTTGACGATTTATCCATGACCTACCATCTAGTCGGGACTCATGATAGAGAGACTAAATCACACGTTAATTACATCTAGAGGTTCATTTCAATTCTATTGGGTTGCCACTACATACAGATAGGTGTCACTGATGGATTGTGAAAGCTCACTAGGGTTGTTCTGGATCGACAATCCTTGATTGAGTTAGAGTGGGATTCTTTCGACCTATTAAAAAAAGTTTCAATGATACATTGATAGAGATTATTATATATCTCACTACTAGATAGAATTAAATCTATGAGGTCACACAACAAAGAGATTAGGTCTGAAATAAATAATTGAGCTTATGAAGTGTCAATTGGGTTTAGAAAAATTCATTGGGTTCATGGTAACCTTGCTAGCACATGGTTGGACCCAATTTTTCTTTTCGTTAGGATTACTTATTTGATAAGTTAATTCTAATTTAATTATCTATTAATTACCTACATTAATAAGATTCATGAGATTCTAATTACTGGGTGTCTAAGATTATGGATCACATAAATTAAAGGTGCAACTCCCTTAAGAATCTCCTTGATAGTTATTATGAGGCGGCACTTTGATTTGAACAATTTGGGCATGTCCATTGATTAGAGGGGCTTTGATTTTTATATGGAGTATCTCTTGGGTGCAAAAGAGGGTATCCAATTATGGGTGCAAGGGCTCTAATAGTTGGTGCCTAATGGGCTTCCTAATGTAAATTGGATAACTTAAGTTAATAAGAATCTTAATGCAAGTAGAACTTGTATTATATGATTGAATAGGATTCAATCTTTGTGACTATAAAAGGAGACCTCTCTTAAGATCCTAAAACCATCAAAATCAGGAACCCCTCATACCCAAAGGCTCTCCCCATGCCCTCTCTTCCTCTCCCTTTCTCTTCTCTTGGGTGTTCTATACACTCCTTCCTTGGGACACGCATCCCAAGGAGTTTCATGTCCAAAGGAGTTTGGATGCCTCTTCCTTACTGGTTTCTAGCATCTGATAGTAGCACATAGTAAGAAAAAACTATAGAGAAGAGGAGAAAAAGGAGATCAAAGAGAAAGATCAAATGTTGATCGCGATCCAGGCTTCGTTCAGATTCAGTAGGCTAAATTTTAGAGAATCAAAATTTAGATTATAGAGGACTGTTTCAGATTGATCTCGAGTGGATACTCATAGAGGTCAGATATTTGTGTGGCTAACAGAGAGTTTCGTCTCTTCCAGATCCAATTTTGAAGAAAGAAAATGCGAAACAGATATGTGATTTGATCACAATCTGAATTTCAGCATATATCAATTTCAGCATATGAAATAGATCTATGTGGTTTTATATTTTTATGTATGCAAAATTTAAATTAAAAGTATTTTAATCTTATTCTCTACTGTGGTGTTTAGAAAATAAAAATTTTGAAACATATATGCATGCAGCAAACCCAAAATTCCAACATGAAAAATATACTCAAGTACTTGAGAAGGACTAGAGATGTTATTCTTATATATGGAGAATCTGATTTGAAACTAGAAGATTATACTGATTTTAGTTTTCAATCTGATCTGAATGATAGCAAATCTATATTGGGTATGTGTTCATCCTATATGGTGGAGCAATAAGTTGAAAGAGTTCCAAATAGCAAACCATTGCTGACTCAGTCACTGAGGCTGAGTACATTGCTACTAGTAAGGCTACTAAGGAGGCCATCTAGATGAAGAAGTTTATCTCAGAATTGGATGTGATTTGAGATTTGAACAACTAATGCCTCTTTATTGTGACAATACTGGGCAGTTGTTCAAGCCAAAGAATCGAAGTCTCATCATAAATCTAAGTACATCCGAAGGTGGTTCCACCTCGTTCGAGAGATAGTCAAAAGATGTGATGTAATCATGGAGTGAGTTGACACTAAGAATAATATAATAAACCCGTTCACTAAGGTTTTATCATTATAGCAGTTTGAACACCACCTAAATTATATGGGCATCAAGTATAAAGACGATTGACTTTAGTACAAGTGGGAGATTGAAAGAATTATGCCCTACAAGTCAATCATATATGGGATGCGATGTAGTATTTTTTTGTAAATTATCTTCCAAACTCATGTACTTGACATTGTTAATTAATAAAATAGACATTTCGATTCATTACATGTTGCATCTTATTATTGTTTAAGATTATAATGAATCTCATAGGTCTGGACAATAGTTTTAAGGCCGTGATGAGATCACTCCAGTGAGACCTAAATCCTTGATAGTCCTGATTTAAAATATTTTCAATCATTGATTCATGGAGTTGGAGATCAATGATACTGGTAAGACTGGCACATCCTATGTATGCTCAATGATAAGGGTGATTGATTTCATAACTACTTGTATAGCGATACTAATATAAGAGTGTGGGTACTCATTCATTTACTGAATTGACCCATGAAAGAATATCTGATGGAGTTTTATTTATATGTCAGCTGATTGTTCTCTAGTGAGAGTTATGTAAGTGATCCTTTGACCTGAGATCATCATGATATCTTGTATACATGAATCCATCTTTTGGTTCACTTCCTAACTTGATTCTCTGATCTTTGTGTGGGATGTTCTGGATATGGTAAAATATGTATGGAGGTTGTGAGTAGTCAATAAGGGATCGGTCACTCCTAATAAAGAGAGCGAACATCCTATGTGATCTAATAGGTTGATGATTCTGGAAGCCTTTGACCAAAGTAGGATAAAATTAAAAAGAAAATTTTAATATATCATCAATAGAATCATTACCTTCTAATTGAGATACATTTAGAAAAGCAATTGGACTTGATATGATTTCATATCCAAAGCTCATCTGGGGTGTTGTTTGACTGAAGGATTGAATTGCACAGTAACTTGCTACTATAGGATATTTTTGGTATTTTTATCAAATTTCATCTCTTTCGGATAGTCATAACATGTTACTAGATGTCAATCCTAACTTGTAGACTCATAAGAATTAAAATAGTTTAATTCGAGAATTAATTAGAAAGAGTTCTAGTTAATTGGTGCAATTGGACTGACCTAGTCTAATCGGATTAGGATTAGGTCTAGAGTCTGAGTCTACTGCTGGCTAGGTTTGGAACCCAATGGATCACATACTTTGAAATTTAATCTTGATCTAATTTAATTAGAATTTATTATAAATTTTAGGAGTTAATTTGATATGCTAGCATATTGTATTAACCCAAGTTCCCAATTAGATTAAGTTCAAAGTGTTTGAGCTAAACCAAACTTGTTGCCTTTGACCTAATTGGATTAAGTCTAAATTAATTGGTTTCCTACCTAATATAGAAGTGTTTTAAGAGAGGAAGGACTCCTCCACACCATCAGGTTGTCCATGCCAAATAAATGCGGCCCACCCTTTTTTACGTTAAGGAAGAAGGAGAGTCCTTCTTTAAGATTATTAACAATCTCTTCTTATACCACCGATTTCCTTAAAATCACATGCCAAATAAATATGAGAAATTTATGGGGCATAGAAGAGGAGGAGTCCTTCTATATGAAGGCTCTTCTGCCCCAATTATTTCATCAAAGAATTAATTCTTTGCATGAAGGATGTCGAGTGCCAAGAGTTGGCACCCCTTGGGACTTCTAGCCATCCCTTCTTTCCTTATTTACATGGCATGCCTCTTATGGGATAAGGGCTGAGAAATTTTGGTGTTTAGGCATGTGATAAGAGAGGAAAAAATCAAAAAAATTCAGAAGAAAAAGATAAAAAAATGGAGGAGAAAAAAAAATAGAAAGAAGAGAGGTGCAAAAAAAGGCAAGTGTGGTGTGCTTGTCCTAGGGTTTGATTTTTCCATGTGTTGGAGTATAAAATCAAATCTTAGATTATGAGATTTCTAGAGAGAACTCTCTTGGCATAATCCTAATAGATGAATCATGGGCAAACAGAGATTGGTATGATTGTTCTTCGAGAAGGAAGCCAGCAGCACTCTTGTGAAGAAAAGACTGCGGTACTACACCGGTTGGGAAGGACCTTGATCATCTTTCATGTGGATCACCGTTGGAGGACTTCTATTTTGAAGTCTCATGGAGATCACCTTCTTACCATATTACTTATTTTAGAAAGTATAAATTTCTAACTCTTTGCATGCTTGGTTTGGTTTGCTCGACATCTACAAGGTGATTCTAGGGTTTAAGTTCCAGTTGGATAGTTTTAATTGTTAAAGCTTTTGATATACATGTTAAAATTTTTTTAATTTTATTTTTCACTGTGTGACTAGAACTCAACACCTTTCTAATTGGGAGCAAGCTTTCCTTGCTCTGTAGGCTTTGAAATGTCAACTTGGTGGAGAACAAGATCTTCTTTATGAAAAAGTTTTAGTTTTATCCGAGCATTGTAATACCTGGCCATCCTTTGTTTATAAGTTGTCATACGAACTCAAGCTCTTTTGCTAGTTTCTTCAAGTACATTTAGGTCATTCTTAGCCAATCTAAGTTACTTTCTGCATGAAAATTCTCCACTCAGATAGATGGTAGGCTAATCTCAACAGGAATTACAGCTTCTGCTTCAAAAGTCAATTTGAAAGGGGTTTGCCCTATTGGCTCTCGAGATATAGTTTTGTAAGCCCAGAGAACACTATAGAGTTCATCCGCCTAAAATTTTTTTTGCTTCGATGAGCCTTATTTTCATACCTTAAAGAATGGTCCAATTACTGACCTCGACTTTTTCATTTGACTATGGGTATCCCACTAAAGTAAGCCTATGGTCTATATGAAGCTCAAAGCAGAATTCTTTAAACTTCGGATTGTCAAATTATTATCCATTATCAGTGATAATGACTCGAGGTAGATCAAAGTGGTAGACTATTTACTTTTAAATGAAGGGTCGCATCTTCTTTTCAGTGATTTATGCAAAAAGTTCTACTTTTATATATTTGGTGAAATAATCAATGGCTACCATCAAGACTTTTCTTTATCCTGTCGCTATTGGAAAAGGTCCAAGAATATCCAATCCCCATATAGCAAAAAGCTAAGGTGTGGTAATGAGAATGAATTCAACTACAGGCTGATGCTGAATATGAGCATACCTTTGGCACTAATCATATTTATTAACAAAATCGACTGGCTAATATAGCCTTACTGGATGACTTTGTATGCCAACGATCTGCTCTCCATGTAATCACCACAAATTTGTTCATGGACTTCTCAAAGAGTATAATCAGATTTCGATGGCCATAAACATCATAGTAGAGGAAATGAATATGATCTATTATATAATTAATCTTTCTATAATACATACCGTCGCTACTTGTTTCGACTGAGGTCGGAAGATGAGCAACTGAGCCTTGCATAGTGGTGCTAGAGTGATCTGCAAGACAAAATTCAAGTCAGAGATTTTCGCTCCGATGAAGATCCTTCGATACTCAAGTCAGGAATCAGAGAATAATGAAAGCAGTAACAGATTCTCTAAGAGGGATTACTTACCTAGGTCCTTGGGGCTTTAGCTATTTGTAGAGAATATGGTCCAACAACTATGGGAATGTGCAGTTCCAAAATTGTTGGATTGTTGGACATGCTGTTAGTGGATGAGATATTCTAACCATTATCTATTCTCTTTAGATATGGAGAGTTGGTTACATCCAAACTTATCCACTCAGAATGGTTAGCTACTACACATGTCGAGGAACTGATAGGTCGAGGTAATGAAGGAAGCTCACATGAAAGACAGGCCATTCAATAGACTAGGTACAAATAGCTCAGCTCCACATACCTCAGCTTGATGTTTGGGTTGGCAATCACGATGATAGCTCACTGGCCTGAGGTATTCTATGATAGCACATTGATTCAAGGTATTCACAATACCATCGTAACACTACCCCCTACTTCTAAGTCTGAAAATCAGGCAAAAAGAGTACCTTTGAAGTCATACCTCAGATCTAGGGATGCATGCACTCATGCTTTCACATGTGCTCTCAGCATTTAAAATTGATGACGTCAGCCTGACAGGTAGAATTTATGGTGAATGATCGCGATTAATGGGAACACTCATATGACATTCTTCTCGAGAATTTAATTTCTCCAGCAATTGCTTTCTGTCTTCTCCTCCTTTAAGTCTGCTTTTCGAGGGCATTAAGGATGTAATTGCAATCCCCCTTCGTTCTAGATTTTCGTTACGGCTCTCGAATGCAAGATGAATCCAGAGCTCTAGAGGAAGCTTGAATTGGCATCAGCCTAGAGGAGGCTAGCTAAAGTTTCGTCCGCCAATCCTTCGGCTCCAGCGGGCAGCGATGTCAAGATTTCGACCATTGAACTAGCTACCGTGATCGTGGAAGATGAAAATCCCTGTCTGATTATCGAGTCCATGATTTCTCCATTGGAGGCTGTGGTGAAAGCTCCACCAAAGGGAGCTTTGACAAAGAAAACTCTGATGGAGAAGACACAGATGATAGATGTAGTCAGTTGTGCTGAAGAAGCTCTGACAATGGCGGTAAAGACTAGGGAGTCTTCGAAACAGGTGGCTCCTATCAAATGCCTTCCCCCTATTGATTCTCAAGCAAGTCCTTCATAACCGGGGCACTCTATTTCATCTGTGGTGGAAAATCTCAAGTCTGTGATAGAATTTCTGAAAAACTTTCTTTCTCCTACTGAGAGACAGTACCTGGACAAACAAGGGGCTCAACAGTGAATGATGGGTGCCCTAAGGTTTCTTGCTCAGATAAGGAGTCTTTGGATCTTCTCTTTTGACCTTCTATAGCTTGCTACATTCAATAACCTCGGTATAAATTTTGTACAAGTTGGGCATTAGCTAGCCTGTTTTACCAGCTCCACCTCTGAAGCTTGGCATTAGAGTTTACGATGGTGAAGGAGGAAACAGACTAGCTAAAGTATCTTTTGGAGCAGGAACAATCGGCCACCATCGAGTTGACCAAGGAAGTCAACTCTACTAAGGATGCCCTCCAAAAAGTCTGAGAAATGATCGATCATCAAGATGACGAGTTAAGAAGGGCTGAGAAGAAAATTGAGGATTTCGAGGAATAAAGATCCAGGGTCGAGAGAGACTACCATCGAGCATGCAACGACATAGAATGCCTAAGAAGGATGCTCGAAGAAAGAAGGTGTTGAGACTCTACTCTTCCTGAGGTTCATTCTCAAAAGAACCCCAGCAGAAGCATAGCCAAGAGGGCCAAAACTTTAGACAGATCGGGCCACAAAGAGAAAACATCTCTGAGGGATAAGGGTTCTATTGGATTTTCTATAGGTGCTAATGTATGTGGATTTCAAAAATTTTCTAAATCCAAAATACAGCAAAAGAATCAGATTAAAATACTTTTAATTTGAGCATGCATTCACTATATGAAAGCACCTATGGATCTAGTTCATATGCTGAAATTAACATAAACTAATTTTAAGATGAATAAAGAAAAGCCTATAATCAATTCACATACCTAAATCGCTTTCCCTTTGTCTCAAACCATAATCGAGGTTGAATTCAATTCAATCCCTGGATCTAGGATTGATCAGATTTTGAATCAGCAGCACAAGCATCCTACCTCTACGGATATCTATAGGGCCGATCTCAATTATTTTTTCTTGAATTCTGCTTGCTTGAACTGAGGGCTTGCATAGGCTTGAACCAAGCCTAGATAGGGATCAACCCTTGAATCTTTTTTGATTTTTCTTTCTTAATTCTTGAAGAAGCTAAGAACCTTTCTTGATCCCTCAACTAATCAAAAAGAACAACAAACAAGAAATAGTTGTTACTAACTCCCAACAAACTTGAGAGGAAGAAGATGAAATCACCAACAACTTGGCACCAATTTTTGACACCAAGGAAGGGATTCCGCCCACCTCTCTCCTAGCTCCAAGAGGGATGCCTAGAGAGAGCGGGCATGGGCTAGAGAAAGGTAGTGGAGGGAAGGCATTGGGCATAATAAGGATGGTGGCAAGGATGAGACATCATGAGATATATGATAAAAGGTAGGGCTAGGATCCTTTAAATAGACAATATAAGGGTGTCCTAATCAAATTAGGATTCCTCCTCCGAATCATATTAGAAGTCCTAGCTGTAAAATGGTTGGACCAAATAAATAGGGTGCTATCCATAATTAACCCATACCCACATCCAGTGCTAAGTGTCCCATCATATGGGACCCAATTAAAAGCTCTCAAATCAGCCAACATGATTTCATAAATTCACTTCAAGAGTTTTTGATCAAATCAAGATAAATAAAATTAAAAAACTCTTTCTTGATTTAATCCAAGCCATAAATTAAGCATCCAACTATTGGAGGTCATTGAATCAAATTCAATTAAGTTCAAATTAAGTGTAAAAATTGACTAATATTTTTCATATAAGGAAACCAACTATAAGAAAAATTGAGTTCACCCACGTGCTAGCAAAGTTAATATGAACCCAATAGGATTTCTCTAAATCCATATTAATTGATACTTCATAAGCCCAATTTAAATCAATTTAGATCTTCTTTCTTTATGTGTGAACCTATAGGTTCAATTATATCTGATAGTGAGATATACTATGATCTCTATCGTATGTATCACTAAAATCTCTTTCAGTGGGTTGGAATAATTCCACACTAACTCGATAAGGATCAATGATCTAAAATGATCCTATTGAGCTATCATAATCTACCAGTGACATCTAGCAATATGTAGTGACAACCTAGCAGAATCGAAATAGAATCTCTAGGTATAATTAATGTATAATACAATCCCTCTATCGTGAGTCCTGACTAGATGGTTAGTCATGGATAAATCGTCAAACCTCATCATCAGTCATATGATAGATTCGATCAGCTCAAGTTCAATAATGATTTCAAATAAAAACTCTTTTCTATCAATCATACTGCTATGATCATAGACTTATAGACTAAGCTTCTCAAATCTCATAGGATAACTCCTCTCTATCAAGGTCAATAGATCCTATCTAAATACACACCTTGCTTGCACAGCTCAACCAACAGAAGCCAACATCTACTACAAAATCTCATGATTGAGTCAATGCTTATATGAAGTCAAACTATAGTAGCCTTACTATTAGCAACTATGACACCGCAGATCAAAAGATCAGTCACACAACTACAGCATCGAAACGATCATTGATGATTGGATAGAAATCTATGTGATCTTTCGTATGGTCATGCTCAGTATTAGTTATTTTCTACCAACTATCGGCATTTGCCACTCAGTATCTCTACATCATAGATTCGAGATTCATTATCCTAAAGGAAGCGAGCCGTGTGCCGATCTATCTGGATTGATCATCGTCCTCCTGGCTATCCTATGATCAAGAGCAATTTAGGAATTGACCATACATGCCTCTAATTCTCAATAGTTGAGAATATGTATTGTAACATCAATTTTAAGGATGATTTAAGGACACATAATACTTGAATGAAAAAAGAAAATATATCCTTTATTGATTAAATCAATAGTTTAAAGTATAAATTTATGATATAGAATGAACAATATGTTAGCCAACAATTGACTTTAAGGACATAAATCTAACAATCTCTCACTTGGACTAAAGTAAGTTGACCATTAATCTAAGCTCCATCTTCTCAAGGTGACCTTTCATTTTGAGTTGGCTCAACTGCTTTGTCAGTAGATCTGCCATATTATCTGTAGAGTCTACTCTTCGCACCTCGACATATTGCTTCTGAAGGTAGTCGCGTATGATATGGAATCACTGTTCAATGTGCTTAGATTTTTTATGAGACCGAGGCTCCTTGAGAAGTACTATGACTTTATTATTGTCGCAGTACAGCAGTATGGCATCCAATGTAATTGCACCAAATTCTACAATAAATTTTTTGAACTAGAAGCCTTCTCTTCCAGCATCTAAAGTGACGACATACTCAGCCTCTGTGGTAGAATCTACGATGATGTTCTGCTTGAAACACTTTCAATTGACTGTACCACCATTGCAAATGAACACATACCCCAATGTAGACTTTCTATCATCGAGATCCGATATGAAGTCCAAATCTATATAACCCTCAATCCGTAATTCAGATCTCTTTCGAAGATCAAGAATAAATCCTTAGTCCTTCGTAAGTACTTAAGGATGTCTTCATGGCTATCCAGTGCTCCTCATCTAGATAAGACTGATACCTGCTTGTGATACTCACAGCAAGGACAATATCAGGTCGAGTACATAGCATGATGTACATGAGGCTCTCTATCACAGAAGCATAAGGAATCCTACTCATATGCTCGATTTTCTCAAAAATAGTAGGATACATCATCTTGGAGAGTCGAATACCATACCTAAGGGTTAGCAAACTCCTTTTAGATTTTTCATACTGAATCGCTTCAGCACTTTCTCTATGTAAAGCTTTTGTGATAGGTCAAGCATCCTTCTAGATCTATCTCTATAAACCTTTATCCCAAGGATATAGAATGCTTTTCTTAGGTCTTTCATAGAGAATTTCTTAGACAACCAAATTTTGATCAAGGTTAGCAAGAGAATATCATTTTCAATAAGGAGGATATCATCCACATACAGTATGAGGAAGACAAGTGTGCTCTCATTGATCCTTTTATAAATACAAGATTCCTCTTCATTTTTGATGAAACCAAACGATTTGATTGCATCATCAAAATAAAGATTCCAACTTTGAGAAGCCTACTTTAGTCTATAGATGGATCTTTGTAGTTTGCAGGCTTGATGATCACTATCACCGAATGTGAAATTCAGAGGCTGCTCCATAGAGATATCTTCCTCAAGATATCCATTCAAAAAAGTAGTTTTCACATCCATCTGTCAGATTTCATATTCATAGTAAGCTGCAACAGCAAGCAATATACGGATAGATTTCAGCATGGCCATAGGTGCAAAAGTGTCATGATAGTCAATACCTTCGTGCTAACTATAATTCTTTACCACCAGCCTTGTCTTATAGGTCTCTATCTTACCATCGATACTTATTTTTCTTTTGTAGATCTATTTACACTCAATGAAAATAATTTTCTCTGGTGGATCCATTAATGTCCATATCTGGTTCAAGTGCATTGAGTCAATTTCTGACTTCATTGTATCCAACCATTATTCAGAATCGATGTCAGACATGGCCTCATCAAAAGTACTAAGATCATCACCATGACCCTCATCTCTCATGAGAAATGCTTCCTCTATATCTTCTTTCTGCATACCCATGCATCTTTCAGGAGGATGGAAGATTCTACCTGATCTACAAAGTGGAGGTAGAACATTAACAACTGGCTCATTATGGATAGATTCTTGAGGATCTATTGCTTATTGCTCTTCAGAAATATTCTCATCGAGCTCAACTAACCTCTCACTAACGCCATCCTAGATAAAGTATTATTCAAGAAATATGACATTGCGACTCACAATCATATTACAATCATGTGAAAAGTAAAAGTAGTACCCTATCCATTATTGAGATACCCAATAAATCGAGCTACAACAGATGTATCATCTAACTTGTCAGCTTTTTATCTCTTAACATAGGCTGAACATCTCTAAGTCTTAAGGTAACTGAGACTCAGCTTCTTACCATACCATATCTCATATGTGTGGTAAGAATGGATGTAGAAAAAATCTTCTTTAAAATATGCATCGTGGTAAGTAAGGTGTTGTTGGGAATAGTGTCCCAAAGCCAATCGTCAGCCTGTTGACGGTTGTGCTCCTTTTGTATTAGTATATAAATTATAAATAAATAAAAGTTATTTTGATATTTTTTATCATAAATTGTTTCATCTTCTAATGAACTCCTGTGTTATGGTGAAGTCCTTAGAACTATTTAGACTCGACAAAGGAGGATTTATCGTTTAGTCCTTAAACCTGTACGCGACCAAATGATACGTTGTTACCAAGGATAATAATATTTATCGAGCATAGGTCGTTGTGTGCCATATAGGTTGGTTTTCTTCTTAACCAAGGAGTGTAGAGACACTGGTATGGTATACAGGTGAGATGTAAGGATACATCTGCACTGAACGTGACCGACTCTGAAGCTATCTCTGCTATCAAGATTTGCTTCGATGGGATATGGATATAAATGTCCCTCCGACCTGAGACTGTCACGGTGACTTGTAAGCAACTCACTGCACTTAGACACTGGACTACCTAATTTTTAATTCAGTGATGGAAGGATGCTGGGTGTAGTCAAGTACTTGACTTGTCGGTGCGTGTATCAAGATGGATTGACCACTCCAGTTCAGGAGCTGTGTATAGTCATATTTTAATTTAGCAAAACCTTGACCAGGGTAGTCCTAGTGAGGAGTCACAGGACTGTTTGAGTTGAGCACGATTCGGATAATCTAATCAGGGTTGACAGTTTAACCCTGAGTCATCCTAAACATAGGGGTCAAAAAGGATGAATTATACAGTAACCATATTCACGTAGGTTCTAAGTGTTGCAATTATGACTATTCGACCTATCCGAACATCAGGTACCATTGCTAGATGGTCACTTCGATTAGTACAGGAATTGGTTCCTGTGCCACCGGCTTAGGTTCGAACCTGCGGGGTCACACACATTAGAGGTTCCTATCTGATCTGATGGCTGATGAAGAGTCTTAATATTTATGAACTATGAATCTTACATGTCTGAGACTCTATGATCGAGAATCAGGATTCTCTGATCATGAGTCCCACACATTTTGGGTACCGGGTCAAGAGTCCCACTGTTTGGGACTCTTCGATCAAGATTTCATATTGATGGACTTTGATATCCGATTGCCCATCGAATTTAGACTCAATATTTATGAGAGATTTAATTAGTAATTTGATCACTAATTAACTCAATTTGATTGAGTAATTATTTTTGGATCAAGTTCAATTGAATTGGATTCAGTTGGGTTTGACCCGATTAGGTTAAGAGTTGACCTAATCGTCGAGATGGTTTGGTCCCTGATTTGATCAGAGGTTGGGCTTAGTCAATTCTTGATTTGATTAAGATCTTATTAAGTCTAATTAAGCTTAATTAAGTTAGATTTAATTTAGTCTAATTGTGCTTAACCTATTTTGATTAGGTTGGTTCAATTAAGATTAAACCACCATTTGAATTTGAATCCCTGCGCTATTTATATCTCTGCGCCCACTTGAATTCACGAGAAGAAACTTCCCATGAATTTTCTCTCATGCAAAGCCCTTCTCACACCCACTCTTGTGCACCAATCTTTGGATAAAATTGATTAGTTAGCCATTCAAATTCAAAGCATGTTTGAATTTGAATGGATAACTTATCTCTTGCGCCTTCATGACCCTATCCACTTTAGTGCCCCATATCTCACATGAGAAAGAGTTTCTTGTGAAACCTTTCCATGCACAATGCAGCCTCGCACCTTCTCTTCTCACACCCAAGTGGATAGGGATGAGTTGGTTTGCATTTGAATTCAAATTTGATTTGAATTCAAATGTGTAACCACTTGTCTTTATCTTCTCACGCAGATAAGACACGTTCGACGTTATTTTAAAAAGAGGAGAAGGATAGGGCATGCATAGAAAAATTTTGAGAAAGAAAGTGGGGTGTGAGGAAGCCTTGTGCATGAGGTGAAGGTCCAAAACCTTCCAAGAGAAAAAGAAAGAAAAGAAAAAAAATTGGATGCAGGGTTTTCAGTGTGTTCCTTAGGGTTACAGCCTGGGGTTCGGAAAGTGAGTTAGAGAGCTACGAGTGTCGTGAGCCCACCAAATTCAAGGAAGAGAATCATCTACCTCTAAAGCATGTTTGCTGATAATCTGGATATCCGTGGAATTGGCAGACAACGATCGAAAGAGTTCGATCAGCATCAGCCGTCGAAGGGCTCTATAACGAGCTAGCACTCGTGAGGAGCCGATCAGACCAGGAGCCTCGTGTGGATGATCCGTAGAGGCCAGACATACTGTGTGGCTACATTATGATGATCAAAGCCTCCCAATGATAATCAGATTGCAGAGATCGACTACCCGCATAAAGGTATTGTATTCTGAACACAGAACAGTAAATTATTTACTGTTCGAATTTGAATTTCAAATTTAAATGCATGCATGCTATATATCATATTTAGATCCTAGTGTAGGATAAATATATGTTAATTAATTTGATTAATTAATTTTTTCTACTATAAAATAATGATTTTGAAAAAATTTTAAAATTACCATTTTACCCCTGCACTCAAATTTCACTTCAAATGGTATCAGAGCAGGTTCTAAGATATGATATATGAATTTGCATGCATAGATTAAGTTATAATCTAAAAGTTTAAATTTAAAATTTGAAATTTAAAATTTAAAATTTAAATTTTGAAAGTTGTTTGAAATTCAAAATTCAAACATTTAAAATTCAAATTTTAAAATTTAAATTTTGAAATTCAAAATTTAAAATTAAAATTTAAAAATTTGAAATTCAAAATTTAAAATTTGAAATTTGAAATTTGATTGAAATTTCAAATTTGAAATTCAAAATTTAAAATTCAAAATTTGAAATTCAAAAATTTGAAATTTAAAATTTGTTTGAAATTTGAAATTCAAAATTTAAATTTTAAATTTTAAATTTTAAATTTTAAATTTTAAAATTGGTATATTTAGATATACTTGATCCAAGTAGCAAGTAATCGAATTGGGTTGGTTGCCATGGCTGTCCGATCATAGGAGAAAAATAGGGTTTAAAGGCCCTCTCCTCCCATTCGATGGGATCTCCTATGGCGGTAGGGGTCCCGCTGCAATTATATCCCATACAGATGAAGCAGCGAAAGGACTTAATTATAAAGATTCAATTATAAAATTTATCATGAATATGTTAGATTAGATCTAAAGCAATATTCATGATTTATTTTGATTGAGTTATTTTTTGTTATGTAATTAGCAATAGGATTGCTATTTATGAAATGTGCTGATCTATTTGTGAAATGAGTCAACATATTTGATGAACAGAAAAATAAAACCTTTCAAATTTAAAAATTATTTTCGAAAAGCTAAATCCTGACCCATCAGCCCAAAATATTTAATTAAAAAAATTAAGTGTTGTCAAGTTGGTCTAGAATTATGAATTAAGATCTAAGACAATTACATAAACTTGTGGGTCAATGAGTTAGATGGATTAGGTCCATAATTGGGTTAGACCTAAGGTTAGCTTAAAAAAATAGACTAAATTAGAGTAATTAGTCAAATCTAATCAAAAGTTGAATTAGATTAGGTCAAGGACACTCTAGACTCAACTCCAATAGTTGTAGTTGAATGGGTCCATGTCTTTAACTAGACCAAGATGGACTTAATTTATGGCTATGTAGTGGAATCCTATTTACTAAGTTGATCAAATTAAAACTAATGAACTCGTTGGTGTCTAAGGTAAGTTCGGCAGTATGACCAGTGGTTCTTAAGTGGGAGCTACTCGTATTGATTTGATCTCTGACGAGTTAATGGCATATCCCCACCACTGATCTAACTTACCTGGCCAACCTGGTGAGTTAGGTTTTGATTAGATCACTTGATGATTAGGGCTCACTCATGTCATTAGGTAAATCAGTGTGACTGATTTAGGTGCTCCTAATGCCAGCTTTAATTAAATCCTTTTAATCTGACTTGGTGAAGTCAGTGGGAGGATTGAAATTGGCTGGTTAATTTTTTCTCTTCTATCCTTTAATAAAATCCTCAAAATTATTAGGTCCTTAAAATGATTAAGTTATAGTGATAACTAAGTCATAGCCTCCCATTAAATGAGTGATAATGAGTCCATTAGTTTAATAATCACTGGAGGCCCAAAGGCCTGGTGCTTATTGACTAATGGAATTATCATTCTTAGTATGATAATTTGGTTTGAGTCTTTCTGATGGTGGTCAGGTTGGCCGGCCAAAGTCGGGCCTGATCATTTATTAGTTCGATTCACCAAATCAAGACATGTTAATGGTTGGACCTAACCAGATCTTTTCAGTGGAGGCCAAAGCCTACTGATTAGGTTCTAGGACAAAATTAATTACTAGAAGTTGTTTAGAGAAACAACTGGTTATGAACCTACCCATAGATGCACATGGGTTGACCAACCAAAGTTGGGCTCATGTGTAGTCTGTGTGGATTCTAGTACCCACTAAGAAATTAAAGTAATTCCTCGAATTGGAGGTTGAGGCTACCAGTTCATAAAAATACTGGGAGAAACTTTAGACTAAAGTCCAAGTCTTTAGTATTAATAATTTATGTACAAATTAAGATCTGATTTTCTTTTATGCAGCTATGGCCACTACTCTATCGCTCCGATCATTATTAGATAATGACAAGCTCATGGGACCTAATTTCGATAGCTGGTGTCGAAAATTAAAAATCATCCTTGAGCATGAACGGATCCTTTATGTAGTAACGGATCCTGCACCTGAGGAGCCAGCCCCGAATGCTCGAGGAATGGTCCGAGATACTTATCAGAAGTGGCTCAATGACTGCACCACCGTTCGGTGCATTATGCTGGCGGTAATAAATGATGAGTTCAGCCGCAGGTTCGAGAATGCCCAACCACAGAAGATGCTTCAAATGTTGAACGACTCTTTTGGCACGTCTGACGATATTGAAAGGCACAAAACTAGTTGTGCCATTTTCAATGCTCAGATGAGAGATGGAGCCTCAGTCACTGATCATGTACTGTACATGATCGAAATGATTGAGCGCCTAAGTAAACTGGACTTTTCCTTGCACGAGCAGCTCGGTAAGGATGCGATCCTTAATTCATTGTCCAAGTCCTTCCTCCCCTTCCTTACTTATTTTTGGATAACAAAGCCTGCAGTGAACTCCCATGGCTTGTTGGGGTTGCTGCAGAACTTTGAGAAGGATCACCAGCTCCATAAGGAGTCGGTGAATGTTGTGGGAGGGTCTTCTTCTGGTCATCGACCCTTTAAGAAAGGGAAGAAGAAGAACAAGAAGAAGAAGAATAAGAAGGTGCAGCTGCATGCTGGGACATCTGCACAGGGTCAGACCAAGAAGCGCAAGCTCGACCAAAGCCAGGCGGAGTGCTTCTTTTGCAAGAAGCAGGGGCACTGGAAGAGGAACTATCCTCTATACATTGCCTCCCTGGACCCGAACAGGCCGAAGAAAAAGTAAGGTACTTATATGATAACACCTTGCAACTTTTTCATTTGTGATACTACTGCCTGGGTATTGAATACCGGAAGCCCTTATCATATTTGCAATTCGATGCAGGGTCTGCAGGTCAGTAGGAGATTTGATGAAGGCGAGAGGTTCCTGAATGTTGGAGATGGAAGCAAAGTTCTAGTTCTAGCATTAGGAATTATGAACCTTATAATCAATTCTCAAAACATAATTCTGAGTGAATGTCACTATTGTCCAAGCTTTTTATTAAATATTATTTCTGTAGGCCTTTTGGCCATGAACGGTTATCAATTTTTAATAAAAGGAAATGTTTGCAATATCATTTTGAATGGTGTTATAATATTTGTTGGACAACTTAATAATGGAATTTACTTTCTATCACAACCTGTTAATATGGTTCAAACCTCTGGTAAATGCCCTAGAATAGATAATGTGTCAGAAGTCTACCTTTGGCACTGTAGGCTAGGTCATATCAATAAGAACAGGATAAACAGGTTGGCTCAAGAAGGAATTCTTGAAGTAGGTGATTGTGAATTACTTCCAACCTGTGAGTCCTGTCTTCTTGGTAAAATGATCAAATCACCTTTTACTGGAAAAGGTGAGCGAGCCAGCGAACTCTTAGATCTGGTACATTCTGATGTATGTGGACCCATGAGCTCAAGTGCAAGAGGTGAATATTTCTACTTCATAACCTTCACAAACGATCTATCGAGGTATGGATATGTCTATTTAATGAAGCATAAGTCAGAGTGATTTAAAATATTCAAACTATTTCGAAATAAGGTAGAAAAATAAACTGAAAAATATATTAAAACTCTTCGATCTGATCGAAGAGGTGAATACCTTTCTAATGAGTTTTTGACATATTTAGGGGAGAATTGGATTCTCTCTCAGTGAACTCCTCCTGAAACACCATAGCATAATGGTGTGTCTGAAAGGAGGAATCGGACCTTGTTAGATATGGTCCGATCCATGATGGGATTTGCTGGTCTGCCGATCTCCCTCTGGGGATATGCGCTCGAATCGGGTTGTTACCTTCTAAATAGGATTCCGAGTAAGTCTGTAACCAAAATGCCATATGAGTTATGGATAGGACGTAAGCCAGTACTCTCGTATCTTAGGGTTTGGGGGTGTCTGATTTATGTTAAATATTTAATTACGGATAAGCTTGGACCTAGGTCTGACAAGTGTAATTTCATAGGGTACCCAAAAGAGACCAAAGGATATTATTTCTACCTAGCTGATGAGCAAAAGGTGTTTGTCAGCCTTAAGACAATCTTTTTAGAAAAGGAGTTCCTTGGTGAAGGGACTGTTGCCTCTAAGGTCGAACTTGAGAAAGTTCGATAGGTGGAAAAATCGACACAAGTAGCTGAACCTGAACCGAATTTGATTAGCTCAGATCCAGAGCCCATTGTTCCTACATCCTTTGTTGGGAATAATGTCCCAAAGCCAATCGTCAATCTGTTGATGGTTGTGCTCATTTTTGTATTTGTACATGAATTATGAATTAATAAAAATTATTTTGATATTTTTCATCACAAAATATTTCATCTTCTAATGAACTCCTATGTTGTGGTGAAGTCCTTAGGACTATTTAGACTCAACAAAGGAGGATTTATCGTTTAGTTCTTAAATCTGTTCACAACCAAATGATACGTTATTACCAAGGACGACAACGTTTATCAAGCATAGGTCGTTGTGTGCCATATAGGTTGGTTATCCTCTTAACCAATGAGTGTGGAGACACTGGTATGGCATACAAGTGAAATATAAGGGTACATCTGCACTGAACGTGACCGACTTCGGAGCTATTTTTGCTGTCAAAATTTGCTCCGATGGAATATGGGTATAAATATCCCTCCGATCTGAGACCGCCACGGTGACTTGCAAGCAACTCACTGCACTTAGACACTGGACTACCTAAATTTCTAATTCAGTGACGGAAGGTTGCTGGGTGTAGTCAAGTACCTGACTTGTCGGTGCGTGTGTCAAGATGAGATTGATCACTCCAGTTTAGGAGCTATGTACAGTCATGTTTCAATTTAGCAAAATCTTGGCCAGGGTAGTCCTTGTGAGGAGTCACAGGACTGTTTGAGTTGAGCACGATTCGGATGATCTGATCAGGGTTGACAGTTTAACCCTGAGTCATCTTAAATACAGGGGTCAAAAGGATGAATTATACAGTAACCATATTCATGTAGGTTCTGAGTGTTGCGATTGTGACTCTTCGACCTATCCGAACGTCGGGTACCATTGCTAGATGGTCACTTCGATTAGTACAGGAATTGGTTCCTGTGCTACTGGCTTAGGTTCGAACCTGCAGGGTCACACACATTAGAATTTCTATCTGATCTGATGGCTGATGTAGAGTCCTACATATTTGGGATTCAGTGATCGAGAATCAAGATTCTCTGATCATGAGTTTCACACATTATGGGTACCGGGGTCAAGAGTCCCACTGGTTGGGACTTTTCGATCAGGGTTACATATCGATGAATTCTGATGCCCGATTGCCCATCGAATTTAGACTCAATATTTATGAGAGGTTTAATTAGTGATTTAATCACTAATTAATTCAATTTTATGGAGTAATTATTTTTGGATCAAGTCCAATTGAATTGGATTCAGTTGGGTTTGACCCGATTAGATTAAGAGTTGACCTAATCGTCGAGATGGTTTGATCCCTGATTTGATCAGGGGTTGGCTTAGTCAATTCTTGATTTAATTAAGATTTTATTGAACCTAATTAAGCCTAATTAAGTTGGGTTTAAATTAGTCTAATTGGACCTAACTTATTTGGTTCAATTTGGTTGGTTTAAATAATGAAACCACCTTGACCTAATCTCCATGCACCACCTCACTTCCATTGCACCCATTTGAATTCATGAGAAGAAACTTCTCATTAATTATTTCCTCACACCAAGCCCTCTCCATGCCCCACTTTAATGTGCCAAATGAATGGATAAGGATGATTGGTTGGCCATTCAAATTCAAAATAAAGTTTGAATTTGAATGGGCAATCAATCTTTGCACCTTATCCCTTTTTTTACGCCCCATTTATTACATGAGAAAAGGTTTCTCATGAAATCACTCCATGCACAATTTAAGCCATGCTTCACACCTTTAGTGGATAAGGGATGAGTTGGTGTCCATTTGAATTCAAAATTTGATTTGAATTCAAATATGCAATTACTCATCTTTATCCTTTCTTTTGGATAAGACGTTTGACGTTGTTATAAAAGGAGGAGAAGAGTGGGGCGTGCAAGAAGAAGATTTTTTGAAGAAAAATTCTGGGGCATGAGAAGTCTTGTGCATGAGAACAAAGTTCATATCCTTCTAAGAAAAAAAGAAAGAAAAAAAGAAAAGTGGGTGCAAAATTTTCGGTGAGTTCCCTAGAGTATTAGCCTGGGGTTCGGGAAGTGAGAAAGTGAGCTACGAGTGTTGTGAGCCCACAAAATCTCAGAAAAATCTTCAACATCCTTTCAAGTACATCTGTTGATGATCCAGAACATCCAAAGAATCGACAGACATCGATCGAAGGAGTTCGATCAGCATCGGCTGTCAAAAGGGCTCTACAACGAGCTAGCACTCGTGAGGAGTCGATCAGACCGGGAGCTTCGTGTGGACGATCCGCAGAGGTCAGACATACTGTGTGGCTACATCGCGATGATCAAACTCTCTCAACGGTGATCAGATTGCGGTGATCTACTATCCGTACAAAGGTTTTATATTCTGAACACATTACAGTAAAGTATTTACTGTTCGCATTTGAATTTAAAATTTAAATGTATGCATGCTATATATCATATTTAGATCCTAGTGTAGGGTAAATTTATGTTAATTAATTAGATTAATTAATATTTTTCACTGTAAAATCATAATTTTAAAAAGTTTTAAAATTACCATTTTACCCCTGCACTGAATTTTAGCTACACCCTTAAGGCGATCTGGTAGAGTACCACGTCAACCGGAATAAATACTATAGTTTCTTGGTTCAGGATGGAGATCCTATCAAACTTGATGAAAATGATGAGGATCCGATCACCTACATGGATGCAATGCAGAGATCTGACTCTAAGAAATGGCTAGAGGCCATGAAATCCGAAATGGAGTCCATGAAGATCAACGATGTGTGGACATTGGTTGACCCACCTGAAGGAGTAAAACCCATAGGGTGTAAGTGGGTCTTCAAGAGGAAGAGGGGTGCAGACGGAAAGGTGAAAACCTATAAAACCTGTCTGGTTGCCAAGAGATATCGTCAACGTTATGGTATAGACTATGACGAGACATTTTCTCCTGTGGCAATGCTCAAATCTATTTAGATTATGCTTGCGATAGTTGCAGATGGATGTGAAAACAGCTTTCCTAAATGGAGAGCTGGACGAAGAAGTGTATATGATACAACCTGAAGGATTCAGATCCACAGATGAGTCTAAGGTGTGCAGGCTACAGAAGTCCATTTATGGACTTAAGTAGGCATCCCGGAGTTAGAACATACATTTTGATAAGACAATCAAGACGTATGGCTTCATTAAGAATGGAGAAGAGCCCTGTATTTATAAGTGGGCTAATGGTCCAGTTGTGGTATTTTTTATATTGTATATGGATGATATTCTCTTAATCGAGAATGATGTCCCTGCATTACAGGGAATAAAGATTTGGCTATCGTCACAATTCTCCATAAAGGATCTGGGAGAAGCTTCCTACATCTTAGGGATGAGGATCTATAGGGATAGATCTAAAAGGTTGCGTGGCTTATCCCAGTCCACGTACATTGATACTATGCTGAAAAGGTTCAGCATGGAGAATTTCAAGAAAGGCTATCTACCGATAGGCCATGAAATTTCTCTCTCGAAGAGGGATTGTCCAACAACACCTCAAGAGAGAGAGCGTATGAGTAAAATTTTATATGCTTCGACAATGGGATCTATTATGTACGCCATGACATGTACACGACCAGATGTGGCATACTCACTAGGGGTAGTGAGTAGATACCAATCTAATCCAGGGGAGAGTCACTGGAAGGTTGTTAAAATCATCCTGAAGTATTTAAGAAATACTAAAGACCAGTGGCTTGTTTATGGTGAATCGGACTTGAGACTTATAGGGTTTACAAACTCTAGTTTTCAGTCTGATCACGATGACAGCAAGAGTGTGTCGGAATTTATTTTTACCCTTAATAGTGGGGCTGTCTATTGGAAAAGTTTCAAGCAGCACACAGTGGCTGATTCAATTTGCGAGGCGAAGTATGTCGCTGCATTAGATGCTTCCAAAGAAGCGATGTGGCTGAAAAAATTTATCATCGAGCTCGGAGTAGCACCCTTTCTTGTTGGTCCAGTTCTGCTCTACTATGCAGCTCTGGAGCCATTGCTCAGACGAAAGAACCAAAGGCACACCAGCGGACGAAGCATATTCTGCACCGCTACCATCTCATCCGAGAAATCATGGATCGAAGAGACATCGACCTTCAGAAGATCGACGGAAAGGAGAACCTGGCCGACCCATTCACTAAAGCCATTGCGGTGAAGGAGTTCGACGACTTCAAGTCGAAGATGAGTATTAGATACTGCACTGATTGGCTTTAGGCCAAGTGGGAGATTGTTGGGAATAGTGTCCCAAAATCAATCGTCAACCTGTTGACAGTTGTGCTCTTTTTGTATTAGTATATAAATTATAAATAAATAAAAGTTATTTTGGTATTTTTCATCACAAATTATTTCATCTTCTAATGAACTCCTGTGTTGTGGTGAAGTCCTTAGGACTATTTAGACTCGACAAAGGAGGATTTGTCATTTAGTCCTTAAACCTGTTCGCGACCAAATGATACGTTGTTACCAAGGACAACAATGTTTATCGAGCATAGGTCATTGTGTGCCATATAGGTTGGTTGTCTTCTTAACCAAAGAGTGTGGAGACACTGGTATGGTATACAGGTGAGATGTAAGGGTACATCTGCACTGAACGTGACCGACTCTGAAGCTATCTCTGCTGTCAAGATTTGCTCCGATGGGATATGGGTATAAATATCCCTCCGACCTGAGACCGCCATGGTGACTTGCAAGCAACTCACTATACTTAGGCACTGGACTACCTGAATTTCTAATTCAGTGATGGAAGGATGCTGGGTGTAGTCAAGTACTTGACTTGTCGGTGCGTGTGTCAAGATGGGATTGATCACTCTAGTTCAGGAGCTGTGTATAGTCATGTTTCAATTTAGTAAAACCTTGGCCAGGGTAGTCCTAGTGAGGAGTCACAGGACTGTTTGAGTTGAGCACGATTCGGATGATCTAATCAGGGTTGACAGTTTAACCCTGAGTCGTCCTAAACATAGGGGTCAAAAGGGATGAATTATACAGTAACCATATTCACATAGGTTCTGAGTGTTGCGATTGTGACTATTCGACCTATCCGGATGTCGGGTATCATTACTAGATGGTCACTTCGATTAGTACAGAAATTGGTTCCTGTGCTACCGACTTAAGTTCGAACCTGTGGGGTCACACACATTAGAGGTTCCTATCTGATCTGATGGCTGATGAAGAGTCTTAATATTCATGGACTATGAATTCTATATATCTGAAACTCTGTGATCGAGAATCAGGATTCTCTGATCACGAGTCCCACACATTTTGGGTACCGGGGTCAAGAGTCCCACTGGTTTGGGACTCTTCGATCAAGATTTCATATTGATGGACTTTGATACCCGATTGCCCATTGGAATTGGATTCGATATTTATGAGAGGTTTAGTTAATGATTTGATCACTAATTAACTCAATTTGATTGAGTAATTATTTTTGGATCAAGTTTAATTGAATTGGATTCAGTTGGATTTGACCCGATTAGGTTAAGAGTTGACCTAATCGTCGAGATGGTTTGATCCCTGATTTGATCAGGAATTGGGCTTAGTCAATTCCTAATTTGATTAGGATCTTATTGAGCCTAATTAAGCCTAATTAAGTTAGGTTTAATTTAGTCTAATTGTGCTTAACCTATTTTGATTAGGTTGGTTCAATTAAGATTAAACCACCATTTGAATTTGAATCCCTGCGCTACTTCATATCTCTGCGCCCATTTGAATTCACGAGAAGAAACTTCTCATGAATTTTCTCTCATGCAAAGCCCTTCTCATGCCCACTCTTGTGCACCAATCTTTGGATAAAATTGATTAGTTAGCCATTCAAATTCAAAGCGTGTTTGAATTTGAATGGATAACTTATCTCTTGCGCCTTCATGACCCTATCCACTTTAGTACCCCATATCTCACACGAGAAAGAGTTTCTCATGAAACCTTTTCATGCACAATGCAGCCTCACACCTTCTCTTCTCACACCCAAGTGGATAGGTATGAGTTGGTTTGCATTTGAATTCAAATTTGATTTGAATTCAAATGTGTAACCACTTATCTTTATCTTCTCATGCGGATAAGACACGTTCGATGTTATTTTAAAAAGAGGAGAAGGATGGGGCGTGCATAGAAAAATTTTGAGAAAGAAAGTGGGGCATGAGAAAGCCTTGTGCATGAGATAAAGGTCCAAAACCTTCCGAGAGAAAAAGAAAGAAAAGAAAGAAAATTGGGCGCAGGGTTTTCAGTGTGTTCCCTAGGGTTATAGCCTGGGGTTTGAGAAGTGAGTTAGTGAGCTACGAGTGTCGTGAGCTCACCAAATTCAAGAGAGAGAATCATCTACCTCTCAAGCACATTTGCTAATAATCTAGGCATCCTTGGAATTGGCAGACAACGATCGAAAGAGTTCAATCAGCATCAGCCGTCGAAAGGCTCTATAACGAGCTAGCACTCGTGAGGAGCCGATCAGACCAGGAGCCTCGTGTGGATGATCCGCAGAGATCAGACATACTGTGTGACTGTTACGATGATCAAAGCCTCCGACGGTAATCAAATTATGGAGATCGACTACCCGCATAAAGGTATTATGTTCTGAACATAAACAGTAAATTATTTACTGTTCGAATTTGAATTTCAAATTTAAATGCATGCATGCTATATATCATATTTAGATCCTAGTGTAGGATAAATATATATTAATTAATTAGATTAATTAATTATTTTTACTGTAAAATAGTGATTTTGAAAAAGTTTTAAAATTATCATTTTATCCCTGCACTCAAATTTCGCTACAGACGTATCCCCAAAGAAATATAGATAAATCAGTGAAGCTCATCATGGATCAGACCATATCCAATAGAATCCTATTTCTCCTTTCGAATATCTCATTGAGTTGAGGTATGTCGGAAGGAGTCCATTGAGAGACTATGCCGTTCTTCTTAAGATATTTCAAAAATTCACTATTTAGGTATTCCCCTCCTCGATCAGATCGAAGGATTTTAATGAATTTATCTGTTTGCTTCTCTACCTCATGTCTGAATTTTCTGATCTTTCAAAGGCTTCAGACTTATGTTTCATGAGAAATACATATCTGTACCATGACAGATCATCAGTAAAGATAATGAAATAGCTATAACCACTCCTGACTTGCACATCAAATCAGCCACACATATCGGTGTGTACCAGTGCTAGTAACTCAGTGGCCCTTTTTTCTTGTCCCACAAAAGGTAACCTAGCCATTTTTCCTTGAAGACATGATTCACTAACTAGAATTAACTCAGATTCAACCAAGTCTAGGATCCCATCTCATTTCAGTCTGTTTATCCTATCCTTTCCAATATGGCCAAGCCTATGGTGCCATAAGTATTTATGGTTAAACTCATCTCTAGATCTCTTTTAGTTTATGATACCCACTACTTGCTTATTTAGGTTCACATTAGTGTCAACATGTAAGTGATAAAGATCGTCAATCGAAAGATTAGATGCAATCAATTTATTTCGTAAATAAATAGAACAATAGTCTTTATTAAATTAAAAAATAAATCCATCCTGTGCTAGTATAGAAATCAAAATCAAATTTCAGCTAGCTATATGAACAAAATAATAATCTTTTAAATCTAATCTAAAGCCTGATGGAAATCAAAGAGGGTACATTCCAACAGCTTCTGCAGCAACCTTTACTCCATTACCGATCTAAAGGATCATATAAACTTGCCTCAATCTCCTACTTCCTATTGGACCCTACATTGAAGTACATATATGAGTACTAAAACCAGAGTCCAATATCCAACCATAAGTAGAAGAAATCATTAGGTTAGATTCTATTATGAGCATACCTTCAGAAGGTTGTTCACCTTTTTTCATCTTCAGGCTCTCCAGATAACAGGGATAGTTTCTACTCCAATGGTCATCGAAGTTGCAGTGAAAATACTTTTCTTTCTCTACAGCTTTCTTCAGAGTGTCCTTCTTAGGTTTGCTCTCTTTTTTCTGCTTCTTTGCAGGCACATTCTTTTTCTATAAATGAGACTTTTTCTTGGAAGGTGCCCACTCAATAGCAAGAACAGAGTCCTTTGAACTTTTTAAAGTACCCTCAACAGTGACCAGCATATTGACCAATTCGGGTAAGTTGCAATCTAATTTATTCATATAGTAGTTTATGATAAACTATCCAAATGAATTAGTCAGAGATTAGAAGATCAAATCCACCTTTAATTCCCTCTGCATAGTAAGTCCAAGCTTCTCAAACTCCTCAAGGTCCTTGATCATTGTCATACAATGATCATGGATTGACTGCCCCTTACATATTTTCATATTGACAACCACTTGAACAATTTGAAGCATACAGTCTGGCTCTACTTATCAGACAACTCTTGTAGGTGAGTGATCATAACACGGACAGTGTGCATGTGCGCATGTTGGTTCTACAACATGTTTGACATGGAAGCCAGTACATAGCACTTTACCCTAAGGCCATCATCCATCCACTTATCCAGAGCAACTCTTTGCTTTACTGTAGGATGGGCTGATATAGTTGGGATGTCCTGATCAAGTACATACCCAATCTTCTCAGATATCAGGACTATCCTAAAGTTTCTGAGCCAGTTCTTAAAATTTATGTCAGTCAGAAAGTTGGTTTCAAGGATGCTGGCTTGTGGGTTAGAGGCCGACATTATTTATCTGCGAGAGTAGAGATTCTAGTTAGATATTTATACTTAAATTTATATTTATTCTAGAGATTTTTAAAGGCAAATAGACTTCCACTATTTTTTCAAATTTCGACACTCTCCATGTGAAAAGTGAAAATCCGACGTAACCAATGCAAGGTTTCTAATGGGTGCTGCGGTTCCACCGATGTCGTGCACCTTACCTAACAGTTATTGGTATACGCACATTGATGCATAAGCAACTCATTATCTAGATACTTCTCTAAGCATATTACAATGACTTGGTCTCTAAATCATGTGAGCTCAGATAACACATATTATCTTACTCCTTAATTAAGTCAGACCCACCGTTCACAAGCAGGTGTGAAGCCGTCATTGAGTCCCTCAGATAATGCATATTGGGTCCAACCCCATCTTCATCCTGGAACAAGTCTTTGCTAGTAAAGTGGTTGCATGTTTTTGATGCAACTGAACCAATGTAACCGGTCAAGAACAGTCAACGCCAGTACCACGCCCACACTTCTGTAGTGGTGGAAGATCATAAGGCTTAATATTGATTAGGAAGGTTTAGGTTAAGTCTAATCTAATCAATCATCACATGGCCGTTCTAACGGGCATGGGCTAAATCAAAGCATCTTAGCAACTAATGAACCCAATCATCTAATTGACCAGATAAGTAAGATCGACAGGAGAGTATGCCATTAACTTACCATAGGCAAAATTATCTAGGTGAGTAGCCTCTCAATTAAAAACCATCGATCAAAATTTGTCTTAGATGTCAAATGATTTATTGGTTTCAATTAGTAAGCTAAGGTGAATTGGATTCGAGCCATAAAGCTGAATTAAGTCCTTAGGTTTACTCAATTCTACATATGGGGTTTGATCGACTTCAATCTACTACACTTGTGGAATCATAAGCTCAATTGATCTAATCCAAATCAATACTTAATTTGATTTAATCAATAGCTACATCAATTTTGATCCAATATGATTTAATCATAACATAAGATGCAAACTAATTACATAACATAATGCAAAACTACCCATGCCTAATGATTCATGCACACACTAATTTCAGATCATAAAAATAATTTTTAAATCAAAATTTATTACATAAAAAATAAATTTTTGATTCTTGAAATATTTTTAGAACATGCATACAATCCTATATTATATATATGAAAAATTTTAGATTTTTCAAAAATCAAATTCAAAACATACCATCATATATCACATGCATGAAAAATTCAAATCGTAGAAATTTAATTTTTAACCTATGCATGCTATCATATATCGCATATATATTTAAAAATTAAAATTTTAAAAATAATTTTCAATACTTTTATGCTACTTTTATACATATGAACATGTGGCTCTAATATCACTATTGGATTTTCTATAAGTGCTGGTGCATGTAGATTTCAAAAAATTTTTAAATCTAAAATATAGCAAAAAAATTAGATTAAAATACTTTTAATCCGAGCATTTATTCATCATATGAAAGTACCTATAGATATAGTTCATATGCTGAAATTAATATAAACTAATTTTAAGATAAATAAAGAAAAGATTGTGATCAATTCACATACCTGAATCGCTTTCTCTTTACCTCAAATTTGTAACTGGAGTTGAATCCAATTCAATCGCTGGATCTAAGATTGATCAGATTCTGAATCAATAGTACAAAAGTTCTACCTCTATGGATATCCATAGAGCCGACTTCAATTAGTTTCTCTTGAATCCTGCTTGCTTGAATCGAAGGCCTGAATAGGCTTGAACCAAGCTTAGAAAGAGATCAACCCTTGAACCCTTTTTGATTTTACTTTCTTGATTCTTGAAGAAGCCAAGAATCTTTCTTGATCCCTCAACTAATCAAAAAGAATAACAAACAATAAGTGGTTGTAACTAACTCTCAACAAACTTGAAAGGAAGAAGATGAAATCACCAACAACTTGGCGCTAACCCTTGACACCAAGGAAGGGATGCTTCCCACCTCTCTTCTAGCTCTAGGAGAGATGCCTAGAGAGAGAGGGTGTGGGCTAGAGAGAGGAAGAGAAGGAGAGATATTGGGCACAATAAGGGTGGTGGCAAGGATGAGAAATCATGAGATATATGATAAGAGGTAGAGTTAGGATCCTTTAAATAGACAACATAAGGATGTCCTAATCAAATTAGGATCTCTCCTCCTAATCATATTAGAAGTCCTAGCCATAATATTGTTGGACCAAGTAAATAAGGTGCCATCCATAATTCACCCACATCCACATCCAGTGCTAAGTGTCCCATCATATGGGACTCAATTAAAAGCTCTCAAATCAGTCCACATGATTTCATAAATTTACTTCAAGGGTTCTTATTCAAATCAAGATAAATAAAATCAAGAAACTCTTTTTTGATTTAATCCAAGCCATAAATTAAACATCCAACCATTGGAGACTATTGAATCAAATTCAATTAGGTTCAAATCAAGTGTAAAAATTGGATAATACTTATCATATAAATAAACCAACTACAAAAGGAATTAGATTCACCTAGGTGCTAGTAAGGTTAACATGAACCCATTAGGACTTCTTTAAATCCATATAATTGATGATTCATAAGCCCAATTTAAATCAATCCAGATCTTCTCCTTTTATGTGTGACCCTATAGGTTCAATTTTATTTGGTAGTAAAACATACCATGATCTCTATCATATATATCACTGAAATCTCTTTCAATGGGTTTGAACAATTTCAGTCTAACTCGATAAGGATCATTGATCCAAAATGATCCTATTGAGCTCTCATGATCCATCAGTAACATCTATCAATATGTAGCGACAATTCAGTAGAACCAAAATAGAATCTCTAGATATAGTTAATGTATGATATAGTCTCTCTATCATGAGTTTCGACTAGATGATAGATCATAGATAAATCATCAAACCTCATCATCAGTCATAAGATAGATTCGATTTGCTCAAGTCCAATAGTGATTCCAAATAAAAATTCTTTTTCATCAATCACACTACTATGGCCATGAACTTATGGACTAAGCTTCTCAAATCTCATAAGACTACTTCTCTCTATCAAGATCAATAGATTCCATCTAGATACACACCTTGCTCGCACAGCTCAATCAACTAAAGTTAACATCCACTACAAAAACTTATGATTAAGTCACTACTTTTGTGTAATCAAACTACAGCAGTCTTACTGTGAGCAACTGTGACACCATAGGTCCAAGGATCATCACAGAACTATAGCATCAAGATGATCACTGACGATTGGATAGAAATTCATGTGATCTCTCGTATGGTCATGCTCAGTACTAGTTATTCTCTAACAACTATCTGTACTTACTCTCAATATCTCTACACCATAGATTAAAGACTCATCTACCCCAAAGAAAGCGAACCATATGTCAGTCTATCTAGATTGATCATCATCTCCATGACTATCCTATGATCAAAAGCAATTTAGAAATTGATCATACATACCTCTAATTCTTGATAGTTGAAAATATGTATCGTAACATCAATTTCAAGGATGATTCAAGGACACATAACACTTGAATGAAAAAAGAAAACTTGCTTTTTATTGATTAAATCAATAGTTTAAAGTATAAATTTATGTCATAGAATGAATAATGTGTCAACCAATAATTGATTTCTAGGACATACACCTAACAGGTTCTGCCTCCAAAAGGATTCGAGTAACCAAGGAGCCGTCTGCACCTTGAAGTGAACTTCAGGAGGCCATGACAAATGTAGGGTACCTGAAGGAGAAGCTAAAAAAAGAGAGAGAAGGCCAGACTTTCCTCTACTGTCGACTTTTAGATTAGGAGCTTCTCATTACGAATGCTCTCAAGGGGATAGATCAACCAACGAGAAGAGGAGCCGAGATCATAAACAAGGCCTGTAAGACAGCATTCTCTGCAAGTTTTGAGAGGTGCAAAATAATGGCTCGGGTTCACCTTCCTACCGACATTACCGATCTTCTACAAGCTAGTTTCCCAAATGAAAGTCTGAAGGTCGTGATAGAAGATAGCACAAGGAGATTTGCAAAAATATCTCGATGCATTGTTAAGACAAATAAAATCGATACGGCCATCCAAGTAGAGAAAACTGCTACTGCTACGAAGGGCTGTGCTAAATAAATCACTCTGATGGCACTCTGAGGCAATGATATATTTTTTTCTTTTGTAAGCTGAACTTTGTAATCATTTTGATGCAAATGAATAAAAGTCATTTTTGTTATTAATGTTCACTATGTTTGAATGGATGAATGCAAACCAGATTTCGAGCCATACTGGCTGAATTTCAATCCATACTAAAATTTTAGTTATAATTCAAATCATAAGGTATAGTTTAAGCCACAATCCGAGCTATAATCTGAGCTATATGAATCATACCTATTATGCAAGTTTTAAAAGAATCGAGATTCAAATCATCCCCATGTGGTAGATACCATCGTATGTCTCTTCACGTCTCTTTGAAAATAGCATAGGATATGATTTACCTGCCACTGGCATTAACTACCATATCGATGGCAAAAACTATACCCGACTGGTGACTGCCATACATAAGCATCTGTTCAAACCTCATCGATCATGCCTTCTGTGATTAATGCCCTGAGAGAAAGTGTCGCTTGAAGATCTTCTAAGTTTGGATTTATCTAAACCCCAGGTGTGACTGGATTCAGACTTCTAGGGTTTTCGATTATCCTTTTCTTTTGCCACATGTTCTCCTCCTTCATCTTTCACCTTAGAGTTTCTTTTTTTGTGAGGAGAAATAGCTTTCGGATGCTCCAAGTTTGCCCCACAAGAATTCCAATCTGAACTAACAGAAAGGGATGTGGTATTGCTCCATGAGCAGTTTTAGATCCCTCCGACATTTCAACTGAAAATTCTGAGGTCGAACGGTTGAGTTTGCCATCCCCCCAGGCCAGATAAGCCTCTATGAAGAGCGCTTTCGGACTGGATTGAGGCTTTCTCTCCATCTCTTTTTTATAACTCTTTTCAATTTTTTGAAATATCACCATGCTCAGTAGTTTCGAACTTATGACGACATATCTATGGTTTTACCATAGTGTGGTTGTTGGTTGGGATTGATCCTAGAATCATACTTTCTCACTCTTTTTTCAACCTAAAGAGGCATCCTAGATCATGCGGGTGGTGGTATGTGTCGCCATGAAAGAAGAAGTATGTTCGCCCGTTGATCCAGGATGCTCCTTCTGCTGTCCATGGGGAGATTGGGGGCTCATCGCCTAGGGTGAACCTTAAGAGGATGTATTGAAAGAGCCCTCATTAGATCGGTGCTTGAGGCAGGAGATGGAGACCCTATGCAACTATAAGATCCCAACGTTGAAGGAGCTTCCGTCGGCATAGACATTGTTCAATGTTGGCATCAACCAGGCCAGTCCCCAAGGTGCACACAGGTTGCCTACCTCAGAGTTGTTCGCTATTTTTTTTTTTAAGTGCTAACTACTTGACCGCTTTGATTACAGAGAATTTTTCAAGCTTGCTGAAGAAACTGGAGTAGAAGGCCCACCAAAAGAGGGCAGCTATGCCTGTGGGTGGCTGGAGCACCCGCATCAAAATTAAAAGTCTCCTCGTGCCATCGACATACGGGTTGAAGGGACTCGAACCTCTTTCTGTTGATGACTTTAGGGTTGTGAGGGTTCACTCGAGCTCAGCTTCTATAGCCTCTGATGGGGATCGAAGAAGCCAAACAGATCAAGCCCCTGTAACTTTGAGCCTATCGAAAGAAGTAATTCTGAGCCTACCGATCGCTCAAGTTATCGATCTTTCCTCATAAGAGGCATCAATTGAGGCAGCTGGGGCTTTTGGGACCATGCCAGCTAGCCTGAAGCTCGAGACCTCAGCTTTGGAAGCTTACAAGCTGGCGCACGAATTGTTAATCGAGATGCTCCTTTTGATAGATGCAAACAAGCGACTGGCCTCATCATATGGGGCCATGTGGAAAAAAGCTATGGAGTGCTTCATCCAGATAAGCTGAAGCTTCTATAGTGTTTTATTTATTCTGAGCATATGCTTGCGATATTATTGATAAAAGGCTTTTTTTCTTCACCAGCTCGCCCATTATCTGAATGGCTACATAGAGCACTCCCGAGAGGTTTCGACGGAGGTGAGGAAGCACAAAGCCAATGCTAAAACGCTCAAAGCCTTGAAGGACAAGGCTGAAAAGAGGCTGGAGAGGCCTCCATGAGGGCCGATGCTGCTATGGGAAGGGATGAAGATGCCGAAGCAGCCCTGAGAAGAGCTATAGAAGAAAATTCTTGACTGCTAGGCGTCGAAGAAGCACAGACAGTGAGAATAAAAGAGCTCGAAGCCCTCTTAAAGAAGAATAAAACCATGGCCAAGGCAGCAGAGAGAAAGATAGTAGAGGCTGCCTCAAAGGCCATTGAAAATTTTTGAACATCAGAGAAGTACAACGATGAGAAGATCGAGTTTGCCATTGATGCTTATATCAGTAGAAAGCAATTGATCTAGGATAGGGTTGCTGCCAAGTATCCAGAATTAGATCTGAATTTTTTAGATGAAGTCTGAGAGCCTACTACAATCAAGACACCCCCGACGGACACCCCCGCACCAGATGCTGCCTCTTAGATTTTTTGTTTCTTTTTTTTTGTACCTAGACCTTTCAAGGTCATTATAAAACTTTGAAGAAATGAATAAAGTTTATTTTTCTTAATACTCTTCACATTATATTTATGCTTACATATTTTTATTCAATACGTAGAGATAGCTTCGATCTAAGAAACTTAGAACTATATGAACTTAATTCAATCCCAACCTTAGGAATTTAGATGAATTCATTCCAACTTAGAGGATATAAAACTATTTGGAGCGAAGGAATTTTGATAAAATTGGTTCTGACCAATGGAATTCTAGTTCTGAACAAAGAAATTATAGTTTCGAACAAAAAAATCTCAGTAGCAATAGTTCTAAACAAAGGAACTTTGGTTTCGAATAAAGAAACCTTAGCGGTAATAGTTCCAAACAAAAGAACTTGAGTCCCAAACAAAAGAACCTTAGAAACAATAGTTCCAAACAAAAGAACTTTGGTGGAGCTCATTGGCCAAGAGCTTTGACCTTTTATACCACTTTTATATTCAAATGTGAGTTGGCGAATCCAAAAATTCATATATATATATATATATATATATATAAAACAAAATAATATTACAACATCACTGATAATACAAATGCAAATTGGTCAAATTTCATAGCCTGAGGAGTAGAGTCCCGACGAGTTGCTTCAATCGATAGGTCCCCGAGTGTACCACTTCGTCCACTTGATAGGGGCTTTCCCAGTTGGATGACAGTTTTTCTTGCTCAATGGGTTGTGAAACTAAAGCTCGATGCAACACCAGGTCGCCAGCTCGAAATTCTTTGGCTTTGACCCGGGTGTTATAATACTTAGCCACCCATTGGCGATAGGCAACCATTCCAATGATGGTACATTCTCTACTTTCTTCAATCAAGTCGAGGTTAGTTTGGAGCCATATTAAGTTGGTGTCTTTATTATACACCTCGACTCTGAGGGATGAAGCTTGAACTCCATGGGTATAACCGCTTCATGTTGTGATCCAGGTGGTGTGCCCAAGGCCCAGGGGACCAAGGCTAAGGCCAAGATCCATCATTCATGAGGGCTTCATGGAGGCTCTAGGGCTAGTTGGGCCCTAGGTTCAAAGGCTGTGGGCCTTTCGGGTTCTTGAAGTCTAGGTTATGTGGGCCTCAAGGGACCAACTCTTTATGGGCCAGGTCTGGGCCCAGGATAGGTGAGATTAGGTCGAGTCATGGGTGTACATGGGCTTGGGTTAACCTAATCTCTGATAGAGTTGGTCAAGGGAGTTTTGGGTTTGGATCACTTGACCCTGTGTTTATATATACATGCACTGTATAGGTTTGATTAAGCCAAGGAATATGAAACTCTTTCTCCCAAGTCTCTCTCTCTCTTCTCCCTCTCTCTCCAGCTATTCTCCATGCCCCAAGAGCAAGAAACCCTAGGGTTTCTTGCCGTCAGGTCCCAAAAAGGCAGGAAAAGCAAGGGGAGGCGCTAGGCTCCCCCTTTGTGCCGCCAACCCTTTTCTCTCTCCCTCTCTTGCAGCCATCCAAACATCAGGTCCAGGATCTAAAATTTCTTGTGAAGAGGTTGGTATAAGTTTTTTTTCATATCTGGAGTTGATCTGAGGTCATTTGAGGCACGGGTGAGATCTCCATCAACAGATCTACAGGAAAGGCTGCAGCAAGATAAATCTGCAAGGTCTGGTTCTATCTACCTTCTTCTCTATCTAAAATACCCCGATTTGAGATCTTTAAATTGAAAAACCTTGATCCAGGCCTGATCTGGTTGAATACCAGATCTTGGATTTTTTAGAGGTGATCTTAGAGGTGTTCTTCATCTGGAACGAAAGGCTGACGAAGAAGATAGCAACTAGGCTGATTTCGTCAAGGGCCTTCGATCGAGTCCAGAAGTCTCCAGATTTGTTCGTTGCTGGTTCTGCTACACCCAAGGTCCATGGAAGGAGCCAGGATCGTGCTCCTATAGTTGGTATCAGAGTCACGGTGGTGAGGAAGCGGTTCCAAGCATGAGAAGTTGAAGATCTCAAGTGCTGAAAATTTTCAGCAAGGTACCATCAAGGTATATTCTACACTTCTTGATTTTATATTGCTTGTTTGGCTTGATCTAGTCATGGGTAGCAATATGAAGGTCGATGTCGAGAAGTTTGATGGCAAGAAAAATTTTTTCATGTAAAAAATCTGGGTGGAGGATCTTCAGGTGCAAGCAGATCTGGATCAGGCTTTGGATGAGAAGCCTGAGGCAATGACAGATAGACAGTGGGCATTGTTGGAGAAGAAAGCATGTTCGATGATCAGAGGATGTTTGGCGGATGCGGCGTTGTATTCAGTGCTGGAAGAAAAGACCCCGAAGGGCCTTTGGTCGAAGTTACACACCATGTATATGGGGAAGAATATGTGCAACAAGCTAATGCTGAAGAAGAGGTTGTACAGTCTTCGGATGCAGGAGGGATCTGATGTGATTGGCCACATTTAGAGGTTCGACCAGTTGTGCACAGAGTTGATGAATATCGGGGTGAAGCTGGATGAGGAGGATAAGTCCCTGTTGCTTTTGTGTTCGCTGTCAGGATCATATGACTCTTTGGTGACTACACTGCTCTACGGCAAGGAGACTCTGAAATATGAGGACATGATCTCGGTGCTGAGGTCTAATGAGCAAAGGAAAAAGTTGACCAGAGATCAGGCTCCCCAGGAGGGTTTGGCAGTAGGGGAGAGGACAGGTAGAGGCAGAGGCAGAAGCAAGTCCAGGGGGCGGTCCAAGTCCAGGAAGGGAAAGAAAGAGATGAAATGCTTCAAGTGCAACGAGTTCGGGCACTTCAAGCGAGAATGTCCACTATGGAAGAGCAAGAAGGGAGAAAGAAGTGACTCAGAATCAGTGAGTGCAGTTGCTGGGCAGCAGGTGGAGGATGATCTACTTGTGGTATCAGACGGTCACAGGCATTACACAGAGGAGTGGACACTAGACTCTGCATGCTCACATCACTACACACCACACAGGTCTTGGTTTGTGACATACATCAAGACATATGAGGGATCAGTGACTCTAGGCGACAATCATCCTTGCAAGGTGGCTGGGATAGGGACAGTCAGGGTGAGGATGTTTGATGGGATTGTGAGGACATTGACAAATGTAAAGCACATCCCGAAGCTGGAAAAGAATCTGGTGTCACTAGGCTACTTGGAGCGCAGTGGAAACAGCTTCAGCAGTAGGGCTAGAAGTGGAGTACTGAACATCTCCAATGGAGCTATGGTAGCGATGAGAGGCAGGAGGTTGGACAATAACCTCTATCGCATGGAGGGATCTGTGGTGATCGAAAAGTCTGATGCAGCAGCTGCAGCACAGGACCAGCAGGGGGCTTACAGGATGTGGCACTACCGCCTAGGCCACATGGGTGACAAGGGACTGAGGGAGTTGAGCAGGAGAGGACTCATCTCCGATCTGGAGGATGGTGCAACAGGGGAGATCTGAGAGCCTTGCCAGATGGTAAAGCAAAGGAGAGTTCAGTTCAATATCAGTACAACCCGTAGTGTGTTGGAGCACAATTCCGGCTCCTCTCACGGACCTTTGGTGCAGCAGAACCAGCAACGAACAGATCTGGAGACTTCTGGACATGATTGAAGGCCCTTGACGAAATCAGCCTGGTTGCTATCTTCTTCATCAGTCTTTCGTTCCAGATGAAGAAAGCCTTTGAAACCACCTCTAAAAAATCCAAGATTTGGTACCCAATCAGACCAAACCTATACCGAGGTCTTCCAATTTGTAGATCTCAAATCGGGGTATTCTAGATAGGGAAGAAGATAGATGGAGACAGACCTCGCAGATCTGTCCTGCTGCAGCCTTTTTGTAGATCTATTGATGGAGATCTCACTCGTGCCTCAAACGACCTCAGATCAACTCCAGATCTGAGAGAGACTTGTACCAACCTATTCTAAAGAGATTCCAGATCTTGGATCTGGTGTTTGGGTGCCTGCAAGAGAGGAGAGAGAAGAAATATCTGGCGGCTGCAAGGGGGAAGAGGCTAGCGCCTCCCTTCCTTTCTTTCTTTTTATGGACTGGCAGTAAGAAACCCTAGGGTTTCTTGCTTCTGGTGCGTGGAAGATTGCTGGAGAGAGAGGGAGAAGAGAGAGAGAGACTTGGGAGAAAGAGTTATCTATTTTCTTGGCTTGATCAAAACTATTCAAGTACATGTATATATAAACACCGGGTCAAGTGACCCAAACCCAAAACTCCCTTGACCAACTCTATAGGAGATTAGGTTAACCCAAGCCCATATACACCCATGACTTGACCTAATCTCACCTCTCCTGGGCCCAGACCTGGTCCATAAAGAGTTGGTCCCTTGAGGCCCACATAACGTAGACCTCAAGAACCCGAAAGGCCCACAGCCTTTCAACCTAGGGCCCAACTAGCCCTAGAGCCTCCATGAAGCCCTCATGAATGATGGACCTTGGCCTTAGGCTTGGTCTTCTGGACCTTGGGCACACCACCTGGATCATAACAATCTCTACCTTGGTGTCCCAAGACCTCAACCAGCTCCACTCTGTCCTTGCGACTGTAGACCCATTTGCAGCCAATGGGCCTCTTCCCCTGTGGCAACTGCACCAATCGCCACGTCTGGTTTTTGTGGAGAGACTGCATCTCCTCGGACATCGTCTGGACCCACCGCTCTCTGTCCTGACTCTCAATAGCCTCCTGATACATATATGGATCTCCATTCGCTATCACCAGGGCATATGACAGCGTCTTCTCGAAGCCATATCGATCCGGTTGCCTGATGGTCCTCTTGGGCTTGTGTAGGGCAACACCGATATCAGTCCTCGGTCCAGCTCGCTCCTGCTGGACCTCTTCGCCTTGATCATCCGTCTGAGTCCTCTCCACCTATAGAGACACCTTAGGTAGGTGCTCCACCTGAATGTCATATCCTCCGATAGTACCTGCAAGAGGCAAAATCAAAGAGGTAAGCTGTCCAGCAGCACCCTGCTGGACCTCCTCCTGCTCCTGCTGCTCCTCCATGCCTGCTCGCCTCCATAGGACTGACTCCTCATCAAAAGTCACATCCTGACTAATGATGACCTTCTTTTCCAAGGGATCCCATAGCCTGTATCCCTTGACTCCTCGCGGATAGCCTAGAAACACCATCTTGAGTGATCTGGCGTCTAGCTTGCTCCGCTCACCAGCTCCAATGTGCACATAGGTCGTGCACCCAAATACCCGTAGATGGCCCAGCCCAACTATCCTCCCAGACCACACCTCCTCTGGAAGTCTGCCATCCAACCAGGTGTGAGGTGACTGATTGACCAAGTAACCGGCTGCGTCAACTGTGTCAACCCAGAACATCTTTGGAAGCCCTGCCTGCAGCCTCATACATCGTGCCTTTTCCAAAAGTGTTCTGTTCATCCTCTCGGCCATCCTATTCTGCTGTGGAGTCTCCCTAACTGAGAAGTGTCTCTTGATCCCACACTCCTCACAGTAGTCCTGAAACTCTCTGCTGGTGTACTCTCCGCCATTGTCTGACCTCAGACACTTCACGCTCCTCCCCTGCTCCTTCTCCACCTCAGCTCCCCAGATCTTAAACTTGGTGAAGACCTCTGACTTCTCTCTCATGAAGTAAATCCAGAGCTTCCTTGAGAAATCATCAATCAGGTTCATGAAGTATCTGGCCCCATTCCTAGCTAAAACTGGGGCTGGTCCCCACACATCCATGTGTACTAACTCCAGAGGGGCTGCACTGCAGGCTGTACTGATGTGGAACTGAACTCTCCTCTGCTTTTCCATCTGGCAAGGCTCACAGATCTCCCCTGTAGCACCATCCTCCAGATCAGAGATGAGTTCTCTCCTGCTCAACTCCCTCAGCCCCTTGTCACCCATGTGGCCAAGGCGGTAGTGCCACATCCTGTAAGTCCCCTCTTGGTCTTGTGCTGCAGCTGCTGCATCAGACTCTCCGATCACCACAGATCCCTCCATGCGATAGAGGTTATTATCCAACCTCCTGCCTCTCATCACTACCATAGCTCCATTGGAGATGTTCAGTACTCCGCTTCTAGCCCTACTGCTGAAGCTGTATCCACTGCGCTCCAAGTAGCCTAGTGACACCAGATTCTTTTCCAGCTCCGGGATGTGCTTTACATTTGTCAATGTCCTCACAATCCCATCAAACATCCTCACCCTAACTGTCCCTATCCCAGCCACCTCACAAGGATGATTGTCTCCTAGAGTCACTGATCCCTCATCTGTCTTGGTGTATGTCGCAAACCAAGACCTGTGTGGTGTGTAGTGATGTGAGCACGCAGAGTCTAGTGTCCACTCCTCTGTGTAATGCCTGTGACCATCTGATACCACAAGTAGATCATCCTCCACCTGCTATCCAGCAACTGCACTCACTGATTCTGAGCCACTTCTTTCTCCCTTCTTGCTCTTCCATAGTGGACATTCTCGCTTGAAGTGCCCGAACTCTTTGCACTTGAAGCATTTCACCTCTTTCTTTTTCTTCCTAGACTTGGACCACCCCTTGGACTTGCTTCTGCTTCTGCCTCTACCTATCCTCTCCCCTATTGCCAAACCCTCCTGGGGAGCCCGATCTCTGGTCAACTTTTTCCTCTGCTCATTAGACCTCAGCACCGAGACCATGTCCTCATATTCCAAAGTTTCCTTGCCGTAGAGTAGTGTAGTCACCAAAGAGTCATACGATCTTGGTAGTGAACACAAAAGCAACAGGGACTTATCCTCCTTATCCAGCTTCACCCCGATATTCATCAACTCCATGCACAACTGGTCGAACCTCTGAATGTGGCCAATCACATCAGATCCCTTCTGCATCCGAAGACTGTACAACCTCTTCTTTAGCATTAGCTTGTTGCACATATTCTTCCCCATATACATGGTGTGCAACTTTGACCAAAGGCCCTTTGGGGTCTTTTCTTCCAGCACCGAATACAATGCCACATCCCCCAAACATCCTCTGATCACCGAGCATGCTTTCTTCTCCAACGATGCCCACTGTCTATCTACCATTCCCTCAGGCTTCTCATCCAAAGCCTGATCCAGATCTGCTTGCACCAGAAGATCCTCCACCTGGATTTTCCACATGAAAAAATTCCCCTTGCCATCAAACTTCTTGAAATTAACCTTCATATTACTACCCATGACTAGATCCAAGCCAAACAAGCAATATAAAATCAAGAAGTGTAGAATATACCTTGATGGTACCTTGTTGAAAATTTTTAGCACTTGGAATCTTCAACTTCTCACACTTGAAACCACTTCCTCACCATCGTGGCTCTGATACTAACTATTGGAGCACAATCTCGGCTCCTCTCACGGACCTTTGGTATAGCGGAACCAGCAACGAATAGATCTGGAGACTTCTGGATACGATTGAAGGCCCTTGACGAAATCAGCCTGGTTGCTGTCTTCTTCATCAGCCTTTCGTTCCAGATGAAGAACACCTTTGAAACCACCTCTAAAAAATCCAAGATCTGGTACCCAACCAGATCAGACCTGAACCGAGGTTCTTCAATTTGTAGATCTCAAATTGGGGCATTTTAGATAGGGAAGAAGATAGATGGAGACAGACCTCGCAGATCTATCCTGCTGTAGCCTTTTTGTAGATCTGTTGATGGAGATCTCACCCGTGCCTCAAACGACCTCAGATCAACTCCAGATCTGAGAGAGACTTGTACCAACTTCTTCTCAAGAGATTCTAGATCTTGGACCTAGTGTTTGGGTGCCTGCAAGAGAGAAGAGAGAAGAAATGGCTGGCGGCTACAAGGGGGAAGAGGCTAGCGCCTCCCTTCCTTTCTTTCCTTTTATGGACTGGCGGCAAGAAACCTTAGGGTTTCTTGCTCCTGGTGCATGGAAGATTGCTGGAGAGAGAGGGAGAAGAGAGAGAGAGACTTGGAAGAAAGAGTCATCTATTTTCTTGGCTTGATCAAAACTATACAAGTACATGTATATATAAACACCGGGTCAAGTGACCCAAACCCAAAACTCTCTTGACCAACTCTATAGGAGATTAGGTTAACCCAAGCCCATGTACAACCATGACTTGACCTAATCTCACCTCTCCTGGGCTCAAACCTGGCCCATAAAGAGTTGGTCCCTTGAGGCCCACATAACCTAGACCTCAAGAACCCGAAAGGCCCACAGCCTTGCAACCTAGGGCCCAACTAGACCTAGAGCCTCTATGAAGCCCTCATGAATGATGGACCTTGGCCTTAGCCTTGGTCCCCTGGGCCTTGGGCACACCACCTGAATCATAACACAGTGCAGCCCCTCTAGAGTTAGTACACACGGATGTGTGGGGACCAGCCCCAGTTTCAGCTAGGAATGGGGCCAGATACTTCATGACCCTGATTGATGATTTCTCAAGAAAACTCTGGATTTACTTCATGAGAGAGAAGTCAGAGGTCTTCACCAAGTTCAAGATCTGGAGAGCTGAGGTGGAGAAGGAGCAGGGGAGGAGTGTGAAGTGTCTGAGGTCAGACAATGGCGAGGAGTACACCAGCAGAGAGTTCAGGACTACTGTGAGGAGTGTGGGATCAGGAGACACTTCTCAGTTAAGGAGACTCCACAGCAGAATGGGGTGGCCGAGAGGATAAACAGAATACTTCTGGAAAAGGCACGATGCATGAGGCTGCAGGCAAGACTTCCAAAGGCATTCTAGGTTGACACAGTTGACGCAGTAGGTTACTTGGTCAATCGGTCACCTCACACCAGGTTGGATGGTAGGCTTCCAGAGGAGGTGTGGTCTGGGAGGACAGTTGGGCTGGGCCAACTACGGATATTTGGGTGCACGGCCTATGTGCACATTGGAGCTGGTGAGCGAAGCAAGCTAGATGCCAGATCATGCAAGACGGTGTTTCTAGGCTATCCACGAGGAGTTAAGGGATACAGGCTGTGGGATCCCTTGAAAAAGAAGGTCATCATTAGTCAGAATGTGACTTTTGATGAGGATTCAGTCCTATAGAGGCGAGCAGGCATGGAGGAGCAACAGGAGCAGGAGGAGGTCCAGCAAGGTGCTGCTGGACAGCTTACCTCTTTGATTTTGCCTCTTGTAGGTACTACGGGAGGACATGACATTCAGGTGGAAAACCTACCTAAGGTGTCTCCACAGATGGAGAAGACTCGGATGGATGATCGAGGTGGAGAGGTCCAGCAGGAGCGAGCTGGATCAAGGACTGATATCGGTGTTGCCCTACACAAGCCCAAGAGGACCATCAGGCAACCGGACCGATATGGCTTCGAGGAGACGCTGTCATATGCCCTGGTGATAGCGAATGGAGACCCATATACATATCAGGAGGCTATTGAGAGCCAGGACAGAGAGCGGTGGGTCCAGATGATGTCCGAAGAGATGCAGTCTCTCCACCAAAACTAGATGTGGCGATTGGTGCGGTTGCCACAGGGGAAGAGGCCCATTGGCTGCAAATGGGTCTACAATCGCAAGGAAGGGCCTTCAGAGTAGGGAGGTATCAGATTTAAGACAAGGTTAGTGGCCATGGGATACTCCCAGAAGGAAGGCATCGACTACAGCGAGGTCTTCTCTTCCGTCGTCAGACATACTTCCATCAGAGTATTGCTGAGCATTGTAGCAGCTCAGGATTTAGAGCTGGAGCAGATGGATGTCAAGACGGTGTTCCTCCATGGGCATTTGGAGGAGAGGATTTACATGGACCAGCCACCCGATTTCAGGAATCCAGGATCAGAGGAAAAGGTTTTTTTGTTGCAGAAGTCGCTGTACAGGCTGAAGCAGTCGTCGAGGAAATGGTACAAGCGGTTCGACTCCTATGTGCGCAGCATTGGACTTTCCAGGTGCGAGTTTGATCCCTGTATTTATGTTCAGTCTCTTGAGGATGGTTCTAGGGTGTTTCTACTCTTGTATGTGGATGACATGCTTATAGCATGCAAGAGTAGGAAGGTTGTGCAGGATCTGAAGGCATCCTTATCTCGGAAGTTTGAGATGAAGGATTTGGGCCCTGCAAGGAAGATCCTAGGCATGAAGATTTTCAGAGACCGAGCCCGGAGGGTGCTGCATCTATCTCAGGGGAGCTACATACAGAAGGTCTTAGAGAGGTTCGGGATGAAGGGAGCAAAGTCGGTGGAGCTGCCACTTGCCGATCACTTCAGACTCTCGAAGACCATGGCACCACAGACTGAGGTGGAGACTCAGGAGATGGAGACGGTTCCTTATGCTTCAGGAGTTGGGAGCTGATGTATGCAATGGTCTGTTGTAGGCCAGACATCGCTCATGTAGTGAGTCAGGTTAGCGGTTCATGGCACAGCCTGGCAGGGAGCACTGGAGAGCTCTGAAGTGGATATTCAGATACCTGGCAGGTTCAGTTGGAGTTGGCATCTGCTACAGACAGTGAGGAGGTGCAGTGGGATATTTTGACATGTCCAGGGAGGCCCAGGGGCTGATTGACGGTTATGTAGATGCAGACTTTGGTGGAGATGTGGATACCCGGAGATCTACGACAGGCTTCATCTTTAACCTGTATGGAGGTTCTATTTCTTGGAGATCGAGTCTGCAGCCTATCATGGCCCTATCCACTACAGAGGCAGAGTACATGGGGCTGACAGAAGCAGCTAAGGAGGCAATTTGGCTGAAGAGTTTGTTGACGGAGATGGGCCTTACTCAGGAGGCCATTAGAGTGCACTGTGACAACCAGAGTGCACTTCTATTAGCACAGAACTCAGTCTATCATGCAAGGACAAAGCACATCGACATTCAATATCATCAGATCAGGGAGCTTGTGGAGGATGGCAAGGTGGAGCTGGTAAAGGTACACACCAAGGAGAATCCAACTGATGCACTTATGAAGGTACTTCTACGGGACAGCTTTCAGAGATCTATTGAGCTGATTCGGCTGATGGACAGAGTGGAGCTGGTTGAGGCCTTGGGACACCAAGATAGAGATTGTTGTGATCTAGGTAGTGTGCCCAAGGCCCAGGGGACCAAGGCTAAGGCCAAGGTCCATCATTCTGAGGGCTTCATGGAGGCTCTAGGGCTAGTTGGGCCCTAGGTTGAAAGGCTGTGGGCCTTTCAGGTTCTTGAGGTCTAGGTTATGTGGGCCTCAAGGGACCAACTCTTTATGGGTCAGATCTGGGCCTAGATAGGTGAGATTAGGTCGAGTCATCGGTGTACATGGACTTGGATTAACCTAATCTCCCATAGAGTTGGTCAAGAAAGTTTTGGGTTTGGGTCACTTGACCCTGTGTTTATATATACATGCACTATATAGATTTGATTAAGCCAAGGAATATGAAACTCTTTCTCCAAAGTCTCTCTCTCTCTTCTCTCTCTCTCTCTCCAGCTATTCTCCATGCCCCAAGAACAAGAAACCCTAGGGTTTCTTGCCACCAGGTCCCAAAAAGGCAGGAAAAGCAAGGGGAGGTGCTAGGCTCCCCCTTTGTGCCGCCAACCCTTTTCTCTCTCCCTCTCTTGCAGCCACCCAAACATCAGGTCTAGGACCTAGAATCTTTTGCGAAGAGGTTGGTATAAGTTCCTCTCAGATCTGGAGTTGATCTGAGGTCGTTTGAGGCACGGGTGAGATCTCCATCAACAGATCTACAGGAAAGGCTGCAGCAGGATAGATCTGCAAGGTCTGGTTCTATCTACCTTCTTCTCTATTTAGAATACCCCAATTCAAGATCTATAAATTGGAAGACCTCAATCCAGGCCTGATCTAGTTGGGTACCAGATCTTGGATTTTTTAGAGATGATCTTAGAGGCATTCTTCATCTGGAACAAAAGACTGACGAAGAAGACAGCAACCAGGTTGATTTCGTCAAGGGCCTTCGATCGAGTCCAGAAGTCTCCAGATTTGTTCGTTGCTGGTTCCGCTGCACCCAAGGTCCATGGGAGGAGCCAGGATCATGCTCCAACACTTCAGTCCCAAATGCAAGATTGAAAGAAGTTTCATCAATTGAGAGCTTTTAAGTGGTTCAATAAGCCTATAATACATAATAGAGCTCATCTATCCATGACCCCCCTGTCTGATCTAATCTGGCCTTTAAGCCCTGTAGGAGAGTTCTATTAGTTACTTCCACTTCTCCATTTGCCTATAGCTGACCTATCGATGTAAAATGATGCGCTATTCCATGCTTTCACAAAATTTGCAGAATCGAGAACCACTGAATTGTCTATCGTTGTCTGTGATCAGCACTTTGAGAAGATCGTACTGGCAGAAAATAGATTTCCAAATAAAATCCTTCACTCTCGCTTCAGTTATATGTGCTAGAGGCTCGGCTTCGACCCCTTTTGTGAAGTAATTGATCGTCACTAGAAAAAATTTGCGCTGATCCGATGTACGAGAAAAAAGAACAAGAATGTCCATTTTTCACTGAGCAAATGGTCAAGGGGGGCTGATGGGAGCCAGAAGTGCTACCAGCTAATGCTAAATATTAGAATTTCTCTCACACCGACCGCACTTCTTGATGAAGTTGCCTGCATCTTGTTGCATAGTGGGCTAGTGGTAGCCTTGCTGAAGAATCTTATAAGACATAGATCTACCCTTCAAGTGACTTCTGCAGATCCATTCGTGAACCTCCTGTAGCGCATAATCAGTCTCGGATGAGTTCAAGCACTTCAGAAGAGGTAGAGAAGATGATCGCTTGCACAACTTGTTATCATAAAGAATATAGCGGGCGGTCTGTTTCCTTATCTTTTGGACTCCCTTACGATCAGACGGTAGCTCATCTGACCTTAAATACTAGAGCAGAGGATTAATCCAATTGGGTTCTTCAACAGCTTGTCAGACAACAAGAGGCTCTTTGAGGCTTGAGATTTTTAATACCTTGAAGAATGTCCCCTTTTTAAGTCAATGGGCAATAAGGCTACTAATTTTGATGGTGCGCTGGCATTTTCCACTCTGGAGACCTATTGAATATCAAAAGTCAAAAAGGGTAAAGTTAAATCCTTTACCTTCTAAAAGTATCTCTTCATATATTTCTCTTGGGCCTCATATCCATCCTTGATTTATCCAACTACCAGTTGAGTGTCACTGAAGACCTTCAGGTATTGAGCCTCCGCTTCTCTCACAACTTTGAGACCCGCAATCAAAGCTTCATACTCTACTATTGATGGCCAAAAATTTGAAGTGCAGAGTGTACTCTGCCACATCTCCTTCGGCACCGATTAAGGTAAGTCCGACCCCTAATCCTGATATATTCAACGAGCCATCGACATGCAAAGTCCATAGCTCCTCAGGGTCAGATCCCGCATCTACTTCATCACTTCTCGAACTTTTTCCAGCTTTTGAGCTCTCTCCATTTTTTGAGCTTTGTCCACTCTTTAAGCTCTGTTCACTCAGAATGGTGCACTCAAGGATGAAGTCCGCCAATACTTGGGCTTTAGTGGAAGGCCTCAGACGATACTGCAAATCCAACCCTATTAGGCATTCGGGTTGGACCTCTACTTGGGATGGTTGGCCTTCTGCTTGAAGCTTGGTCGCAAAACATTGTCAGGCTATAACTTGATTGCCTCGAATTTGCCCTACCCTATTTTTTGTTGGAAACTTAACCATCAAGTGATAGCTCAACACTACAACCTTCAAAGTCCATAAACTCGGATAGTTAAGGATTGCATTATAGGCCAAAAAAAGTTTAACCACTAGAAAATCGACCTGGATCATCGTTCATTGAGGCGGGATACCCACTGTAACAAGCAGCCCAATCATTCCCTCTGGAATCACCGATCTCCCAAAAAATTATGATTGAGGTATCGAACCTACTCAATTGATTCGAAATAAATCTCATTTGGAAGAAGGCGGAGAAACACAAACCATCAACCGAAGTTCCATTATCAATAAAAATAGGGTGTATATTATAATCAACGATATCTGCAGTTACAACCACCACATCATTGTGCAGGGCTTGTACACCCTCAACATCCTGCTCGGTGAAGGTGATGGCATCCTTGAGCCTCAGCCTCTTCGCCTATGGAAGCTCTGCTGATCCAGATGACCCTTCAATTACCATATAGATTTTTTCTCGTATGGATCGATCTTCTACTATTGCTTGTTGGGAGTTGTGTTTTAAAGCCAATTGGCTTATTGTAAATAATTAGATTTTGTATATGAATTATTGATCAATGAATAAAAATTATTTTAATTTTTTTATCACAAGGTGAACATCTTCATTATTAGAATTCTTGTGTTGTGATGAAATCCTTAGAATTATATTATGATCGATGAAAGAGGATTTATCGAATAGTTCTTAAACATGTTCGTGATCAAATGATACGTCATTAATAGGATGATGATGTTTATCGAGTGTAGGTCATTGTGTGCCATATAGGTTGTTGTCCTCATAACTAAGGAATGTGGAGATACTGATATGACATACAGATGAGATATAGAAGTACATCATTACGGAACAAGTGACTCACTTGCTGAGTGCTCTGCTGTCAAGAACAGCTCACGAAACGTATGAGCATCAATGTCTCTCAGACCTGAGATCACCATAGTGATTTGTAAGTAACTCACTGTACTTAGATATCGAACCATCTGTATTTTTCATGCAGTGATGGAAGAATACTAGGTACAGTCAAGTACTTACAAAATCTGTGTGTGGATCAAGAAGGGATTGACCCCTTTGAATTATAAGAGTTAATGCATCATTGTATTTTAATTTAGTAAAATCTTAGCCAGGATAATCCATATGATAGATTTGAAAGATTGAAATATGATGTGGATGACTGTTTCAGGATTGATCGTTAAACCCTAGGTCACCTTGAGCATTAGGATCAAAGAGATGAATTATACGGTAACCATATGTCAAGGTTCTTGAATATTACTTTACAAATATTCGATCTATCCAGATATAGAGTATCATTACTAGATGGTCACTTCGATTAGTATAGGAAGGAATTTCTATACTACCAGCTTAATATTCGAATCTATGGAGTCGTGTACAAAAGCCAAACAATATAGGAAAGACTTGATTAGATATTTATATGCTCAATTTAAAAGTATGAGACTTAATTAAATATGTAGATTAACTTGATTAAGAATTAAGTAATAGATCATATAAAATTAAACACTGACTATGTTCAGCAAATACTGCGCATGAGGTGTGGATTTGATTTCGAAGATGAATTAAATCAAATCAATAATCCAAGCGATTATGGGAGAATGGATTGAGTCTTAATTATTTTAGATCAAATCTAATATAATTAGACTTAATTTTATTAAAGCTTGATTAGATTAATTTATCAAGTTGAACTTAGATAAGAATTTCAATTGGATTAGGATCAACAGTCTTTTTGAAATAAGTTCGAATCGGATATGAATTAGATTCGAATTGATCCAAATCTAAACCAAATTTGATTTGGTGTACTTAACCATTTTTTTCAAGTATTTTTTCTCCTTATGGGCTGGCTAAGATGGTTGAGAAGGGGCTGGAAACAGCCTCCTCCCCTTGGGCGTGCGCTATAATGAAAGGAGACGCCTCTCCTACTTGGATTAGAATTCTTTGTGTTTTAAGAAGTTTGGATTTGATTCAAATATGGAGAGTCCTTTTCCTAGCACTAAAAAGAGATTGATTTGATCTACGACATTTTGCCTATATAAGGAAGGGTGTGGAGAAGAGAAAGAGGGATCAACCAAGTGCTTGGCATGGAGATAATCATCCTTGGGCATCTCCTCTTTTTGGTGTATTCCCTTGGGCATCTCCTTCCTTCTAGGCATCCTCCCTCCTTGCATGGTGGCATGTGGGCTGCTCCAAAGACTTGAGATCTCAAGTGTAATTCTCTTTTCTCTATGAAGAAAGAGTTCATCCCTCTCTCTCTCATAGCGTTTGGCGTGCATGCAAAGTAGAAGATCTGCACATCTGACTCTCGCGAAGCATATTGATCAAGAAACTTCTTCAACCTTCATTATTTTTTACTATAAATTAAGGTGAGAATTTATAAGTACTATAAAAATTTTAATTACTAATCCATTCTATCTTCCTAGCATCCGAAGCAATTAGACGAATTTTTTCTTCAATTAGTATCAGAGCCAGGCCTATATGTCATGATCGCATAGTCAAATTTTGATTTTTTTTTTGATCTAATTTTGAATCAAAATTTTTAATATGATTAAACCTTGATCTCTTTTAATTTTTTTGATATATTTTTTATTTAATTTTGATTAGAGTATCGAATCAAAATCAGTCCTAGAATCTGGACTGCTGAAAATCTATTTTAGCAGAATTTTCTGTATAGATTTTTATGCTGATTTTATACCTAATTATGTAAGGATTTAAATCTATTTTGATAGATTTTTTATGATATAATTTAATTATAGAATTAAAATTTGAATCAGACTCAGATCTAAATTTATTTGATAAAGTTTTAGATCTGATTTTAGCATAATATCGATACATATCTGATCACATCTCTAACCAAAATTTTTTTATACAACCATAAATATATTTAGAATAGATTTTTAGATTATTTTAAATCTAAATTAATAATTTTATATATGTAGCAAAAATTTAGTGCAGGGGCAAAATGGTAATTTTAAAATTTTTTCTAAATTACTATTTTACAGCAAAATTATTAATTAATCTCATTAATTAATACTAATTAACCCTACACTAGGATCTAAATATGATACAACAGCATGCATTTAAATTTGAAATTCAAATTTGAATCAGTAAACCTTTTACAGTACTGTATTCAGAACACATCACCTTTTGCGGATAGTCGATCACCGTAATCTGATCATCGTCGGGGGGCTCTGATCATCACGTCGCAGCCACATAAATGTCTGACCTCTGCGGATCATCCACACGAAGCTCCCTTCTGATCAGTTCCTCACGAATGCTAGTTCATGATTTCACCCTTTTGATGGCAGATGTTGATCGAACTCCTTCGATCGATGTGTGCCAACTTCTCGGATACTCTGGATCATCTGCACAGTTGCTTGAGAGGCTAATGGATTTCTTCGTAAAATTTGATGGACTCACGACACTCGTGGCACACCAATCTCACTTTCCGAACCCTAGGTAGAAACCCTAGGTACACACCAAAAACCCTGCGCCCAATTTTCTCTCTTTTCTTTCTTTTTCTCTCAAAAGATTTTGGACCTTCACCTCACACACAAGCCTTCCTCACACCCCAAAGTTTCTCTCCTAAAATTTCTACGCACGTCCCACCTTTCTCCTCTTTTTAAAACAATGTCGAACGTGTCTTATCCGCGTGAGAGGATAAAGATAAGTGGTTGCACATTTGAATTCAAATCAAATTTAAATTCAAATGAAAACCAACTTATCCCTATCCTTTTGGGCATGAGAAGAGAAGGGGCATGGCTCTTTGTGCGTGAAAAATATTTCATGAGAAACCTTTTCTCGTGTAAGTAATGTGGCGCACAAAATGGATAAGGATGAAGGGGCAAGTGATAAGTTATCCATTCAAATTCAAACATGCTTTGAATTTGAATGGCTAACTAATTATTTTATCCATCCATATGATGCACAAATGAGGGCGTGGGGAAGGGTTTTGCATGAGAAAAATTCACAAGAAGTTTCTTCTCGTGAATTCAAATGGGTGCAAGGAAGTTGGGTGTCGCAGGAAATTTAAAACAAGGTGGTTTAATTCAAATTGAGCCAACCTAGTTTAAAATAGGTTAAGCACAATTAGACCAGATTAAACCTAACATAATTAGGCTTAATTAGGCTCAATAAAATTCTAATCAAATCAGGAATTAACTAAATCTAACCCCTGATCAAATCAGGGACTAAACCACCTTAGCGATTAGGTCAACATTTAACCTTATCGGGTCAATCCAAACTGAATCCAATTCAATTGGACTTGATCCAAAAATAATTACTCAATCAAATTAAGTTAATTAGTGATTAAATCACTAATTAAATCTCTCATAAATATTGAGTCCAAATCCGATGGGCAATCAGGCATCAGAGACCATCGATATGAAACCCTGATCAAAGAGTTCAAATTTCAAATTCAAAATTTGAAATTTAAAATTTTGACCCCGATATCCAAAATGTGTGGAACTCATGATCAGAGAATCCTAATTCTCAATCATAGAGTCTCAGATAGATAAGACTCATAATCAGCCATCAGATCAGAAAGGAACCACTAATGTGTGTGACCCCGCAGGTTCGAACCTAAGCTGGTAGCACAGGAATCAATTCCTGTACTAATCGAAGTGACCATCTAGCAATGGTACCCGACGATCGGATAGGTCGAATAATTGCAACATTCAAAACCTACGTGAATATGGTTACCGTATAATTCATCCCTTTTGACCCCTGTGTTTAGGATGATCCAGGGTTAAACTGTCAACCCTGATGATATCATCCGAATCGTGCTCAACTCAATTAGTCCTGTGACTCCTCACTAGGACTACCCTGGCCAAGGTTTTGCTAAATTGAAACATGATTGTACACAGCTCCTAAACTAGAGTGGTCAATCCCATCTTGACACACGCACCGACAAGTCAAGTACTTGACTACACCCAGCAGCCTTCCGTCATTGAATTAGAAATTCAGGCAGTCCAGTGCCTAAGTGCAGTGAGTTGCTTGCAAGTCACCGTGGCGGTCTCAGGTCGGAGGGACATTTATACCCATATCCCATCGGAGCAAATCTTGACAGCAGAAATAGCTCCGGAGTTGGTCACGTTCAGTGCAGATGTACCATTACATCTCACCTGTATGCCATACCAGTGTCTCCACACTCTTTGGTTATGAGGACAACCAACCCATATGGCACACAATGACCTATGCTCGATAAATGTTGTCGTCCTTGGTAACAACATATCATTTGGTCGCGAACATGTTTAAGGACTAAGCGACAAATCCTCCTTTGTCGAGTCTAAATAGTCCTAAGGACTTTACCACAACACATGAGTTCATTAGAAGATGAAACATTTGTGATGAAAAAATATTAAAATAATTTTTATTTATTTATAATTCATGTACTAATACAAAAGGAGCACAACCGTCAACAGGCTGACGATTGACTTTGGGACACTATTCCCAACAATCTCCCACTTGGCCTAAAGCCTATCGGTGCAGTATCTAATACCCATCTTCGACTTGTAGTCGTTGAACTCCTTCACCGCAATGGCTTTAGTGAATGGGTCGGCCAGGTTCTCCTTCCCGTCGATCTTCTGAAGGTCGACGTCACCTCGATCCATGATCTCCCGGATGAGATGGTAGCAGCGCAGAGTATGCTTCGTCCGCTGGTGTGCCTTTGGTTCCTTCGCCTGAGCAATGGCTCCAGAGCTGTCGCAGTAGAGTAGAACTGGACCAATAAGGGATAGTGCTACTCCGAGCTCGATGATGAATTTCTCAGCCACACCGCTTCTTTGGCAGCATCTGATGCAGCAATATACTCCGCCTCGCATACTGAATCAGCCACAGTGTGCTGCTTGGAACTCTTCCAGCAGACAGCCCCACCATTAAGGGTAAAAATAAATCCTGACACACTCTTGCTATCATCACGATCAGACTGGAAACTAGAGTCTGTAAACCCTATAAGTCTCAAGTCCGATTCACCATATATAAGCCACTGGTCCTTAGTATTTCTTAAATACTTCAGGATGGTTTTAACAACCTTCCAGTGATTCTCTCCGGATCAGATTGGTATCTACTCACTACCCCTAGTGAGTATGCCATATCTGGTCGTGTACATGTCATGGCGTACATGATAGATCCCACTGTCGAAGCATATGGAATCTTACCCATACTCTCTCTCTCTTGAGGTGTTGTCGGACAATCCCTCTTCGAGAGAGAAATTCTATGGCCATCGGTAGATAGCCTTTCTTGAAATTTTTTATGCTGAACCTTTTCAGCATAGTATCAATGTACGTGGACTGGGATAAGCCAAGCAACTTTTTGGATCATCCCTATAGATCTCATCCCTAGGATGTAGGAAGCTTCTCCCATATCCTTCATGGAGAACTGTGACGATAGCCAAATCTTTATTCCCTGTAATGCAGGAACATCATTCCCGATTAAGAGAATGTCATCCACATACAATACAAGAAATACTACTACTAGACCATTAGCCCACTTATAAATGCAGGGCTCTTCTCCGTTCTTAACGAAGCCATACGTTTTGATCGTCCTATCAAAATGTATGTTCCAACTCCGAGATGCCTGCTTAAGTCCATAAATGGACCTCTGTAGCTTGCACACCTTAGACTCATCTGTGGATGTGAACCCTTCAGGTTGTATCATATACACCTCTTCGTCCAGCTCTCCGTTTAGAAAAGCTGTCTTCACATCCATCTGCCAGATTTCATAGTCCAGATGGGTAGCTATCGCAAGCATAATCCGAATGGATTTGAGCATTGCCACAGGAGAAAATGTCTCGTCATAGTCTATACCATAATGTTGACGATATCCCTTGGCAACCAGACGGGCTTTATAGGTCTCCACCTTTCCGTCTGCGCCCCTCTTCCTTTTGAAGACCCACTTACATCCTATGGGTTTTACTCCTTCGGGTGGGTCAACCAATGTCCACACATCGTTGACCTTCATGGACTCCATTTCGGATTTTATGGCCTCTAGCCATTTCTCAGAGTCAGGTCTCTGCATTGCATCCATGTAGGTGATCGGATCCTCATCATTTTCATCAAGTTCGACAGGATCACCATCCCGGACCAAGAAATCATAGTATCTGTCTGGTTGATGTGGTACTCTACCAGACCGCCTTAAGGGTGCATAATCAATGGGCTCCGGATCTGATCTAATCAGATCCGGTTCAAGTTCAGTAACATGTGTCGGTTTTTCTACCTGTCGAACTTCGTCAAGTTCGACCTTAGAGGCAACAGTTTTTTCACTAAGGAACTTCTTTTCTAAAAAAATTGCCTTAAGACTGACAAACACCTTTTGCTCATCAGTAAGGTAGAAATAATACCCTTTGGTCTCTTTTGGGTTCCCAATAAAATTATACTTGTCAGACCTAGGTCCAAGCTTGTCTGTAATTAAACGTTTAACATAAGTCGGACACCCCCAAACCCTAAGGTGCGAGAGTACTGGCTTACGTCCTATCCATATCTCTTATGGCGTTTTGGCTACAGACTTACTCGAAACTCTATTTAGAAGGTAACAAGTCGATTCGAGCGCATATCTCCAGAGAGAGATCGGCAGACCAGCAAACCCCATCATGGATCGAACCATGTCTAACAGGATCCGATTCCCTCTTTCAGACACACCATTATGCTGTGGTGTTCCAGGAGGAGTCCACTGAGAGAGAATCCATTCTCCCTAGATACGTCAGAAACTCATTGGAAAGATATTCACCTCCTCGATCAGATCGAAGAGTTTTAATACACTTTCCAGTTTGTTTTTCTACCTCATTTCAGAATAGTTTGAACATTTCAAATGATTCCGACTTATGCTTCATTAAATAGACATACCCATACCTAGATAGGTCATCTGTGAAGGTTATGAAGTAGAAAAATCTACCTCTTGCACTTGAGCTCATGGGTCCACATACATCAGAATGTACCAGACCTAAGAGTTTACTGGCTCGCTCACCTTTTCTAGTAAAAGGTGACTTGGTCATCTTCCCAAGAAGACAGGACTCACAGGTTGGAAGTGATTCACAATCACTAACTTCAAGAATTCCTTCTTGAGCCAATCTGTTTATCCTGTTCTTATTGATATGACCTAGCCTACAGTGCCAAAGGTAGACTTCTGACACATTATCTATTCTAGAGCGTTTACCGAAGTTTTGAACCACATTAACAGGCTGTGATAGTAAGTAAATTCTATTATTTAATTATCCAACAAATATTGTAACACCATTCAAAATGATATTGCAAATATTTTCTTTTATTAAAAAATCATAACCGTACATGGCTAAAAGGTCTACAGAAATAATATTTAATAAAAAACTTGGACAATAGTGACATTCACTCAGAATTACATTACAAGAATTGATTACAAGACTCATGATTCCTAAAGCTAGAACTGAACTTTGCTTCCATCTCCAACGTTCAGGAACCTCTCGCCTTCATCAAATCTCCTACTGACCTGCAGACCCTGCATCGAATTACAAATATGATAAGGGCTTCCGATATCCAATACCCAGGCAGTAGTATCACAAATCAAAAAGTTGCAAGGAGTTATCATATAATTACCTTGCTTCTTCTTTGGCCTGTTCGGGTCTAGGGAGGCAATGTATTGAGGACAGTTCCTCTTCCAATGCCTCTGCTTCTTGCAAAAGAAGCACTCCGCTGGCTCTGATCGTGCTTGCGCTTCTTGGTCTGACCCTATGCTACTGTCCCAGCATGAGATTGCACCTTCTTATTTTTCTTCTTCTTGTTCTTCTTTCCCTTCCCAAAGGGTTGACGATGAGAAAAAGACCCTCCCACTACATTCACCGACTCCTTATGGAGTTGGTGATCCTTCTCAAAGTTCTGCAGCAACTCCAACAATCCGTGGTAGTTTACTGCAGGCTTTGTCATTCGAAAATGAGTAAGGAATGGGAAGAAAGACTTGGGCAAGGAATTAAGGATCGCATCCTTACCGAGCTGCTCGTGCAGAGGAAAGCCCAATTTGCTTAGGCGCTCAATCATCTCGATCATGTACAGTACATGATCAGTGACTGAGGCCCCATCCCTCATCCGAGCATTGAAAATGGCCCAACTAGTTTTGTGCCTTTCAACATCGTCAGGCGTGCCAAAGGAGTCGTTCAACATTTGAAGCATCTCCTGTGGTTGGGTGTTCTCAAACCTTCGACTGAACTCGTCATTCATTGCTGCCAGCATAATACATCGAACGGTGGTGCGGTCATTGAGCCACTTCAAGTAAGTGTCTCGGATCGCCTTACTAGTGTTCGGAGCTGGCTCCTCAGGTGCTGGATCCGTTACTACATAAAGGATCCGCTCATGCTCAAGGACGATTTTCAATTTTCGATACCAACTATCAAAATTTGGTCCTATGAGCTTGTCATTATCTAATAATGACCGGAGCGACAGGGTAGTGGCCATAGCTGCATAAAGGAAAACGAGACCTCTATTAGTACATAAATTAATACTAAAGACTTGGACTTTAGTCTAAAGTTTTTCCCAATATTTTTATGAACTGGTAGCCTCATCCTCCAATTCGAGGAATTACTTTAATTCCTTAATGGGTACTAGAATCCACACAGACTACACACGAGCCCAACTTTGGTTGGTCAACCCATATGCATCTATGGGTAGGTTCTTAACCAGTTGTTTCTCTAAACAACTTCTAGTAATTGATTTTGCCCCAGAACCTAATCAGTAGGCTTTGGCCTCCACTGAAAAGATCTGGTTAGGTCCAATCATTAACATGACTTAATTTGGTGAATCGGACCAATAAATGATTAGGCCGAATTTGGCCGGCCAACCTAACCACCATCAGAAAGACTCAATCAAATTATCATATTATGAATAATAATTCCATTAGCCAATGAGCACCAGGCGTTTGGGCCTCCAATGATCATTGAACTAATGGACTCATTATCATTCACTTAATGGGAGGCTATGACTTAGTTATCATTATAACTTAATCATTTTAGGGACCTAATAATTTTGAGGATTTTATTAAAGAATAGTAGAGAAAAAATCATCCAGCCAATTTCAATCCTCCCACTGACTTCACCAAGTCAGATTAAAAAAAAAGATTTAATTAAAGCTGGCATTAGGAGTACCTAAATCAGTCACACTAATTTACCTAATGACATGGTGAGCTCTAATCACCAAGTGATCTAATCAAAATCTAACTTACCAGATTGGCCAGGTAAGTGAGATCAGTGGTGGGGATTTGCCATTAACTCGTCAATGATCGAATCAATGCGAGTAGCTCCCGCTTAAGAACCACTAGTCAAAACTGCCGAACTTATCTTAGACACCAACCGGTTCATTAGTTTTAATTTTGATCAACTTAGTAAATAGGGCTCTACCGCGTAGCCATGAATTAAGTCCATCTTGGTCTAGTTAAAGACATGGACCCATTCAACTACAACTATTGAAGTTGAGTCTAGAGTATCCTTGACCTAATCTAATTCAACTTTTGATTAGATTTGACCAATGTTGGTGCAAAAATCTGCTTGCGCTGGAGAAGCTGGAGTCGGGAAGCCGCGGTCGCCGTCGGGACCTGCAAAGGAAGTCTAAACCGGAGGTGGGGTTGCTCCGGCTAGACCCTCTGACGCTCAAGTCAGTTCTCTGCCTCAACAAGAATGGAGTGCTCGAACGGAGAATTTAGCAGAGTTTTGAGATAAAAAATGAGCTTATAGAATAACGTATCTGGATCCCCCCTTTTATAGGTGGAGGAGGCAATGGATTGATGGTGACGTTCGTAACCGTCTGGCCGTGAGCCGCCCATGGTCAGGGGAATTTATTGCGAAGGGTAGTGAGAAGACTCGTGGCTATTGCTATGGCCTGCCATGTAGAGCCCGTTGTAGGTAGTGGAGCGGCGTCCGTTGCCGCTAGCTGCCAGGGAGTAGTGGAGGAGACTCGTGGCTATTGCTATGGCCTGCCACGTAGAGCCCGTTGCAGGTAGTGGAGCGGCGTCCGTTGTCGCTAGCTGCCAGGGAGTAGTGGAGTCGCGCAGCTCCTGCCGCAGGGAGCGGAGCAGAATCGTGGCCGTTGTCACAGCCTGTCAGAGAGTAGTGGGTCCACCGCAGGGAGTGATGGAGCCACGCGGAATCCGCTATAGGAACAGGATCATGGTTGTTATTGTGACTTGTCTGGGGGTGCGGATCTGCCGGTTGTAGCTTGGCAGCGATCGGAGTCTGGCCTCTATAGAGGTCTGGGCGGAGCCTTCCTTGCGGTTGGGGCCGTGGGTGGAGCCCGGCTTCCTTGGGAATCCGGGAGGAACCCTCTCGGATCTGAAGTTGCGGGCAGAGCCCGGCTCTTGTAGGAGTCCGGGCGGAGTACATTTGTTGCTGAAGTTGTCGGCGGAGCTCGGCTCCCGTAGGAGTCCGGGCGCAGTCTGTCTGCAGCCGTTGGAGTAGGGGACGAAGTTCGGCTCTCGTAGGAGTCCGGGCGGAGTCTCCCTGCAATCAAAGTTAAAGGTGAAGCCCGGCTCCCGTAGGAGTCCGGACGGGGCTCACCAGCAGTTGACATTGAGGTCGGAGCCCGGCTCCCGTAAGAGTCCGGGCGGAGTACATTTGTTGCTGAAGTTGTCGGCGGAGCTCGGCTCCCGTAGGAGTCCAGGCGCAGTCTGTCTGCAGCCGTTGGAGTAGGGGACGAAGTTCGGCTCCCGTAGGAGTCCGGGTGGAGTCTCCCTGCAATCAAAGTTAAAGGTGAAGCCCGGCTCCTGTAGGAGTCCGGACGGGGCTCACCAGCAGTTGACGTTGAGGTCGGAGCCCGGCTCCCGTAAGAGTCCGGGCGGAGTACATTTGTTGCTGAAGTTGTCGGCGGAGCTCGGCTCCCGTAGGAGTCCGGGCGCAGTCTGTCTGCAGCCGTTGGAGTAGGGGACGAAGTTCGGCTCCCGTAGGAGTCCGGGCGGAGTCTCCCTGCAATCAAAGTTAAAGGTGAAGTCCGGCTCCCGTAGGAGTCCGGACGGGGCTCACCAGCAGTTGACGTTGAGGTCGGAGCCCGGCTCCCGTAAGAGTCCGGGCGGAGGCTTCTTTTGAGGTTGGCCTTGCTGACGGAGCCATCGATTCTGTGGAGGACTTCGGCTGGGGATATTTTATACCTAACACCAGTCCCCCTACTTCCGAGTTTGAATTTCGAGCGAAGGAAGTACAGAGAGATGAACATAGCCGAAGTCGTCCCCTCGAATTCTGCGCACCGCCCCCCAGATATTTTAGCACTTAATGTGTGTACGTCAGAGCCTGCTTCCCGATGAAGGTGACCTGGAGAGTCTTTTCGAAACCTCCATCGGAATGCGATCCCAAGCATCATGCCATGGGAATTTGCGAACGGTCAACCCTCGATAGCGATGAGGGGGACAGGCGCGACACGTGGCATGCACCAGTTGGTCCAGGAGCACCCACCGCCATAACTGCGTCAGGACCCGCCGGCCATTTAAACCCCCTAATCCCTTCATGGCTTCATCCTGGTGCCTTTCTTTCGCTTGAGAGTCTTGCTCCTTAGCTGCCTCCCTCGCACCAGTCCTTGCCTTCTTCTGTCCCCAATTCTCCCTGAGGGTTCCTATGCCATGTCCTCTACCCCAGAGGTCATTCTTGAGGGGATGTCTAGGGTTTGGAGGAAGGTGAGGAGGAGAACGGCGGCCGGTGAGAATCTCTGTCATTTTAAAGGGGGCTCAGGGAAGAATTTCTTCAACAACAGGGGTTTAATAACGGGGGTTGTCGGTGAAGTTGTTCTGCCTGCGAATTTTGGAGTAGCAAGGTGGGGTGATACCGATCAAGAGGGCAGAGCGGCCGTCACAAGCCATGACGGGATCCTTGACGCCGTCGGGGCCGAGGGATCGGAGGTGGTCGGCGTTGACGGCGGGGCAGTGGAACTTGTTGCGGGGACGGTGGAAGTAGTGCATGCCGACCTTGCCGGAGCATTTTGGGTGGCGGCCGTCGTGGAGCATTCGGAGATGAAGCATATCTCTGGCATCACTACTGCTTCCAGGTGACTCCGGTTCTTCTTGAAACAGGTCTTCGCCGCTGCCGCCGTTGCCCTCTCCGCCCCCAGGGATCTATCCCACCCTTTTCTCCCTAGGGTTGGGACTTCGGAGATAGAGTGAAGCGAGGTGGGGCGAGAGCCGTTACACGCACTGGAGAACATGGCTGAGAAGGACAGAGACGAGAAGAGGAGTTTGCAGCTTGGGGCGGCCTCCGGTTCATCCTTCCCGAACTGTGCTCGCGAAGCTTGCGATGATGTGCATCTTCTTCTTTTTCTTGACCCACTGGGTCTTGTAACGTATACTCTTGTTGAATGAAAAAGAGATTTTGTTACCTCGTCTGCATCTCGCATTAATAGTTGTCTGTCGAACTTCTTCTCTTCTTCTTTTCTTTTTCGCATCGTCCCAAGGTCATCGACTACCTCTTCTGTTCATGTGGGGTCGTCATTTGTCGAGCTACTGTTCGGTTCTTACGCCGTTCGCAGATACCCGATTGTCATTCCGTCGGCGGTCGCAGGTTCGCTTGGGGCCCTTCGGGCCCGAGGTCCCTCCTAGGCCTTGAGTTTGGGGATTCGAGCTTCCGTTGCCTTCGGGCACTGTTTGCTTTCCTTTTTTGCTTGGGTTCTTTCTCTGCTGAAGTCGGAGCAAAGTTCGGCTCTTTTGGGAGTCCGAATGGAGAAGCCCTCATGAAGTTGGAGTAACCTGGCTCTGTAGGGGTCAGGGCGAAGTCTTCCTGCAATCAAAGTCGTAGGCAAAGTCCGGGTCCCGTAGGGGTCTGGACAAGGCCTATCGGCAGTTGCTGTTGTCAGCGGAGCCCGGCTCCCGTAGGAGTCCGGGCGGAGTTATCCTGTAGCTGATGTCGGTGATGGAGCCTGGCTCCCGTAGGAGTCCGAGTGAAGTTTTCGTTGGCGTCGTGGACGAAACCCGGCTCCCGTAGGAGTCCGGATGAAAACTTCTTTGTCGTTGGAACCCGGCTCCCGTAGGAGTCTGGGTGAAGTCTTCTTTGTCGTTGGAACCTGGCTTCCGTAGGAGTCCGGGTGAAGTCTTCTTTGTCGTTGGAACCCGGCTCCCGTAGGAGTCCGGGTGAAGTCTTCTTTGTTGTTGGAACCCGACTCCCGTAGGAGTCCGGGTGAAATCTTCTTTGTCGTTGGAACCCGGCTCCCGTAGGAGTCTGGACCTTTCATTTTGCTCGAGTCGGCGTGAGGTTTTTCTCTCGTTATTAGCCTGGCTTGTGGGGGCGCGTTAGGGTGCTGTAAGGCCTCTCCCTCATCCGGTCTGAAAGAATCGGGCCTTCAACTTTGCTCATGTCAGGACGAGGTTCTCCTCCTGTTCCTGACATGGCTGTGGGGGCACATTAGGGTGTTGTAAGGCCTCTCCCCCCATCCGGTCTGAAAGAACCGGACCTTCAACTTTGCTCATGTCAGGACGAGGTTCTCCTCCTGTTCCTGACATGGCTGTGGGGGCACATTAGGACGTTGTAAGGCCTCTCCCCCCATCCGGTCTAAAAGAACCGGGCCTTCGACTTTGCTCATGTCAGGACAAGGTTCTCCTCCTGTTCCTGACATGGCTGTGGGGGCACATTAGGGCGTTGTAAGGCCTCTCCCCCCATCCGATCTAAAAGAACCGGGCCTTTGACTTTGCTCAGGTTCGGCCTTCTCGGGGATGGTGCACTCTACTATGAAATTTGCCAATATTTGGGCCTTTATTGCTGGCCTAGGTTTGTAGTTGATGTCAAATTTTGTGAGCTTGATTGCCCATTTTGCCATTCTTCCAGAGGTATCAGCTCGGTGCAAAATCGCCTTGATCGGTTGATCGGTGAGTAGCGTCACTGTGTGCCCTTGAAAGTAAGGTCGGAGTCTCCGAGCTGCAACCAACAAGGCGTAGGTCAGTTTTTCTAATTTAGTATACCTGATCTCGGCGTCCCTCAGCGCGCGGCTAATGTAGTAGACCGATCGCTGGACTTTCATTTCTTCTTTGACAAGGACAGCTGCGAGGGCTGTGGGAGAGACCGCCAGGTACAAAAATAGTTCCTCCCCAGGTTCGGGCTTCGCCAGGAGTGGGGGTGAGCTAAGGTAGCCTTTTAATTCTTCGAATGCCTGTTGGCATTCAGAGGTCCAACAGAAGTTCTTCGGCTGCTTGAGGGTTTGAAAGAAGGGCAAACATCGTTCGACCGACCTCGCGACAAATCGATTAAGAGCCGCAATCCTTCCCGTGAGGCACTGAACCTCCTTGATCGACCTTGGGGCGGTCATCTCTTGGATGGTGGAATTTTCTCTGGATTGGCCTCAATCCCGCGCCCCGATACCATGAAGCCCAGGAACTTTCCTAAGGTTACCCCAAAAGCATATTTGGTCGGGTTCAGCTTCATTCTATACCTTCGAAGAGCGCCAAAGGTTTCCTCGAGGTCGGCGACATGATTTCTGGAAGACCTGCTTTTTACAAGCATGTCATCTACGTAAACCTCCATGTTCCGATCGATCTGCTCTTTGAAGATTTTGTTCACCAGTCGTTGATAGGTGGCGCCCGCGTTCTTGAGGCCGAACGGCATGACCCTGTAACAGTAAAGGCCGCGATTAGTGATGAAAGCTGTCTTTTCTTCATTTCCGATGCCATTCTAATCTGGTTATAGCCGGAGAATGCGTCCATAAAAGTTAGGAGCTCATGGCCTGAGGTAGCGTCCACCAGTTGGTCGATTCTGGGAAGGGGGTAGCTGTCCTTTGGACAAGCCTTATTCAGCTTTTTGAAGTCGATACACATCCTCCACTTGCCATTTGCTTTCTTGACCAAAACAACATTGGAGATCCACTCAGGGTAATTGACTTCCTTAATAAATCCGGCCTTGAGAAGCTTATCTACTTCCTCGGCTATCGCCTTCTGCCTCTCTGGGGCATGACTCCAGATTTTTTCTTTTGTAGGCCGATGTTTAGGGTCGACCGCCAGATGATGTTCCATGACTTCTGTGTCGATCTCCAGTATATCCGCTGGGACCCATGCGAAAACGTCCGCATTCCTTCGGAGGAAATCTACGAGACGTGCCCGCACCTCCTCCCCCAGGTTGGAGCCAATTAACACCACATGCTCCGTGTTCCCATCATTCAAAGGGATTGGTATTAGGTCTTCGATAGGACCGCCCCTCTTTTCAGTGAGGTCATCGCGAGCATCCAATCCATCGACCGAACAGAGGTCCGCTTGATCGCTCCTTTGCAAGGCGATATTGTAGCAATGTCTGGCCAGGGCTTGGTCTCCCCGGACTTCTCGATCCCCTGGTCGGTGGGGAACTTCAATTTCAAATGATAGGTTGAAACAACAGCTCTGAGGGCATTGAGGCCGGGTCGGCCAAGGATTGCATTGTAGGCAGATGGCGCCTTTACCACCAGGAAATTCACCAAAGCTCGGGACTGCTTTGGATACTGACCCACGGTCACAGTCAGAGCTATCATTCCCTCCGTTGGAACGGCGTCACCGGTGAACCCTATCAAGGGGGAGCAAATCGGTCTCAGATGACCGCTAAGAGTGGCCATTCTTGAAAAGGCGTTGTAGAACAGGATGTCGGCCGAACTCCCATTGTCGATGAGAATGCGACGGACGTCGTAATTTGCTATGTTCAAGGAAACTACGACCGCATCGTTATGAGGGAATTGGACTCCCTGGGTGTCCACTTCAGTGAAGGTTATGGGTTCTTCAACTTTTTATCGCTTGGGGGATGCAGCTGGTACGCTGATTGCCTCCCGCCGGGATTCCCCCGAGATGACGTTGACGAAATCCGACGGAGACCAGTCATCCGGCCACCCCTTATTGGTGACCATAGCCGGAGGTAGTTGTGCAGAGACCTCGTGAGAGGGCATCAGATGAGGGAAGGAGGATTGGGCGCCGGAAAAGATGGCCGGAAGTGGATCCGTTGAGCGCTCCTTTAAGAACAAGGGTGTTGCGAAGGCACACCCCCTTCCTCTAGCGCCAATCCTGTTGGTGCAAAAATCTGCTTGCGTCGGAGAAGCTGGAGTCGGGGAAGCCGCGGTCACCGTCGGGACCTGCAAAGGAAGTCTAAACCGGAGGTGGGGTTGCTCCGGCAAGACCCTCCGATGCTCAAGTCAGTTCTCTGCCTCAACAAGAATGGAGTGCTCGAACAGAGAATTTAGCAGAGTTTTGAGATAAGAAATGAGCTTATAGAATAACGTATCTGGATCCCCCCTTTTATAGGCGGAGGAGGCAATGGATTGATGGTGACGTTCGTAACCGTCTGGCCGTGAGCCGCCCATGGTCAGGGGAATTTATTGCGAAGGGTAGTGGAGAAGACTCGTGGCTATTGCTATGGCCTGCCACGTAGAGCCCGTTGCAGGTAGTGGAGCGGCGTCCGTTGCTGCTAGCTGCCAGGGAGTAGTGGAGGAGACTCGTGGCTATTGCTATGGCCTGCCACGTAGAGCCCGTTGTAGGTAGTGGAGCGGCGTCCGTTGTCGCTAGCTGCCAGGGAGTAGTGGAGTCGCGCAGCTCCTACCGCAGGGAGCGGAGCAGAATCGTGGCCGTTGTCACAGCCTGTCAGAGAGTAGTGGGTCCGCCGCAGGGAGTGATGGAGCCGTGCGGAATCCGCTATAGGAACAGGATCATGGTTGTTATTGTGACTTGTCTGGGGGTGCGGATCTGCCGGTTGTAGCTTGGCAGCGATCGGAGTCTGGCCTCTATAGAGGTCTGGGCGGAGCCTTCCTTGCGGTTGGGGCCGTGGGTGGAGCCCGGCTTCCTTGGGAATCCGGGAGGAACCCTCTCGGATCTGAAGTTGCGGGCGGAGCCCGGCTCTTGTAGGAGTCCGGGCGGAGTACATTTGTTGCTGAAGTTGTCGGCGGAGCTCGGCTCCCGTAGGAGTCCGGGCACAGTCTGTCTGCAGCCGTTGGAGTAGGGGACGAAGTTCGGCTCTCATAGGAGTCCGGACGGAGTCTCCCTGCAATCAAAGTTAAAGGTGAAGCCCGGCTCCTGTAGGAGTCCGGACGGGGCTCACCAGCAGTTGACGTTGAGGTCGGAGCCCGGCTCCCGTAAGAGTCCGGGCGGAGTACATTTGTTGCTGAAGTTGTCAGTGAAGCTCGGCTCCCGTAGGAGTCCGGGCGCAGTCTGTCTGCAGCCGTTGGAGTAGGGGACGAAGTTCGGCTCCCGTAGGAGTCCGGGCGGAGTCTCCCTGCAATCAAAGTTAAAGGTGAAGCCCGGCTCCCGTAGGAGTCCGGACGGGGCTCACCAGCAGTTGACGTTGAGGTCGGAGCCCAGCTCCCGTAAGAGTCCGGGCGGAGTACATTTGTTGCTGAAGTTGTCGGCGGAGCTCGGCTCCCGTAGGAGTCCGGGCGCAGTCTGTCTGCAGCCGTTGGAGTAGGGGATGAAGTTCGGCTCCCGTAGGAGTCCGGGCGGAGTCTCCCTGCAATCAAAGTTAAAGGTGAAGTCCGGCTCCGTAGGAGTCCGGACGGGGCTCACCAGCAGTTGACGTTGAGGTCGGAGCCCGGCTCCCGTAAGAGTCCGGGCGGAGGCTTCTTTTGAGGTTGGCCTTGCTGACGGAGCCGTCGATTCTGTGGAGGACTTCGGCTGGGGATATTTTATACCTAACAACCAATTACTCCATTTAGTCTATTTTTTAAACTAACCTTAGGTCTAACCTAATTATGGACCTAATTCATCTAACCCATTGACCCACAAGTTTATGCGATTGTCTTAGGTCTTAATTCACAATTCTAGACCTACTAGACAACACTTAATTCTTTTAATTAAGTACTTGGGCTGATGGGTCAGGGTTTGGCATTTCAAAAATAATTTTCAAATTTTGAAAGATTTTATTTTCTGTTCACCAAATGTGTTGACTCATTTCACAAACGGATCAGCACATTTCATAAACAGCAATTCTATTGCTCATTTCATAACAGAAAATAACTCAAAATAAATCATAAATTTTTTTTTAGATCTAATCTAACACATTCATGATAAATTTTTTAATTAAGTCCTTTCGTTGCTTCATCGGCATGGGATATAATTGCATCGGCACCCCTACCGCCATAGGAGACCCCATCGAATGGGAAGAGAGGGCCTTTAAACCCTACTTTTCTCCTATGACCGGATGGCCATGGCAACCAACCCAATTAGATTACTTGCTACTTGAATCAAGTATATCTAAATATACCAATTTTAAAATTTAAATTTTAAATTTCAAATTTTAAATTTTAAATTTTAAATTTTAAATTTCAAATTTGAGATTTCAACAAAATTTCAAATTTCGAATTTTCAATCTTTGAATTTTAAATTTTGAATTTTGAATTTCAAATTTTGAATTTGAATTTCAAATTTCAAATTTCAAATTTTAAATTTGAGATTTCAACCAAATTTCAAATTTCAAATTTTGAATTTTAAATTTGAAACTTCTAACAAATTTCAAATTTCAAATTTCAAATTTTTTTGAATTTTGAATTTTGAATTTTAAATTTCAAATTTAAACTTATAGATTACACCTTAATCTACGCATGCATATGTATATCATATTCTAGAATCGTGCTCTGATACCATTTGTAGCGAAAATTTAGTGCAGGGGCAAAATGGTAATTTTAAAACTTTTTTTAAATTATTATTTTATAGTTAAATTATTAATTAATCTCATTAATTAATACTAATTAACCCTACACTAGGATCTAAATATGATACAACAGCATGCATTTAAATTTGAAATTCAAATTTGAATCAGTAAACTTTTTACAGTACTGTGTTCAGAACACATCACCTTTTGCGGATAGTCGATCACCGCAATCTGATCACCGTCGGAGGGCTCTGATCATCATGTCACAGCCACACAAATATCTGGCCTCTGCGGATCATCCACACGAAGCTCCCTTCTGATCAGCTCCTCACGAATGCTAGTTCGTGATTTCACCCTTTTGATGGCAGATGTTGATCGAACTCCTTCGATCGATGTGTGCTGACTTCTTGGATGCTCTGGATCATCTGCACAGTTGCTTGAGAGGCTGATGGATTTCTCTCTGAAATTTGGTGGACTCACGACACTCGTGGCACACCAATCTCACTTCCCGAACCCTAGGTAGAAACCCTAGGTACACACCAAAAACCCTGTGCCCAATTTTCTCTCTTTTCTTTCTTTTTCTCTCGGAAGGTTTTGGACCTTCACCTCACACACAAGCCTTCCTCACACCCCAAAGTTTCTCTCCTAAAATTTCTACGCACGTCCCACCTTTCTCCTCTTTTTAAAACAATGTCGAACGTGTCTTATCCGCGTGAGAGGATAAAGATAAGTGGTTGCACATTTGAATTCAAATCAAATTTGAATTCAAATGAAAACCAACTTATCCCTATCCTTTTGGGCATGAGAAGAGAAGGGGCATGGCTCTTTGTGCATGGAAAATGTTTCACAAGAAACCTTTTCTCGTGTAAGTAATGTGGCGCACAAAATGGATAAGGATGAAGGGGCAAGTGATAAGTTATCCATTCAAATTCAAACATGCTTTGAATTTGAATGGCTAACTAATTATTTTATCCATCCATATGGCACACAAATGAGGGCATGGGGAAGAGTTTTGCATGAGAAAAATTTCATGAGAAGTTTCTTCTCGTGAATTCAAATGGGTGCAAGGAAGTTGGGTGTCGCAGGGAATTTAAAACAAGGTGGTTTGATTCAAATTGAGCCAACCTAGTTTAAAATAGGTTAAGCATAATTAGACCAGATTAAACCTAATATAATTAGGCTTAATTAGGCTCAATAAAATCTTAATCAAATAAGAATTAACTAAATCTAACCCCTGATCAAATCAGGGACTAAACCACCTTAGCGATTAGGTCAATATTTAACCTAATCGGGTCAATCCAAACTGAATCCAATTCAATTGAACTTGATCCAAAAATAATTACTCAATCAAATTGAGTTAATTAGTGATTAAATCACTAATTAAACCTCTCATAAATATTGAGTCCAAATCCGATGGGCAATCAGGCATCAGAGACCATCGATATGAAACCCTGATCAAAGAGTTCAAATTTCAAATTCAAAATTTGAAATTCAAAATTTTGACCCCGATACCCAAAATGTGTGGAACTCATAATCAGAGAATCCTAATTCTCAATCATAGAGTCCCAGATAAATAAGACTCATAATCAGCCATCAGATCAGAAAGGAACCACTAATATGTGTGACCCCGCAGGTTCGAACCTAAGCCGGTAGCACAGGAATCAATTTCTGTACTAATCGAAGTGACCATCTAGCAATGGTACCCGATGATCGGATAGGTCGAATAATCGCAACATTCAGAACCTACGTGAATATGGTTACCATATAATTCATCCCTTTTGACCCTTGTGTTTAGGACGACTCAGGGTTAAACTGTCAACCCTAATGATATCATCCGAATCGTGCTCAACTCAATTAGTCCTGTGACTCCTCACTAGGACTACCCTGGCCAAAGTTTTGCTAAATTGAAACACAACTGTACACAGCTCCTAAACTGAAGTGGTCAATCCCATCTTGACACACGCACCGACAAGTCAAGTACTTGACTACACCCAGCAGCCTTCCGTCATTGAATTAGAAATTCAGGCAGTCCAGTGCCTAAGTGCAGTGAGTTGCTTGCAAGTCATCGTGACGGTCTCAGGTCGGAGGGACATTTATACCCATATCCCATCGGAGCAAATCTTGACAGCAGAAATAGCTCCGGAGTTGGTCACGTTCAGTGCAAATGTACCATTATATCTCACCTGTATGCCATACCAATGTCTCCACACTCTTTGGTTATGAGGACAACCAACCCATATGGCACACAACGACCTATGCTCGATAAATGTTGTCGTCCTTGGTAACAACGTATCATTTGGTCGCGAATATGTTTAAGGACTAAGCGACAAATCCTCCTTTGTCGAGTCTAAATAGTCCTAAGGACTTTACCACAACACATGAGTTCATTAGAAGATGAAACATTTGTGATGAAAAAATACCAAAATAATTTTTATTTATTTATAATTCATGTACTAATACAAAAGGAGCACAACCATCAACAGGCTGACGATTGGCTTTGGGACACTATTTCCAACAATATATTATACAAAAGTAGTTTCAGATCTGAAATAATGTATCTAATCCATTGATCTAATAAGATTAGATATATAACATGTATGATATGATCATATTCATGTGCAAGTCTAGTTTATTTGACAATTTACATGGTGATGTAATTATTTTTTTGAAATTAGATTTCAGATCTTAGTAGTGCAATATTCAAATTGAGAAGATCACCAAGCCATCCAGTCATAAGAGTAAGAATAGTTTAAAGATCCTCTCTTCTTGTTTGATGAAGTGTTCTTATGACATGTAGGAGTGTTATTATAATCAAGTCTCACGATGAAGAACAGCGAAAATAATTTTAAAATTATTTTGATCATTAATATGTTTAGATTAGATCTAAAATAATTTATTATTAATTATAATTTTAATAAAATAAATTTAGATATAAAAAATAGATTTGATGATCTGAATTGTATGATTGCATATGATATAGAAATCTAAATTTTTATGATACATATGATGTGTACATGAAACTGATACATGTTTAATTGCTAAACATAGTACTTGAAAATGAGTTATTGATTTGAAATACATGGTATGCTTCACATAAAATCTTAGTAGAATAGTTTTATAAATTGAAACACATATTTCATACACTTAATTTAGAATTGAGCTTTAAAAAGATCTAGATTTGAGAATTGAAGATCTTAAGATACTTCATAAATTGATGGGCAATAGATTAGCATGATCGGATTATCTAATTGAGTTAGACCTAGGGTTAAAAATAAATATGAATTAATTAAAAAAATTGATTATATCTAATCAAATGTTGAATTAGATTAGATCAAAATTTTTCTAGATCAACCTTAATAGTGGTAGCTTGATCAAGTCCGTATTTTTGACCATACCAATTGGACCATGATCATGGCTCAAAGGTTTAGCCCGAATCCTTTTGCTAACTAAATTGAAACTAATCAACCAATTGATGTCTGAGATAAGTTTGACAATATTGCAAGATAAATTGATCGATAGTTTTTAATTGGTAGTCTACTTATCTGGCTATTTCGATGATATCTAAGGCAAATCGAGGTAGATCCTCCCACTGATCTCACTTATCTGGCCAATTTGGTAGATCATATTTTGATTAGATCACTAATTGATTCAAGCTGACCCATGCCATAAAGATAAATCAGTATGACTGATTTAGGTATCTCTAAACCAGCTTGTATGAAGTCCTCTTCATGACTTGATAAAGTCAATGAGAGAATTTATGACTCGCAGATCAATCTCTTCTCTTATTTTTAAATCATTAAATCAAATCTTTTAAATTATTAGGTCCTTAAAATGATACAATTATGGAGATAACTAGTTCATAACCTTTCATTAAGGTGCATGATAATGCATCCAATATTTTAAATAGGCATTGGAGACACACACGCATGGTGTCTATTATGTATTGAAATTATTATTCATCATATGACCACCTTGTTGTGCCCTTCGATCAATAATCAGGTTGGCCGAGCCACATTCAGTCCTCGATATTTGTTTGTTGGATGTATTTGGTATAGTTATGTTAATGGTTGGATCTAACCAAAATTTTTAATAGAGGTGCCACACACCTACTGAAGAGATGTCTGGAGCAAAATCTAATTGCTAGAAATTATTTGATGAAACAATTGGATGCACTAGGGTTGGTTAAGCCACTGTCACGCTCCCGATCCGAGATTGTGAATCGAGGGTCATGGCAACTGCCGCATACTTATGAAGAACTCTCTCCATAAGCATGCAAGGCATCTCATCACGATATCAATGCATCACAGTGGAATAAATTCAAATAATTATTATTCAACTGTAATTCAAGTAATTAAATCAAATATCTTACATCCAATAATTTTTTTTTTTTTAACAATAAAACAATAGATCTAAGTTCAATGAAGTTGACAATGCTAAATCTCGCCTCTAAAAGCTCTGTCCCAATATTTTTTCCCACGCTCGAAATTAATTATCTGAATCTGAAAAATAGAAAGAAAGATAATGAGCTAGACAGTCCAGTAAGTAACAAGCATCTCTACCATATATTTAGATATTATATAATTTTTAAGAATAATGTTGCAAATAAACATAAGAGTATATTTCATGCTGATATGATACAAATCAAATATTTTCAAATATTCACATATAATATAATCATAAATCCAATTCGATTCAAAACACTCGTAACTCAACAGCCTTGACTATGACCAACGTTTAACCCCCATTGGCGGGGTCCACAGAATATCAGCACACAACCTCCACTGGCAGGGTCCACAAATACCAGCGCACAATCCCCACTGGCAGGGTCCACAAACACCAGCGCACAACCCCCACTGGCAGGGTCCACTGAGTACCAACGTATAATCCCCATTGGCGGGGCCCACTAAAATATAGTTAGGCTGAGAGCATAAATTCGATCTGTATCAAAATACTTTGTATCATAATATATCATAAATATTTTACTGAACATGTGCATAAATTGACATACCATAATATTTCAAAAGCACTTTTCTTTCAAAACATAATTTCATAAATCATACATAATTTCAGAGAATAATTATTTATTTATGGAATATCTCAAGAAGATGATTCATTACTTACCTTTCACAGAGCACTGAATGAACAGATCGACTAACTTCTAGAAGATTCTTCCATGCCTATTATCCAAAATTATATTTTTTACATTAATTTTAATTCAAAATTTAATCTAAATAAATCTCAAATCAAGATCTTACTTAAAATCAGATTCTTCCCTAAACTCGATCAAAATCATCGGATGAAGCCTTCCACTACGCTAATCTTAGAGGAATAACTTTGGAGAGAGAGAAATCCATCAAGAGAGAGAAACAACCTAGAGAGAGAAATTTTCTAGAGAGAGAAAGTAGAGAGAGAAAGTCCAATTTAGAGAGAGAAAGTCAGGGTTCAGACTGAAAAGAAGAGAGAGAAACTCTCTCTCTCATTCATTCATTTTTTTATTTTATTTTTTTTATTTTATTTTATTTATTTATTTATTTATTTATATATATAAGTATATATATATTTATTTTATTATTATTATTATATTTATTCTTTTCTTTTCTTTTCTTTTCTTTTCTTTTCTTTTCTTTTCTCTTTTTTTTTTCTTTTTCTTCTTTCTCTTTTCTTTTTCTTCTTTTTCTTTCTCTTTTCTTTTTCTTCTTTTTCTTTTTCTTCTTTTCTCTTGGTTCCTTCCAAGCCGAACAGAGGACGGCAGTCCTCCAGCCTTGACCGGCCGTTCGGGTCACGACCGCCACGACGGAGGCCGGCGACAAAGAGGGGCCATTCCCCCGATCACAGAGAGGTATGGCTGGCGATTGATTTCGATCGCCGGCATCGAAAAATTCACGAAAAAGAGGCCCAGAAACAGAGTTTTTTTTTTTCCGACCGAAAATTGGTGACTCTCGTCGCCGGCAGCCGCGCACAAGAGCATGGGAGGAAGGAGAAGAAAGAGAGGAAGAAGAAGGAGACTCACCTCGGCCTCCGGTGACCTCGTCGGCGGGCAATCACGATGAGAAGCAAAACAGTGTCCGCGGCTCTACTTCGAGAAAATCGGAGAGAAGGAGAGAGGGAAGAGGCCGATGTTCGGTCTCAAGAGAGAGAGGGTCTTCTTATAGGGGACCCTAGGACTTCGAGGGGTCCTAGGATTCCCGATCTTGCCCGGACCTCGTCGGAGAAGAAGACTCCTATCGGAGTCTTCTTCCCGGTTTGAATCCCTTGTTTTCTTTTTTTTATTTTGGGCTTTGGTGGGCTGAATTGGGTTTGGTTGGGCTGGGTTTTGGGCTATAACAGCCACACTCAGGTCAGAATGCAGTCTGTGTGGATTCTGATATCCGTTAAGAGATTAATATAATTTTTTAAATTAGAGATAGAGACTATCAATTCGTATAAAATAGTAGAAGAATCTTTAGACTAAAGTCCATATTTTTAAGATTTAAATAATTCATATACTCATAGATTTTTTATTTTTTTTCAGCTATGGCCAATATATTATCGCTCCGATCATTGTTGATAGTGACAAGCTTATCGGATCAAATTTTGATAGCAGGTATTGAAAGCTTAAGATCATCTTGGAGCATGAAAGAATCTTATACGTGCTTACAGATCCCTCACCAGAAGAACCTACTGCCAATGCACCCCATGCTGCAAAAGATACTTATATGAAGTGGCTCAGTGACCGTACTATAGTGCATTGCATTATGAGGGCAGTCATGAATGATAAACTTAGCCATAAGTTCAAAGATGCGCAATTTGAGAAAATAATTTAATTATTGAATAAGTCCTTCGACACCCCTGAGGATGCTGAGAGACACAAAATATCCTACACCGCATTCAATACCCGTATGCAAGAAGGAGCATCAGTCACAGATCATGTATTGTATAGATCGAGTAGATTGAATGTTTGAGCAAATTTGGCTTTCCATTATATGAACAGTTGGATAAGGATGCTATCCTAAACTCACTACCGAAGTCCTACCCATCCTTCTTGAGTCATTATAGAATGATCAAGCCTGAAGTGAACTACCATGATTTGCTAGGATTGCTATAGATATTCGAGAAGGACCATCAGCTTCAGAAAGAGCCGGTGCATGTTGTGGAAGGATATCTATAGATCGTCATTCCTTCAGGAGAGAAAATAAGAAGAAAGTGCAAAAGATTCGTATCGTCGATCTAAAGTCAAAGCAAGGTAAAAAATTAAAAGTTGATAAGAGTCAGACAGAATACTTCTTCTATAAGAAGCTGGATCATTGGAAGAGGAACTATCCTACGTATATTGCTTCTCTTGACCCAACAAGCCAAAAAATAAGAGAAACAAGCAATCAGTTGCTTCACAAGGTACTTATATGATAACTCTTTGTAATTTCTCTGTATGTAATACTACTACCTAGTATTGAATACCGAAAATCCAATTAATATTTACAATTCATTGTAGAAACTGCAGGTCATAGAAAATTTAGAGAAGACGAGTGGTTCCTGAATGTTGGAGATGGAAGCCTTGTTCCAGTTCTAGCTTTAGAGACTATGTAGCTTGTTTTCGAGTCTAGTAGTGTCATGTTAGATGAGTGTCATTATTGTCCTTTCTTTTTGATGAATATCATCTCTGTAGGCTTTTTAGCCAAACTTAATTTTAAGTTTTTAATAAAAGATTATTTTTGTGATATCATTATGAATGATACTAAAATCATGCGAGGACAATTGAAACATGGCATATACTTACTATCATAGCCTGTTGGTGTAATGTACACATCGAACAAACAACCTAGGATAGATAATGTCGGTGATACCTTCTTTGATATTATAGGCTGGGTCATGTGAACAAGAACGGGATAGATAGGTTAATCAAGGACGGTGTCCTTGAAATTAATGATTGTAAATCATTACCGATCTGTGAATCATGTCTACTTAGTAAGATGACTAAATCACCTTCAAAGAAAAAATTGAGAGAGCCAGTGATGTTCTAGATCTAGTACACAGTGATGTATGTGGATCTATGAACATAGACATCAGAGGAGGTTATTATTACTTCATTACATTTATTGAGATCTATCGAGATATGGGCACGTCTACCTTATGAAGCACAAATCTGAATCATTTAAAATATTCAAATAATTTCGTAGTGAAGTAGAAAAATAGACTGGGAAGAGCATTTAAACTCTTCAGTCAGGTCAAGGAGGTGAATACCTCACCAGTGATTTTCTGACATATCTAGAAGAGAATGGGATTCTCTCACAATGGACATCTTTTGAAATACCATAATATAATGAAGTGTCAGAAAGGAGGAATCAAATACTGTAAGACTTGATTCGATCCACGATGGGCTTTGTGACTCTACCAATCTTCTTTAGGGATATGCTCTTGAAACTGTCTGCAACATACTTAATAAGGTTTCGAGCAAGTCTATAAATAAAATACCATGTGAGATATGATCAGGATGTAAGCTAGTGATCTCACACCTTAGGATCTGAGGATATCCGGCTTATGTAAAGCATTTAAAGAAAGATAAGCTTGGACCTAGATCCGATAAATGCTTGTTCGTAGGGTATTGTAAGAAAACTAAAGGATACTATTTCTACCTTACAGAAAAACAAAAGATGTTCGTCAGTAACAAGACAGTCTTTTTAGAAAAGGAGTTTCTTAGAAAAGAAACTAATGCCACTAAAATTGAACTTAGTGAAGTTCGTGAGGTAGAAATATCGGCACATGCAAAATCAATTTTGATTGAAGAATCAAATCCAGAGCCTGTTGAGATGTTATTAAGGAGATCCGATAAAGTACTTTATCAACTGGACAGATACTATAGTTTCTTGACTCGAGATGGTGATCTTGTCGAACTAGATAAGAATGACAAGGATCTGATAATCTACATAGATTCTACGCAAAGGTCCGACTCCCAGAAATGGCTTGATGCCATGAAATCTGAGATGGAGTTTATGGAATTCAATGGTGTATGGACACTGATTGATCCACCAAAAGAGATTAAACCCATAGGATGTAAATCAATTTTTAAGAGAAAAAGAGGAGCAGACGAAAAGGTGGAGACTTATAAAGTCCATCTAGTTGTCAAAGGATACCATCAGCATTATGGTATTGACTATGACGAGATGTTCTCTCCTGTGGCAATGCTCAAGTCCATCTGGATCATGCTTGCGATAGCGGTATACTTAGATTTTGATATCGACCAAATGGATGTCAAACCGCTTTCCTTAATGGAGAGCTGGAAGAAGAGGTGTATAGGATACAGCCTGAAGGGTTCATATCCTCAGATGAATCTAAAGTATGCAAGCTAAATTGGTCCATCTATGAACTGAAGCAAGTATCTAGGAGTTAGAACATGTATTTTAAAAAGATGATTAAAATGTATGGCTTCATTAGGAATGAAGAAGAGCCTTGCGTCTACAAGTGAGCTCACGATTCTATAGTCATCTTTCTTGTACTGTATGTAGATGACATACTGTTAATAGAAAATGACATTCCAGCTTTGTAAAATATAAAGCTGTGGCTATTATCATAGTTCTTCATGAATGATTTGGAAGAAGCATCCTAAATCCTAGGGATGAAGATCTATAGAAATAAATCTAGAAGATTGTTTGGGTTATCCCAATCTACGTACATCGATACCATACAAAATGGTTCAGCATGAAGAATTTCAAAAAGGGCTATCAATCGATTGGTTAAGAAATTTTTCTCTCCAAGAAGGATTATCCAACAATCCCTCAGGAGAGAGAGTATATTTGTAAAATCCCATATGCATCGACGGTGGGATCTATCATATATGCCATGATGTGTATGAGACCGGATGTAGCCTATTCACTAGGAGTAGTGAGTAGGTACCAGTCTGATCTGAGAGAGAATCATTGGAAGGTTATAAAGATAATCCTTAAGTATTTAAGAAATACTAAGGACCAATGACTTATCTATAGAGACACTGATTTAAAATTTATGAAATATACTGATTTTAGTATTCAGTCAGATCACTATGACAGTAAAAGCATATCGGGCTACGTGTTCACCATGAATGAATGAGCAATTTGCTAGAAGAGTTTCAAGCAACATACGGTGGCTGACTCAGTATGTGAAGCGAAATATGTTGCAGTTTCTAATACTGCAAAGGAGGTTGTTTGGTAGAAGAAGTTCATCACAAAACTTGGAGGGTTCCCTCTATTGATGGTTCAGTTTTACTATATTGTGATAGTACTGGGCAATAGCACAAGCGAAGGAGCCCAAGTCGCACCACAGAATCAAAAATATTTTGCAACGCTATCATCTTGTCCGTGAAATCATGGATTAAGATGACGCTGAGCTGAAAAAGATTAACGAAAGAGAGAACGTGATCGATCCCTTCACTAAAATTCTCGAGATCAAAAAGTTCAATGATTATAAGTGAAAGATAGGTATAAGATACTATCTCGATTGGCTTTAATTCGAGTGAGAGTTGTTGGAAGTTGTGTCCTCAAGCTAATTGACTTATTATAAATAATTGAATTTTGTATATGAATCATTGATTAATGAATAAAAGTTATTTTGATTTTTTCATCACAAAATGAACATCTTCATTATTAAAACTCTTGTATTATGATGAAGCCCTTAGAACTATATTATGATCGATAAAGAAGAATTTATTGAATAGTTCTTAAATATGTTCATGATCAAATGATACATCATTAATAGGATGATCACGTTTATCGAGTGTAGATCGTTGTGTCCTGCAATTGAACATCCTCGTAACTAAAGAGTGTGGAGACATAGATATGACATACAGATGAGATGTAGAAATACATCATCATGGAACAAGTGACTCACTTGTTAAGTGCTCTGCTATCAAAAGCAGTGCGTAAAACATATGGACATAAGTGTCTCTCAGATCAAAGAACACCATAATAACTTGCAAGTAAATTACGGTGCTTAGATACCAGACTACCTGCATTTCTAATGCAGTGACAGAAGGCAACTGGGTATAGTTAAGTACTTACGAAATCTATGTGTAGATCAAGATAGGATTGATCCCTCCAAACTATAGAAGTTAATACACCACTGTATTTTAATTTAATAAAATCTTGATTAGGATAATTCATGTGATGGATTTGAAAGATTGAAATACATTGTGATAGTTTCAGGGTTGACAGTTAAACCCTAGATCACCTTGAACATTAAGGTCAAAGGGATGAATTATGCGATAATCATGTGTCGAGATTCTTAAATATTACTTTATAAATATTCAACCTATCCGAATGTCGAGTATCATTGCTAGATGGTCACTTCGATTAGTATAGAAAGAAGTTTCTATACTACCGATTTAATGTTCGAACCTATGGAGTCACACACAAAAATCAAACAATATTGGAAAGACTTGATCGGATATTTATATGTTCAATTTGAAAGTATGAGACTTGATTGAATATGTGGATTAACTTGATTAAGAATTAAGTTATAGGTCATATAGAATTAAATACTGACTATGTCAGCTAGCTTTGTGCATGAGGTGCAGGTTTGATTTGGGGGATGAATTAAATCAAATCAATAATCCAAGTGATTATGAGAGAATGGATTGAGTCCTAATTACTTTAGATCAGATCTAATTTAATTGGACTTAATTTTATTAAGGCTTGATTGGGTTAGTTTATCAAGTTGAATCTGGACAAGAATCCTAATTGGATTAAGATCAGCAGTCTTTTCGAAATTAGTTCGAATCAGTCGAATTGGATTTAAATTGATCCAAATCTGATTTGGTATACTTAACCACTTTTTTCAGATATTCTCTCTCCTTATGCACCGACTAAGATGGTTAGGAAGGGACTAAAAATAGCCCCCTCTCCTTGGGCGTGCGCCATAATGAAAGGAGATGCCTTTCCTACTTGGATTAGGATTTCTTATATTTTAGGGAGCTTAGATTTGATTCAAACATGGAGTCCTTTTCCTAGCACTAAAAAGAGTTTGATTTGATTTAGAACCCCTTGCCTATACAAGGAGGGGTGTGAAGAACAGAAAGAGGGATCAACCAAGTGCTTGGCATGGAGACAATCATCCTTGGGCATCCCCTCCTTTTGGCGTGTTCCCTTGGGCGTTTTCTTCCATCTAGGAATCCTCCCTCCTTGCGTGGTGGCGTGTGGACTACTCCAAAGGCTTGAGATCAGATCTTAAGTGTAATTCTCCTTCCTCTCCAAAGAAAGAGTTCATCCCTCTCTCCTACAGTGTTTGGCGTGCATGCGAAGTAGAGGATCCGTGCTTCCAGATCTCGTGAAGTATATTGATCGAGGAGCTTCTTCAATCTTTATTATTTTCTGCTATGAATCAAAATGAGAATTCATATGTTATGAAAATTTTAATTGCTAATCTATTCTACTTTCCAGGCATTCGATACGATCCGACAAATTTTTTCTTCACCGCTTGTCCTCTTGCTTCTTGTCTCTCCGGTGTGCCAGTGCTAGTTGCGACAGAGGTAAAGGAAATGGATGTTGAGACAAAGGAGGTGGTTGGTGAGCCCTTGGAGGAGGTCGTCGGGGAGGTGCTCTCCCTCAGATGAAGTGGTTCAATCTCCCTTTCCTGATGAGCCTCTCAATCTCATCACGATGCTGGCGGCAATCTTCGATATCTTGATCGTGGTCATGATAGTAGAAGCAATACTTATTTGGGTCATAATGATGCTCAGATTTCATCCGCATCCTCAGAGGCTAAAGCAGCTCAGCTTACACCTCCATCATACCCCCCTGGAAACATTCGAAGGCATATAATTAGTATAATGCCTCGGAGGCGAGGGTTATCAATCTCTTCAATGATTGCGAGGGCTCCGAGATCGATGATTTCGAGGGCCCCCATTTTTTCTCCTTTAGAATGGAGATCAAAAGTGCTCACGGGTTCTTCCCTCTTGTCTTGGAGAGCATGCCTTATTCTGTCCTGCCACAATAGGATCGATAGGGGTCTCTCTACAAAAACCTCCTTCATGCGGACATACTTCTTTGCATGGGCAAACATATTAAGATAATTCCCAGAAAAAGTCTTTATTAATGACTTTTTAAGGTCATTCTTCAGTAGTCCATCTATCATAGTAGGCATCACGATCAACTGGTCCAGATCACGAACGTCCAGGATCACCGTATTAAAGCGGTTGATAAAGGCACGGATCGACTCCCCCTTCTTCTGCTTGATGGTGTGGAGGTAGTCGGACCGCTTCTACTATCATCGACTACTGATAAAGTGACTGATGAAGGACCGACATAGTTCTTCAAAAGAATAGATTGATGTCAATTTTAAACTTGAGTACCATTATCGAGCTATCCCTTTGAGGGTAGTAGGGAATGCTAAACATAGGATGCCATCTGTCGCTCCTTGAAGGAGCATTACCATCTTGAAAGTCTCTGGATGATCGATGGGGTTGGTGGTCCCATTGTAGGTCTCAAATTAGGGCACCTTGAAGTGCCGAGGGAGTGGCTCCTGCATTATCCTCGGTGCAAAGGGCAGGGATCATTGTTGATTCCTTCATAGGACTGCACTGAAGAGGCATTATTGAGAGTATTCTCGATCTTTTTATCGAGTGCTTGGAACCTTCTCCCTATAGCAAAATCCCAGATGGTGCAGGCTTCAGAATAATGAGGAGAATGGAAATCAGGGGTTGAATCATGCCCTGATCGTGGGTTGAAAGATCACCGCCTTGCTGGTTGCTGGGCCTTAATGTGACTCTAGTGGGTCTGCCTCCTCTCTGGACTCTAACAAAGCACCTGTGGCTACTCTGATTATGGTGGCAGCTATGGAGCCAAATTCGATGGGGGTGCCGCTGCAGGAGGTGCTGGTGGCACCACTGGAGGAAGTACTGGTGGCATCGTTGAAGGAAATGTGGGAGCAGCTTGATCAGACTGTGGCGACATTAGTGGAGGTGCAAGAATAGTTTGGACGATGGCTGTCAAAGTCTGGACCTGCTAGAAGAGTCGGTTGAATTGGTCCGCCATGACTAGCTTTAGTTGGATTAGCGGAGGAGTCTCCATTATTGATGGCTACATCTGGCTGTTAGCTTGGCTCCCTATCTGACGGGAGGTGGTGGTGTTGGAAAGACGAGATGAGACTCGCTTTGGTGGCATAATGTGAAGATTACACCCTTTCTCTATTGTTGCTGCTTGTTTCGGCTGAGATCAAAATACGAGCAACTGGGCCTTGCATAGTGGTGCTGGAGTAACCTGCAAAATAAAATCAAGACTGAAGATTTTTGCTCCGATGAGGATCCTCCGATGCTCAAGTCAGAAATCAAAGAACAATGGAAACAGCAACTGTTTCTCTGAGAGGGATTACTTACCTGAATCTTCAGGGCTTTGGTTATTTGTAGAGAATATGGCCGAACAACCGTGAAAACATACGGTTCTGAGGTTGTCAGAATGTTGGATTGTTAGACGTGCTGTTAGTGGGCAAGATATTCTAGCCCTTATCTACTGCTACAAGATATAGAAAATTGGTTACATCCGAACTTATCCACTCGAGGTCGATAGCTACTGCACGTGTCAAAGAACTGGTGGGCCAAGATAACGGAGGAAGCTCATGCGACAAATAGGCCGCACAGTAGATAGGGTGCAAATAGCTCAGCTCCATATACCTCAGCTCGATGCTTGGGTCGGCAATCACGATGATAGCTCGCTGACTGAAGGTATTCCATGATAGCACATCGCCCCGACGTATTCATGGTACCACCATAACACAAACCATGGAGCTTGCCACTTAATTCTTTTTGCTTTAATAGGATCGGTTGGCAAAATTCTTTAGGTAATATAATCAATCAGTGGATCAATCCAACTAGGCTTATGACTAATCTACATGATTGGGAGAGCTTCGATGCTAGATTTTTCGAGATATTTGATAAGAATTTTTTGGCTGAGTTCAGAAAAATCCGATGTGGCAAGATGTGATAGAGCTTTAGCTCAGACATCTTCGATCTAAAAATTTGTATAACTTTCAGACCTTTGAAGCCCTTTGATAATTCTTTTATATTCTATAGATATTGAGACATTATAAAATCTTTAGCTTCAAATTGATATGGTACCTATCCGACGACAAGTTGAGAATCTATGAAGACTTTGAGCTTTTTGATTTCAAGTTCTTTCATCATGTTAAATCCAACAGCCAGTGCTTCATACTTCACACCATTGTTTAAGGTATTGAAGTTGAATCTCAGGGCATATTCAGTGACAATGCTTTCAGGACTAGCTAAAATCAAACTAGCCCTACTTCCTTATTCAGGACAATGCTTTCAAGAACTACTCGTGAAGTATATGGGTATAAGTATCCTTCAGACCTGAGATCACCATAGTGACTTGCAAGCAACTCACTGTGCTTTGGTGCTAGACTATCTGGATTTCTAATGCAGTGATAGAAAGCTACTGGGTATAGTCAAGTACTTGTGAAGTCTGTATGTGGATCAAGATGGGATTATCCCTTCAGATTATTAGAGTTGATGTATCATTATATTTTAATTTTATAAAATTTTGATTAGGATAATCTATGAGATAGATTTGAAAGGTTGAAATACAATATGGATGAAGCAATCTCGGTTGACTGTTAACCTGAGACCATCCTAGAGCATTCAGGATCAAAAAAATGAATTATGCAGTAACCATGTGTATGGATTCTGTAATATTTTTTTATAATAATTCGACCTATCTGGACATCAAAAACTATTACTAGATGGTATCTCGATTAGTACAGAAATCGATTTCCGATGCTATCAGCTTAGTGTTTGAACCTATGGAGTCACACACATAAGTCAGACACCGTAGAAAAGTATTGGCCTATATTTATATATCCAATTTAAAATTACTTGACTTGATTGAATATATAATCTAATTTGATTGAGAATTAAGTTATGGGTCAAACGAGATTGAAAAGTTGACTATGTCTAGCTAGTACTACACATGAGGTTCAGGTTCGATCTCAGGGACGAATAGTTTTTGATCTATGATCCATGGAGCATATGAAAGATTAGAGTTAAGTGCTAATTAATTTTAGATTAGATCTGATATAATGAGGCTTAATTAGATCTAAAATTCAAGTTAGATTTAGTACAAAAGTCTTAAAGAGTTTGAGATTGATAGTCTTTCGAAATTATTTTGAAACAACTTCGAATTAGATTCGAATCAGACCCGTTTTGGATGAGATATGAGAAATCCTACTTGCACTAGGATTCTCTTTGTTTATGGGCTGACCAACATCAGAAAGCTTCCTCATTGTGGGCATCCTATGTAGGTGAGGGATTCGATGCAATATGATTGTCATATGTGATGGCAATACTATCTCATGTAGGAGTTCTTTCATGAGTATTGGACTAATTTAAAGCATGTTTGACTTAAAAGTCCTATACTTATTGGGTAATGAGATTTATCTATAAATAGAGAGATCTCTATGTATGGATGCATAGTAAATAAATCAGATTGAGAGAAGAGAGAAAGAGAAAGAGAGAGGCATGAGAAGAGAGAAGCTCTTCCTTCTTCTCCTTGGCCTCTCCCCTTTGGTGCCGCCTCTCCTCCCTTGCCATGGGCCCTCTTGTGGGTGTTCTCCTTGCTGGTGTGAGGTGTCACACCAGTATCTCTCCTCCCTCATTTGATTGGGTTGCGAAGGTGATTTGATCAAAGTTCATCCCGCTTTCCTACGATGTCTGACGTGTATGCGAAGTAGAAGATCTGCACTTCCAGACCTCTGTGAAGGATTATTCAAGATTTTTAGAGATTTGATCTCCTATTCTATTGTTAATAAGGTAAGAATTTGATTGTTATTTATTTAAATTAATAAAAAAAATTTAGATGCAATCTGAGCTATCCGAAGAGAAATAGTTTCTCTTCCTTTCAATTAGTATCAAAGCTGGCTTTTGATTCATGCATGCATATCTAAATTTTTTTAGATTAATTATATATTATATATAATTAAAATTTTATGTTAAATATTAAATTTAATTTAAATCTATTCATATAAAATTTTTGATCTGATTTTGATTGGATTAAATGAGTCTAATCAATTGTTGATTAAGGTTGTTATAAGTTTGTTATAACAGAATTTTGCTGTTGCTGAATTTTTAATGGAATAATAATATGAATTAAAATTTATTTTAATAAAATTTTATTATTATTATTTTTATTAAAAAATAAAACTTATTTCAGATCTAAATTGAATCTATTTTGATGGATATTTAGATCGAAATTTAGCACTACATGAAGATAGATTTTATCAAAAATTTATTCTTTATGCATTCATATTTGCATCTAATTAATTTTCAATATGATATTAAATTTGAAATTAATATTTCATAATCAGTATAAAATATGTTTTAGATCTGATATAATATATATGATGTATCAAATCTAGTTAGATTAGATAAAGATCATGATTGATGAGATCAAGGATATGTTCATGATATAAAATTATTTTATCAATAATTATATATTGATATAATTATATATGAAATTAAATTTTAGATCTTAGTAGCCTAGTACTTGAATTGATGAGATCACCAGACCGTTCGATTATAGGAGATCGAAGAGATTAATCTCTCTTTTGCCTATTCAATGGATTCCCTTATGACGTGTAGGGGTATCATTGTGATTCGATTTCATAAAGAAGAAAAGAAAAAAGATTTTTATGTATTATTTTGATCATAAATATATTTAGATTAGATCTAAAGTGATTTATGATTCATTATAATAAGATAAAATTTAGATATAAAATTATTTTAAATCTGAATAGCATGTTACATAAGATGTAATCAGTATTGATTTAAAAGTTATCATGATGCATGAGATGTATGTATAAAATTTAGATCATACCTATGTATGTTTAATTGTTAAATATATTACAAAAATTTATTTTTATGAATTGAAATATATGGTATGCTTCACCTAAAACTCTGGTAGAATAATTCTACAGACTGAAATACGCATTTCACACACTTAATTTTGAATTAAGTTTTGAATGATCTAGATTTGAGAATTGAAGATCATGAAGACACCACATAAATCGATAAGCAAAGAGTTAGCTTGAATCAAGTCCTTCTAATGGGTTAGACCTAGGGTTAGAAACACATATGAACCAAATAAAAAAATTGATTAAATCTAACCAAGTGTTGATTAGATTAGGTCAGAATTTTTCTAAATCAATCTGAATAGTTGAAATTTGATTAAGTCCATATATTTGACCCTAATAAATGGATCATGATCATGGCTCTGTAATTGAGCTCAAATCTTCTAGTGAATCAAATTAAAACTAATTAACCAGTTGATGTCCAAGATAAGTCTGGCAAATTTGATCAACTAATTTTTAATTGGAAGCTATTCACCTAGATATGTTTACAATGAGTCAAGAGCACATCCCTCCTACTGATCTCACTTATCTAGCCAATACGATAGATTATATTTTGATTAGGTCACTAGTCGATTCATGCAGACCCATGCCATTAAGGTGAATCTGTGTGACTGATTTAGGTATCTTTAGACCAGCTTCTGTCTAATCTTCTACATGACTTAGTGAAGTCAGTGGGAGGATTTGCAGCTTACAAGTCATCTTCTTCTCTTATTCTCAGATCAATAAAATCAATTTTTTTAAATTATTAGGTTTATAAAATGATAGAGTTATGAGATAACTTGATTATAATCTCCCATTAAGATGCATGATAATGAGTCTAATATTCCAAATAGATATTAAAGGTGTCACACGTCTGGTGTCCATTACGTATTGGAATTATCATGCATCATATGACCATCATGATATACCTTTAGATCAATGCTCAAGTTGGCCAAGCCACACTTAAGCCTGAACATCCATTTATTGGATGCACTTGGTGTTGTCATGTTAATGATTGGACCCAATCAAGATTTTTAATGGAGGCGCCACACACCTACTGAAGGGATGCCTGGAGAAAAATCTAATTACTAGAAGTTGTTTGGATAAACAATTGGTTATGAACCTATCTATGGATGCACTAGGGTTGGCCAAATCACACTCGGACCCGAATGCAGTCTGTGTGGATTTTAGTACCTGCTAAGGAATGAATGTAATTTTTGAGTTGGAGGTAAGGCTGCCAATTCGTAAAAATAATAGGAGAAATTTTAGACTAAAGTCCATATCTTTGGGATTAAAAAGTAATCATATACTAATAGGCTTATGTTTTTCTTTCAGTTATGGCCAATACACTATCCTTCGTTCACTGTTGGACAGCGACAAGCTCATCGGACCCAACTTCGATAGCTAGTATCGAAAATTGAAGATCATCTTAGAGCACGAGAGGATTTTATATGTCCTTATGGATGAGGCACCTGAAGAACCTGCAGCCAACGCTCCTCGTACCTCGAGAGATACTTACATGAAGTAGCTCAATGACCATACAATTATGCGTTGCGTGATAAGGGCAGCTGTGAATGACGAACTTAGCCGTAAGCTCAAAGGTGCGCAACCAGAGGAGATCATTCAAATGTTGAATGAGTCCTTCGGCACCCCAGAGGATGTGGAGAGATACAAAATTTTCTGCGTAGTATTCAATGCCTGTATACGAGGGGGAGCTTCAGTCATCGATCATGTACTGTACATGATTGAGCAGATTGAACACCTTTGCAAACTTATCTTTTCGTTGCATGAATAGTTAGACAAGGATGTTATTCTCAATTTGCTACCGAAATTCTACCTATCCTTTCTCAGTCATTATAGAATGATGAAGCCTACGGTGAATTACCATGATTTACTAGATTACTGCAGACTTTTGAGAAAGATCACCAGCTCCAAAAGGAGCCACTAAATTTAGTGAGAGATTCATCAGCAGGTCATCGATCATCTAAGAGAGAAAAAAAGAAGAAGGTACAGAAATCCTGTACCGTCGATCCTAAGCAGAGCAAATTATCAAAAGTTAACAAGAGCCAGACAGAATGTATTTTCTGTAAGAAGCTGGATCATTGGAAGAGAAATTATCCTGCTTATATAGCCACCCTTGACCCATACAGGCCTAAGAATAAAAGAAAGAAGCGGTTGCTTCACAAGGTACATATATAATAACTCCTTATAATTTCTCTATTTGTGATACTACTATCTGGGTATTGGATACCGAAAGTCTGATTAATATATGCAATTCATTGCAGAGACTCTAAGTAAGTAGAAAGTTTAGGGAGGATGAGCGGTTCCTTAACGTTAGATATGGAAGTCTTGTTCCTGTTCTGATCTTGAGAACTTTACAGCTTGTCTTCAAATTCAGTAGTGTTATGTTAGATGATTGTCATTATTGTCCCTCATTTTTTATGAACGTCATCTCTATAGGCCTTTTGGCCAAACTTGATTTCAAGTTTATAATAAGAGATAATTTTTGTGATATCATTATGAATGATACTATAATTATACATGAATAATTAAAACATACCATATACATAATATCACGGCCTGTTAATATAATGTACACAGCCAGCTAGCATCCTAAGTTAGATAATATCAGTGAATTCTACCTTTGGCAGTGTAGGCTTGATCATGTGAACAAGAATAGAATTGACAAATTGATCAAGAAACGTGTCCTTAAGATAAATGATTGTGAATCATTACCAATCTGTGAATCCTATCTACTTGATAAGATGACTAAGTCATCTTTTAAGGAAAAAAGTGATAGAGCCAGCGATGTCCTAGTTCTAATACAGACTGATGTATACGAACCTATAAACATAAGTGCCAAATGAGGATAATACTACTTCATTATGTTTGCAGATGACATATCGAGGTATAGGTATGTCTATCTTATGAAGTATAAGTCAGAATCATTTGAAATGTTCAAACGATTTCGTACTGAAGTAGAGAAACAGACTAGAAAGAGTATTAAGACCCTTTGATCAGATCGAAGAGATGAATACCTTACCAGTGACTTTCTGACATATCTAGAAGAGAATGAGATTCTCTCACAGTGGATCCCTCCTAGAACACCACAACATAATGGGGTATCGAGAGGAAAAATCAAATCTTGTTAGACATGGTTCGATCCATTATGGACTTTGAGAGTATGCCAATCTCCTTTTGGGGATATGCTCTAGAACCATCTGCTGTTAGATGTGTGTCCTAGAAGCCAATCTTAGCTGACACATACTTTTCTCTAGGACATATTTTGTACTTGTTGGATAGTGTTTAAAACTAATCATGTCTTGTGTGTCCATGATTTATTCTAAAAATTAACAAAGATGATTTTATATATTTTTAAGATGTTGATAATTTGAGACATACATCATTAGTGGTTAATTTCTAAATACTCTCGATCGAATGATCATCATGGAGGACAGTGATCAATCGATTCGAGATCGATGCAAGGATCACATCTCTTTGGGGCAGATGAGTCTCAAGTTTGCGGTGTAGAGACACTGGGGTGAGAATACAGATGGTTGTTAGAGAACAACTTGCACTGAGTATGACCAACATGAGAAATCACTAGATGTCTACTCATTCATCAGTGGTCTTTCTCGATGCTGCAGTGGTGTGACTGATCTTTTGACCTGCGGTGTATTATCTATTCATAGCAAGGCTACTTAGTTTGACTGCATATTCTCTTGATGCCAACCATTCAGGTCCTTGCTGTATTTGTTGGCTATTGTAGGTTCAGATTCATTGTTTAGAGTAGGATATACCTAGATGGAATCTATCGATCTTGGTAGAAAAAGAGAAGTCCTATGTGATTTGTAAGACTGAGTTAAGAAAATCTCAGACCAGAGTAAGTGTGAATACTGGAAAAGAGTTTTTACAAGGTTCATAAATGAACTCGAGTCGAGTCAATCTAGCATATGACTGACGATGGAGTTTGACGAGTTCTCCATGACCTCCATCAAGTCGGAACTCATAATAGAGGGATTGTATCACACAATAACTGTACCTAGAGATTCATTTTTTTATTTTATTGGATTACCACTATATATTGTTAGACATCACTGGTAGATCATGAGAACTCACTAAGATCATTTTCAGATCAATGATCTTTATTAAGATGAGTTAGAATCATTCTAGCCCATCGAAAAGAGTTTCGATGATACAAAGATGGAGATCATAGTATGTCTCACTACCAGACAAAATAGAATCTGAGAGGTCACACACAAAAGAAGCTTGATCTGATCAATGACTTGGATCATATTTGAATTATCAATCGGATTGATAGTTTGAATTTTAGAAACTGTTAATTTGTAAGCGTTATAATTTTGACAGGTGCTAATTGTTAGTACAAGGACTTATTTACAAATGTTATAATTTTTTTAAGATTGATTAAATAATAAATTAAGTTTTAATTAATTTAAATTAGATTTAACTTAATTAAATTTAATTTAATTTAATATTAGTTGGGTTCAATCATCCAAATCAGATTTGGATTTAAGCTTGATTGGTTCAGGTTTGACAGTCTTTTCGAATTCAGCTTGTTTCGGACTCAATTTGAACCCAATTGAGGCCAATTTGAACCAGATGAACCATGACTCAGAGAGCCCAAGTTTCTTAAGACTCTCTCTCCACAAATCATACCAGAAAAAGAAGTGGGGTATTATTTTTCTCAAGCTCCTTTCTTCTCGTGCACGTGAAAGGAGAGGGGGCGCCAACTACCTTATCTAGAACTCTTTTTCATCCAATTTTTTTTTATTTGAATTTAATTTAAAATAGGATAGAAATCTCTCTAATTGGGGCATAAAAGATTAATTTTATATAACAAAAAAAAATTAGAGAAGGTGGGACGTGCACTTATGATGAGAAGATATTTCTTTCTTGCATCACATCCTTATCTCCACACCTTTTCGATCTTTGATTTAATTTCAATGCCTTAGATGAGATCTCCTGGGTGTGATGGAGAGGGTGTGCATGGGATAAGATGAGGAGTGTGACAAAAATTAAAAAAAAATGGGGCATGAAGAGTTTGTGATGTGAAAAAGGATATGAGGCGCTACTTCTTTCTTTCTTACACACCCCAACGCCCAAATTCCTTCTCTTTTCTTCCTTCATGTCCACACCCAAATATGATAGAGATCAGATCTAAGAAGAGAAAAGAGAGAGAAGAAGAGAAGAAGAAGGGTTCTACTTCTCTTCATGGTGATATGATTCAGATCCTGTCAAATCTACACAAAAGAGTTTGCGCAACGATCTTCTTCTTCAAGATCTAGAAGAAGAGATCTAGATCCAAGGATGAGGAGCGAGATCTGCAAGGTGCTAGTATACCGATGATCTCGAGACTTCGATCAGGTGGCTCTGTATGAATACTAGTAAAGGTCGGGCGCGTGTGCAGCTACGATCAGAATCCGAGACATCCACAGGATCCGAGGTATGGAGATTTGATCTTCGTTGATTTTTCTAACTGTTTATTTTTTTTATTCAGATTTGAAATCAAGGATACTTGTTTATATCAAGATCTTTACTATGATTTTCAGATCTGATCTGGTAGGTGAATAAATTAAAATTATTTTAATTTATTTATTTTTATTGCTTCATGTTTAGAAAAAAATTTTAAACTACATGTACGAAACTGTAGCGATTATCTAACACCTGCTATATTTTGAATAAGGTGCCGAGCAAGTCTGTCGATAAAACTCTTTATGAGATATGGACTGGACGTAAGTCGGTGCTCTCACACCTTAAGGTCTGGGGGTGTCCAGCTTATGTTAAGCATTTAAAGACAGATTAGCATAGTCCAAAGTCTGATAGATGCTTGTTCGTAGGGTATCCAAAGAAAACTAAATGGTACTACTTCTATCTCGCTACAGAATAAAAAGTATTTGTCAGCAGTCGGACAGTCTTTTTGAAAAATGAGTTCCTTAGTGAAGGAACTAATTTCTATAAAATTGAACTTGATGAAGTTTATAAGGTAGAAGGACTGACATACATAGAATTAGATTTAATTGGAGAATCGAATTTGGAGCCAGTTGATGCACCATTAAGAAGATCTGGTATACTATAATTTCTTGATCCAGGATGGTGATCCCATTAAACTTGATGAGAATGATGAGGATCCGATCACCTATATGGAGGCCATGTAAAGGCCCAACTTCCAGAAATGACTTAAAACCATGAAATTCGAGATGGAGTTCATGGAGATCAATAGTGTATGAATATTAGTTAATCCGTCCGAAAAGATAAAACCCATAGGATGTAAATAAATTTTCAAGAGAAAAAGAAGAGCGGATGGAAAGGTAGAGACCTATAAAGTCCGTCCAGTTGCCAAGGATTACTATCAACGTTATGGTATTGACTATGATGAGACGTTCTCTCCTATGGCAATGCTCAAGTCTATCCAGATTATGCTTGCTATCACTGTACACTTAGATTATGAGATCTGATAGATGGAGGTTAAAACCACTTTCCTTAATGAAAAGTTGGAAGAAGAGATATATATGATACAACCTGAAGGGTTCACATCTATAGATGAGTCGAAAATATGTAAGTTGAATAGGTCTATTTATGAACTTAAGAAGGTGTTTAGGAGTTGGAACATGCGTTTTAATAAGAAGATCAAAATGTATGGTTTCGTTAGGAATGGAGAAGAGCTTTACATCTATAAGTGGACTTTCGATTCTGTAGTCATCTTTCTTGTGCTGTATGTGGATGACATACTGTTACTAAAAAATGACATCCCAATTTTGTAGAGTATGAAGTTGTGGATATTATCACAGTTCTCCGTGAAAGACTTGGGAGAAGCATCCTACATCCTAGAGATAAAGATCTATAAGGATAAATCTAGAAGGTTGCTTAGATTATCCTAATCCACATACATTGATACCTTGTTAAAGTGGTTTAACATGGATAATTTTAAAAAATGCTATCTTCTGATAGGCCATGAAATTACTCTTTTCAAGAAGGATTGTCCAACAACTCTTGAGGAGAGAGAGCGTATGATTAAAATATCATGTGCTTCGACAGTGAGATCTATGATGTACGCTATGATACGTATAAGGCCGGATGTGGCCTATTCACTAAGGGTAGTGAGTAGGTACCAGTCTGATCTGGATGAAAAGCATTGAAAAATTATAAAAATAATTTTTAAGTATTTGAGAAATACTAAAGACTAATGGCTTATTTATGAAGACACTAACCTGAAACTTGTGGGATATATTGATTTCAATTTTCAGTCAGATTGTGATGACAGCAGAAGCATATCGGGCTACGTATTTACTTTGAATGGAGAAGCTATTTGCTGGAAGAGTTTCAAATAACATACTGTGATCGATTCTGTATGCAAAATAGAATACAATACTGCATTGGATGCTGTAACATATTCTGTGCCACTATCACTTGGTGTGAGAGATCGTGAACCAAAATGACGTCGAGCTCCAGAAAATTGACAGAAAGGAGAACCTAGCCGACTCCTTCACTAAAGCTCTCGGGATCAAAGAGTTCGATGACTTTAAATGAAAAATAGGTATAAAATACTGTCCCAATTGGCTTTAGTCCAAATAGGAGTTGTTAGGAATTGTGTCCTAAAATCAATCGTGTGACGATTGAGTTCACTTTGTATATGAATTATTGATTAATGAATAATAGTTATTCTAACATTTTTCATCACAAAGTTACATCTTTTTTGAACTATTGTGCTGTGATAAAGTCCTTAAAACTATGTTAGTATACGATAAAGAAAAGATTTATTGTATAGTTCTTAAATATGTTCACGACCAAATGATACGTCATTACAGGATGATAACGTTTATCGAGTGGAGATCATTGCGTGCTATATAAGTTAGTTATCCTATTAACCAAAGAGTGTGATGACATTGGTATGGCATACAGGTAAGATGTAGGAGTACATGGTTACAGAACAAGTGACTCATCTACTGAGTATTCTACTATCAAGAACTGCTCACAAAGTATATGAGTATAAGTGTCCTTCAGATCTGAGATCACCATAATGACTTGCAAGCAACTCACTATACTTTGGTGCTGGACTATCTGGATTTTTAATGTAGTGACAGAAGGCTACAAGGTACAGTCAAGTACTTGTGAAATCTGTGTGTGGATTAAGATGAGATTGATCCCTCTGGATTATTAGAGTTGATGTATCGTTGTATTTTAATTTAGTAAAATCTTGGGAAGGATAATCCATGAGATAGATTTGAAAGGTTGAAATACAATATGAATGAAGCAATCTGGTTGACAGTTAATCTGAGACCATCCTAGAGCATTCAGGGACAAAAGGATGAATTATGCGGTAACCATATGTATGGATTCTGAAATATTTTTTTACGATAATTGGATCTATCTAGATATCAAAAATTATTGCTAGATGGTATCTCGATTAGTATAGAAATCGGTTCCTGTGCTACCAGCTTAGTGTTTGAACCTATGGAGTCATACACACAAGTCAAATACCGTAGGAAAGTATTAGCCAATGTTTATATGTCGAATTTGAAAGTACCTGACTTGATTAAATATATAAGCTAATTTGATTGAGAATTAAGTTATGAATCAAATAGGATTGAAGAGTTGACTATGTCTAGCTAGCACTACACATGAGGTTCAGGTTCAATCTCGAGGATGAACAGTTTCTGATCTATGATCCATGGGGCATATGAAAGATTGGATTTAAGTGCTAATTAATTTTAGATTAGATTTAAATTAATTAGACTTAATTAGATCCAAAATTCAAGTTAGATTTGTACAAGTTCTAAAGAGTTTGGGATTGACAGTCTTTCGAAATTATTTCGAACCAGCTTTGAATCAGATTCGAATCTGATTTGAATCAGATCTATTTTGGATGAGATATGAAAATCCTACTTGCACTAAGATTCTCCTCTCTTATGGGCTGACCGACACCTAAAAGCTTCCTCATTGTGGGTGTCCCATATAGGTGAGGGATTGGGTGCAATGTGGTTGTCATATGTGATGGCAATACTATCTCATGTAGAAGTCCTTCTTTTATGAGCATTGGACTAATTCAAAGTATGTTTAAGTTAGGAGTCCTATACTTATTGGGTCATAGGATTCATCTATAAATAGAGGGGGTCTCTACCTATGGATGCATAGCAAACAAATCAAAATGAGAAAAGAGAGAAAAAGAGAGAGAGGCGCGAGAAGAGAGAAGCCCCTCCTTCTTCTTCTTGGCCTCTCCCCTTTGGTGCCGCCCCTCCTCCCTTGCCGTGGGTCCTCTTGTGGGTATTCTCCTTACTAGTGTGAGGAGTCACACTAGCACCTCTCCTGCCTCGTTTTATTGGATTGCGAAGATGATTTGATCAGAGTTCATCCCGCTTTCCTGCAGTGTCTGGCGTGTATGCAAAGTAGAGGATCTGCACTTCCAAACCTCCGCAAAGGATTATTCCAGATTTTTGAAGATTTGATCTCCTATTCCACCACTAATAAGAGAAGGATTTGATTCTTATTTATGTAGATTAATAAAAAAAATTTAAATGCAACTTGGACTATCAGAAGAGAAATAGTTTTCCTTCCCTTCACAGTCTTCTTTGGGTTTTCATCCAACGGAACAGTAATAAGTTATTCAGTTGGTTCATCTTGATTTTTTTTAATCATTTGGTCATCCTTTTGATCAGATATTTCAATTGGCAGGGCTTTCATTGGGTTCTTTATTTTGGTAGCTATTAAAAAGCATTGCCTGGTTAGCATTTGATCTCCATGCATTTCTCCAACTCTGTCTTTTATCAGAAATCGAACTAACAGATGATAGGTGGAGATGATTGCTTTAAAAGCATTGAGTCTAGGTCGGCCAAGAATGGCATTATAAGTTGATGGTATCCTGACATCCAGAAAGATGAGTTGCACAGTCAACTGTCGAAGTCCCTATCCTATGGTTATGGGTATAGTGATTTCTCCTTCCACAGCTATCGGATCTTCAGAAAATTTAATTAGCAAAGTACCAATCTATCTTAACTAATCTAACATATTCATTTTTTGGAACACATTATAGAACAACACATCGACAGATCTCCCATTATCCACTAATATCCTTTTTACATCATATTTTGCTATTATCATAGAGACGATGATGACATCATTTTGAAGAGTTTGAACTTCTTGAACATTATTATAAGAAAAAAAAATGACATTATCAATGCACTACCTCTTTAGAGAAGAACTTTCTCCTATCCCCCAGTCTCCACCAAAGTCTAAGATCATGTTGATGACCCCAGCAATAAGTCGATTATGCTCGACATCATCGTCAGCCTTCTGATGTTGTTTAGCAGTTTGGCATAGCTAATCTCGGACATATTTATCGAGATAACTTCGACAAATCAAGACTTCAATCTCTTTCTTGAGCTGTCAGCATTCTTTAGTGTCGAGATCATAATCTCGACGGAAATGATAGTACTTTCTTTTATTTCTCTTCGTCGGTGGAGCCTACATAAGATTAGGCCAATGCCCTGTTCCTCGATTTCTATTAGTATCTAGGTGCGAGAAGTAGATAAATGGGTGTAGGTATCAAAATGCTGATATAGGCTTCTCGACCTTGGACTTTTCTGAGGTCAGCTAAAATTATTCTCTGGTCGATCTCCATGGTCCTCTTCTTAGTGCCATTGTTTTTCCGTTCTTCTCTTTCTTTGCTTGTTGGGTCATACTTCTTTCTCCTCGACTTGAGCATACTTCTAGACCTAAGCTAGCTTTTGATCATAGCTGTCCGAAAATTTCTTATTAAGAGAGAAGATCAGGTGACTATTCCAAAGTCTTTGCTTCAAGGTAGCCATCGCAAATAGACTCATTGAGATTTTTAACTTCGAGTGTGGCCGCATTAAAGCGTGCAACATACTCACAAAGGGATTCACCCTTCTATTGCTTAACAGTGAAAAGACTATTTGTATTCTTCAGATGTATTAGGTTATCATTGAAATAAGTGACAAACAACCTTGCTAACTATTCAAAAGAAGAAATAGATCACGATTGGAGTCTGGAAAACCATATCCCAGTGAATTTTTTAAAGATAATGGGGAAAGCGATGCATAGCAGGGCATCAGATGCTCTTTATAGCCTCATAATGGCTTTATATCTTTCAAGATAATCCAGTGGATCAGTAGAACCATCAAATGATTCTACTATTGGCATCTTGAATCGGGAAGGAACATGCTCATTTGAGATTGTTTGAGAAAAAGAGGATCGTAGATCAAAATATTTCTTATTTTGGGAATGATTCCTAAGTTGTACTTCTATCAGTTGTTTTTTAAGATCTTGAATCATCATTTCAAGACCTTCTCCTCAGTATGGTTTTCCACTATCAGGAATAGATTTTCCTTTAAAAGAACGATCAATCTGAGTGGGTGATGATCAGGATGTTGGAAAATATGTCCCAAAAGCCAATCGTCAACCTGTTGACGGTTGAGCAACCTTGTATTGTAATTGATTTATTAATAAATAAAATATATTTTTGGTATTTTCATCATAAATTTTTATCTTCTAATGAACTCCGTTGTTGTGATGAAGTCCTTAGGACTATTTAGGTTTGATAAAGAGAGAATTTATCGATTAGTCCTTAAAACTGTTCATGATCAAATGATGGGCTGTTAATAAGGACGACAGCTTCTATAGAATATAGATCGCTGTAGGCCATATGGGTTGGTTGTCCTCTTAACTAAGGAGTATGGAGATACTGGTATGGCATACAGATGAGATATAAGGGTACATCATCATTGAATATGACCAACTCTAGAGCATTCTGCTGTCAAGAATGTCTCTGATGGGATATAGATATAAGTGTCTCTTAGACCTGAGATTGCCTCAGTGACTTGCAAGCAACTCACTGTGCTTTGATACTAGACTAACTGAATTTTTAATTCAGTGATGGAAGGCTTTTAGGCACAGTCAAGTACTTACGAAGTCAGAGTGTGATCAAGATAGGATTAACCACTCCAAGAGTTGGAGAAAAATGAGTCACTGTATTTCAATTTAGCAAAACCTTGGCCAGGATAATCCATCAGATGGATTTGATATTTTAAAATACAATGTGGACAACCTAATAAAAGTTGACAGTTGAACTCTGAGGTGTTCTATGAGAATTTTGGTCAAGGAGATGAATTATATGGAAACTATATCCGCATGGATTCTAAAGATGTTGTTCTACACATTCGACCTATCCGGCCGTCGGATACCATTGCTAGATGGTCACTTCGATTGGTATAAAAATTTATTTCTATACTATCAACCTAGATTTGAATCTATGAGGTCACACACATTAAAGTTTATGATCCGATCGGATGGTTGATCAACGATTAAGAATCGTTCTTGGGTTAAACGATCAATACGATTGACATTTAACCTTGTGCAAGTGTTACAGGAGGATCGATTAGCAATTCGATTGCTAATTGACTTAATTTGATTAAGTCAATGAATTAAGATTAAGTTTAATTGAATATAATTTAATTAGATTTAGTTTAGACTTGATTGGATCAAGTTCAATTGGTTTATTGGATAAGCTAAATGTAAGGAAAAACTAGTCCTAGTCCAATTAGAACTTGGGTCAACCTAATTTCTAATTCGATTAAAAAATTTAATTAGATTTAAATCTAATTTAATCTAATTAAATTAAATTCTTAATTAGGTTAATATCTATTTTAATTAGATTGATTTGGTTTTGATTTGATTTGGTTTGAGAAATCAAATTTGAACAAGTCATAGATTGAATCCTAGTAAGACTAGGATTCCACCTTGCACCATCTTAGCCCCCCATGCCCACTCTCTCTTATTTTATGTGACAAAACCTTCTCTCCCAGGCCTTCACGCATGCTCAAAGCTTTTCACTCTTTCTCTCTTACATGAAATATGGTTGTGGATCAAGTCAAAGTAGGAATTAGTTTGGATTTCAAATTCTATGAGATAGAATTTTATGAAATCAAAACTCTTTCCTTATGGCACTGATTTTATTCAGATTTTTTTTGAAATTTTTATAGATTTTATGGCACATATTGTGCGCCCCTTGCTGGTGGTCCATGGCAAAAAAAGAAGGAGGGGGCACCCAAGAGTTGGGCACCACTTGTCTCGCCCTGTTTGGATTTTTCTTGACTAGGTATTTGACCTAGACAAGGATTCTTCATATCTCATTATTTAAGATGAATTTCTTCTTGAGATTTTCATGGATTATAGATCATTGAGAGACCTTTGAGGCATATGAAAATTAGGGAGAAAGAGTGTAGAGGTGTGGAGATATAATAGACACAAAACTAAGTGTCTGGGTTTGAGCAAAGAGAAGAAGAAGAGGATCTTCTTCTAGGGTTGCTGAGTTCACCTCTTTCCTTCCTCCATCTGTGAGTTGTCTAAGAGTGTCTCACATCTAAAACTCCTTCTCCTATTTTTCATCTTTGAAAGAGTCTAAATCAAGAAGAAAGAAGTATTTGATCGACCATCGAAGAAGGATCAGCATAGTACTAGCATACTGTGCTGATTTTTTGGATCAAAACTTTTGATCATGATTCGTGGGCTCGTGTGGATGACTCTTAGAGGTCGGACATATGTACGGCTTGCAATATCATCCTCAAATCTGAATCAGCAAAGTTAGAACATCTAACTTGCAAGGTAATAGATCTGATCTATTATATTTTACATACATTAGATGTAGTATAGAAACATGTTGATATGATCAACATATAGTTCTTACTCTTTATATTTTAATTTCTAATTTAATGCTACATAATAATCATATAATAAGATCTTAGATCTAGGGATTCTCTAGTTTTATAAGGTAAATTTTGATTTATTTTAGTCTTCCGCTGCCTGATCTTGAAAAAATTTCAAGATCTAACCCTGAAATCCTAGATCGGATCCTTCACAGGATGGGGGTCTTAATGGATTGGTTGATGACTGTGTTGGGACAAAAATTAAAGAGGAATTGCTTCTCATTACTGCTCTATGATATGTTGGAGTTATTGCACGACAGTGGTGAGAGTTTGCACTTACTACACTAGAAGAGTGAACTACTGTGGATCGACTATAACTAAACATTGAACAGCTTCTAGTCCACCTCCTACAGAAGATGGTGAAGGCAAAAAATCATTTTGGGCTCTCCAAGTCACCATTTTCCATCAAATCATTTGGACCCAACCCTTCCTCTAGCGCCAATCTACTGCTGTAAACTTCAGAGAAAGAGTGGCGAGGTTGGTCAAGAGTCGAGCAAAAATTTCAAAACAAACACCATATGGTGGCATGTATACATGCAGAAATTTCAAAACAAACATGCAGCAGAAAAGAAATTTCAGATCTAAACACTTTTAATCTAATTAGGTTTAATCTAATTAAGAATACATGGAGATAATATCTCAATTCCAGGCATCATCATTACATTGACAAGATTAAAATCTAACCTAATAAAGATTTGATCTTTATTTTTGCTTGGGTAGTTTTTCACCATAATCTAAAATCCATGGATATCTTTGAGGTTTCGTAAAGCCGCACAAGAGTCTGACCTCTATAGATATCCACATGAGGCTGATCTTAATCAGAAAAATCCAAAGACTACCAGGGTACTAGTTCCTTTGTAGGTCTCTATCCCTTCACACTGAATCCGCCTTCCTCTTTCTTTTCTTCTCAAGAAACTAGGAAGAAGACTATTATGGAGAGGATGGAAGAAGAAGACTCTTCCTCTTGGGTGGCAAGAAGAGGAGAAGAGGGGGCGATTGAAAAACTCTATTCAACCTTTCCTCCTTCCCTTATTTATAAACCCCAAGCCCCTTATCTATCTATCTTTTTGACTTTTGAATCAAATTCAAATTTTAAAAGTTTGAATCAAATTCAAACTTTAAAAACCTGATAAGAATAGAGGGATAAGAGAGAGTGGAAAGAGACTCCTAGGGGCACCCACCCAACCCTTGGATGCGCCCCTCTCTCTCTCCTTTTATTTTTCACACACACACAAGAGAAGGCGTGGCCTCTCTTGCACGCTCTCTTCTTTTAGTCATGAGTGAGGTGAGAGAGTCTCAGTCTAACTGGCACTCTGGAATAATAACCCAATTCAAATTCAATTCGATTCCAATTAGGTCAAATCCAATTTGACTCAAAATAAACCAAGTCCAATTAAATTAAATCTAATTTAATTCGATCTCAATTTTATCAAATCAAATTGCATAGCAACAATTGCAATTAGATCCTCCTCTAACTCACTAACTCTTAGCAAGTCCTCTCTTGTAACTTTTATAAATTATCCAATCATCAATCATATTGATCATTGGATCCAACTGCGATTCGAAAAATATGAATGAATTATTTGATTAAGTCAAAATCTCTTTTGTGTGTGACCTCATAAGTTCTATGTTATCTGGTAGTAAGATATACTGTGATCTTTATCAACAATATCATTAAAACTCCTTTTAATAGATTGGAACACTTTCAATTCATCCAATAAGAATTATTGACTTTCAATATCATTTTCTTTAGTTTCATAATCCGCCAATGACACCTAGCAGCATGAAGTGGCAATCCAGTAGAATGGAAGTGTATGAACCTCTAGGTGTAATGAACGTGTGATTCAGTTCTTTTATCATAAGTCTCGACAAGATGGAGGTTATAGAAAACTCATCAAGCCCCATCATCTATCGTATGTAACATTTAATCAGCTCGAGTTCAAATTGTGAGATCTCATAAATTTTTTTTTTATTAATCACATCATCGTGGCCACGATCTTAAGAACTCAGCTTCATAAATCATATTGGACTATCTCTTAACTACTAAGGTTGATAGATTCCATTTAAGCACGCACTTTACTACTACAATGAACCTACTATAGACAATTGTTGCTCCTTGAATTGATTTTGATGATTACAAAGTATTTGAGGAGGTTACTAATAATTTTGGCTTGAAAAAAGATTGATTATATTTCAGGGATAAAATCAAAATTTTATCAAGTTCTGATTCGGAAGCCTCAAGAGCAAGAACACAAGATTTGTAATCTATTGGAGGCAATTTTAATATTTTTGAATATGTATTTTGAAAAAAAATTATGTTTATATATTTGAGTCGACCCCATGAGTCGACTCATGGCAAAAGGGACTGAACGGCATGCTGAATTCTTTGGCTGGTATACTCTGTGAGTCGATCCCATGAGTCGACTCCTGAGCATTAATCGACCCTATGAGTCGACCTCTACTGCTGTGTAGGCCAAAATTATATAACAGTCATTTTCTGTTCTGTGCCACAGAAGTCGATCCCATGAGTCGACTCATGAGCATGAGTCGATCCTATGAGTCGACCCCTGCGATGGAAAAATTTCACAATGACTAATTTTCAGCACATTTTGGCTGCATTTAAAGCCCATTTAATGTATTCCAATGACTCTATTTCAGCCCAGATTACTCTCCACCATTATTTAAAGTTATAAAAGGTACTTAAAGGAGAAAATCAATAAGTTTTTTTAAAATGTTCTTCAAGCATTCATTTTCGACCCCAAGTAAGAAACCTCTTGAAGTTCAAGAAGCTTTTATTTCAAGTTCACCAACCCCTCAAGAGCTCATTCAAGCCTTCAACCACCTTGAGGGAAATCAAAAAATCTTGCTTCTCTTTGTGTAAAGTGTATTTAAAGCTTTATTCGCTCGTTAAAGGAGTTACATCTGTATTTCTGTGTGATTAACTACTATACTCTATTTTGAGTTGATATTTTATTTTGGAAGGGTTCCAAAACGTGGAAAGGTTGATCCGAATCTTGAATCGAATTGTATTGGATTGGTTTGTACCTAAAAAATAAGTGTTCTAGTTTGGAATAGCTAGAGTCGAAGGTTCTGACGTTATATTCGGGTTGAATAATTTTAGTGGATTTGAATTCTCAAGTAGGAGTTTGGGGAGTGGATGTAGATGCAAGATTCGCACCGAATCACTATAAATCTTCTTGTTTGTGTTGTACTTACTTGCTCTCCTTTTAAATTTTTTTATCTTCTTGCATTTTTGCATCCAGCTTCTACATCTTGCATAAATTTTACTCTCCATATTTATCCTGCTTATTGTTATAAAATCCTCATAGTTATAAATTAACTTTAAATTTTTAGAAACCCAATTCACCCCCACCCCCTCTTGGGTTGCAAAGCTGGGCAACAAGTGGTATCAGAGCTCAGTGCTCTAGCCCTACTTTGATTTAACCATCAAAGAGCTAAAGATCTATGGTAACTCAAGTTGGCACTTCACTAGCCGAGGGGCAGTCCACAAACCGACCTCCACTTTTCAATAGGTCAAATTATACCTATTGAAAAGTTCGGATGAAAATCTTTATTCAAGTACTTGACTATGATATGTGTTGCCCAGCTATGCAACCCAAGAGGGGGGTGAATTGGGTTTCTAAAAATTTTAGACTTAATTAATTACTTATGATGAACAAGATAAAGATTCAATATTAATTACCTAAAGCAGGAAAGCAAGGATATAATAAAGAAATAAAGTGAAGTGATAAAGCACACCACAAACACAAGGATTTATAGTGGTTCGGTGCCAACCTTGCACCTACATCTACTCCCCAAGCTCCTACTTGGGAATTTCACTCCACTATACTTGTATTCAACCCGAATACAAAAGTCAGAAACTCCGACACTAGCTATCCCAAGCTAGATCACTTATTTTCCGGGTACAAGTAAACCCAAAACACTCTGATTTCAGGTTCGGATCAACCTTTCCTTATTTTGGAAATCCTCCAAAAACAAGAACAAAAACTCACAAAGAGTAAGAGAATTTAGAGCACAGATAAATACAATAACAGCTCCTTAAATGAGCGAATATAACAATTAAAACTTTACTCAAATGAAGAAACCCTTTTTGAATTTTCTCAAGATGGATGAACGCTTGAATGAATGCTTGAGAAGAGGTTGATTGTTGATTGAAGATCTCTTGAAAGCTTTGAAAGATCTCTAGATCAAGGTTGAACAATAGGCTTGAAAGATCCTCTTGAATGCTCTTGCTTTTCTCTTTCACAATCTCTCTTGTATATTGTGGATCCTCTCTCTTTTTCTTTTTGGATATTTTGTTGATCTCAGGCTTTTTCGTGCAGATTTTGGATCCTCTCTTTTGTTTTTTTCTTTTTCACCTTTTTTGATTTCACGTTTGATCTGCTATTTAATCTGCAATTTCTTTCACCATTTAAAGCATTTTATGACATTAGAGGCAAGAGAAAACAATTTAGGCAGATAAAGAGCCGTTAGAGGATTTTTAGGAAGCATAAAAGACAATTAAAACGGGCAAAAAAATAGCCGTTGCTGATATTTCCCGTCGCAGGGGTCGACTCATGAGTCGACTCATGCTTCAGGGGTCGACTCATGAGTCGACCTCTGTTGCAAAAACCAGAGAATGTGTTTCTGGAAATTCTTGGCCCAAATCAGCAGGGGTCGACTCATGAGTCGACTCATGCCTTGTGGGTCGACTCATGAGTCGACTCACAGGTCGTGCCAAGCCAGAAAACTAGCGTGCCATGGGTAATTTTTGCGTGCCAATCAGCTCATAGTGCCATGAGTTGACTCATGAGTCGACTCATGCACTTCAAACCTTCATAACTTCAAAAATATAAGTCCAAACACAATGAAATTTTCATCAATAAATTTCAAATCATTTGTTCTACCAAATGGTACTATCAAATCAAGATTTTAGTGAAATTATGATTTTGCCCTTGAAGAGCATAAGGACTTTTTCATTTTAAAATTATTTGTATCCCTTCAATCTGCTTTGTAATCATCAAAATCAATCTAGGAGCAACAATCTCCCCCTTTTTGATGATGACAAAATATTTGAACAAAAATATTTATGTGAATCATTAATTTCGAAAGAATGCATTATAGGTGTATATGCTTGAAAATAGTATGATTCTTTTGGCATGTAATATTTATGCAAAAATAGTTTGTCCATTTTCTTAAAGATTTGAAAAGGGTATTAGATCATTTTGAGTTTAAGATATATCAGAGCAAGAGAAAAGAAATGAATTTTGCAATGTATCAGAGCAAGAAAAATAATTTTTGCAATGTTATCAGAAAAGACTTTACAATGTATCAGAGTAAATTTTATAATATATCAGAGAAAATTTCATACTGTATCAGAGCAAGTGTTATAATATATCAGAGAAACTTTCACACTGTATCAGATTAAATTTTATCATGTATCAGAGCAAGTTAAAAGAAATTTTAGGGTGTATCAGAGTAAGTCAAATTTCTTAAGATGTATCAAGGTAAATTTCAAAAGATGTATCAGAGCAAGTTTGAATTTTGAAATATATCAGAGCATATAAAAAATTACTTATTTGCATTGTATTTATGATCAATTTTCTCAAATTTTTGTTTAATTTCTCAAAATACCATTTTTGTTTAATTTCTCAAAATACCATTTTTGTTTAATTTCTCCCCCTTTTTTTTTTATTCATAATTTAGGGTTTTGCTTTTAATGAGTTGCTTGCTTTTTGTTTAATTAAGATTTTGCTTTTGATGAATTGCGAGTTGCTTTTTGTTTAATTGTTTACTTTCTCCCCCTTTTTGACATCATCAGACATGGTTAACTTTTCTTTTTTTTTTGAAATAATTTTTTAATTTCTCCCCTTTTATAATTTATCACAGAAGTTTGCTCCCCCTTAATATAGCAATGATCAACAGCAAACAACAAAGAGAAGACAATATTTCAACAAGGAGAATATATATGACCAAAATATGATCAATATCATTACAAAAGGTAGAAATATAGGTAAAAGATGATTCCATTAATATCATAATTGTTTCAATACATAGTTCATATTATAAAAATCAACCAGCTAATTATCAATACATGGCCCCAAGGTATAGATCCTAGAACAAAATACTAACACCTAGGATTTAGAAATGATCAAGATAAGTCAATGATCGGAGTCATCAGATATGGTATGAGAAGCTGATGGATCAGAAGTGCATCCTCTACCCCGTCTGCCTCTGGCACGAGCAGGAGAACGAGATGAACTGGGAGGCTGAGAACGCTGAGATGCTAGGGCTGATACCATGAGTCTGATAGAATCAAGTACGTTCAGTGCTCTGGAAACAGATTGAAGTAGAGCAGTGAACTGAGTGGTAGCATGCTCACTCGATCCTCGAATTTCTTTTCTCAACAATTCATATCCACCTTCTAGTGCTCCTCTGAGCCTTCCAGCCTCTGCAGTGAGGTCTGTGACCTCAATAGTAGACTCCTGTGGCTTGGGATGGGCCAAAGCAAGGACTTGCCCCTGCAAGTCTAGAACTCTGCCAGTCAGTCTCCAGACTGTGTCCTCAAGCTGCTGGATCCGAATGGACTGATCTGATATCATCTGAATCACAGTGGAGATGTGGGGAGTAATAGTCTGATCAGAAGAGGTAGCTCCAGGTGCAAAAGAAGTACTACTCCACTGGCTAGACAGCAAAGAAGCCACACGCTGTGAAATATGCTCGATCTGATCATCAGCCAGTCTGAACTCTGAATGAGGTGCTCTGCTCTCTGGCTGATACACTGGAGTGGGCATCCTAGTAAACTCAGAAGGGCCACCTCTGTATCAGGAATGAACTGGGTATCTGGTGATGCTGCCCTGAAATCATGTACAGGAGAAGATGGACTTTCTTCTTCTACTCTGCCTTCAGTTCTGTCTTCAGCTCTTGTTTCAGCTCTATCCTCAGTTCTTTCTTCAGAGCCCTTAATCCAACCACCATCAGTCTTTGTAATTCCCATTCTGTGCAGGCTGTGTTGGTTGAAAGTGTCCACATGAGATAGCTTGGTAGGTGCCTCCCCCTCACAGCTAACTCCAAACTTCCTAAATACTCTAGTAAGGGCCATACCATAAGGCAAGTGTGCCTTGGATCTGTTCAAAGTTTCTCTCATGGCCTCTATCATAAGTGCAGGGAGGTTCAGTGGGGTCTGAGTGATGACATGAAACATGATACATACATCTCTGCCAGACAGTAGATCATGCCTACCACTCCTAGGAAAGAATAGCTTTGTTACAATCTGATGCAGGACCCTCATCTCAATGGACAGAATCTTTGCTTCCGATTTGTTTAAACTTCCTGAATAAGTTTCTCCTAAAATAATTCTGATCCCCTCTTCTTTAATTGAGAGTTCCATATATGAGTATCCTTCACTAGGCAACTGAAGTATTTCTCCCAATATTCTAGAATCCAAGCAGATATCAATTCCCTTGACTGTTGAAGTCACTGACCCATTTCCATAATGTAGGTTCTGGTAGAAATCTCTAACTAGGTCAACATAGGTGACTTCCTTAAGGGAGCAGTAGAGTTCCCATCCTTGGTTTTTAATTTTACTTGCAAAAGTAAAGCCTTCTTTCTCAAAGAACCGAAAATCTATATTCTTCCCGGTTTCTACTTTTCTATCAGAAAGAGGATTCACACTGGGGCTTATGGAGGATTGAGAGGGACCTTGAGCAGGTACTGAAACTGGAGTGGGAGCACTGGAAGACTGACCAGCTTGCCTTTTCTTTCTGACAATTTCTTCAGGCTCACGGATTGACTTTCTTCTTTGGGGAAGCTTCATCTTTGGAGCCATATCCACTATAGTAGCAGGCAAGGAGACTTGAATTGAGTGGAGGAGGGATCACAAGCGAGTAAAGAAGGATTTTGGTGGAGAAAAGAAGCGGATTTTGGAAGATCGGTAAAGTGCTAGGGCACGTTCCAACCGTGCCAAGCAATGTGAGAAAGCACAGAAAATCCTTTTCCAAGGAGGCGATTTTTGGTGGAGAGAAGGAGGAAAATTGCCTCGGAATAAATCCTTGAATTTGGAGCAGAAAGGAGTTGGAGACGACGGCTTTTGGAAGGAGGACGATGAGAAGATGAGTCGTCTCACAAACAGGTTTTTCCGTTTAAAAACAATGAACCCGATGGAAGTTGGTGGGATTTACAAGTTTGCCATTGAGTCGACTCATGGGGGTCGACTCATGAAGTTCAGAAAATCAGAAAAAATGTGAATAAATTCCAAAAAAATTTGAAATTTTAAGTGAAGGAATTTTGCTCAATGATAAGTTTTTAAAATGATAAATTTGAGCTTTTGGGACCAAGATAGATATTGAAAATTGAGCTCTAATCAATTCTTTGGAAATTGAGAAATTTTAGGCAAATGGATCTAGAATTCCTAGATTTCTCCTAATTTCACAGAATCTATCCTCACTAAGGGCCTTTGTAAAGATATTAGCTAATTGGTTTTCAGTGCAAACATATTCAAGAATTATATTTTTGTTTTGAACATGTTCTCTTATGAAATGATGTCTTATTTCAATATGTTTGGATCTTGAGTGTTGAATTGGATTTTTAGATAGATTTATGGCACTTGTGTTGTCACATCTTATTGGTGTTTCATTAAGTTTGATTCCAAAGTCTTCGAGTTGTTGCTTAATCCACAAGATTTGAGCACAACAACTTCCGGCTGCAATGTATTCGGCCTCAGCCGTAGACAGTGCCACCGAATTTTATTTCTTGCTAAACCATGAGATTAGGTTAACTCCAAGAAATTGGCAAGTTCCACTTGTGCTTTTTCTATCTAATTTACATCCAGCAAAATCAGCATCTGAATATCCTAATAAATTAATTTGTGAGTCCTTAGAGTACCATAACCCTAGAGTTTGTGTACCATTTAAGTATCTAAGGATTCTTTTAACAGCATTCAAATGAGATTCTTTAGGATTAGATTGATATCTAGCACATAAACAAACACTAAACATGATATCAGGCCTACTTGCAGTTAAATATAATAATGAGCCAATCATACCTCTATAGTATTTTAAGTCTACGCTTTTACCTTCATCATCCTTGTCAAGCTTACATGAGGGACTCATTGGTGTGCCAATTGGTTTGCAGTTCTCCATTCCAAATCTTTTGAGTAGTTCTTGGTGTACTTGCTTTGGGTGATGGAGATTCTCTCTTTTGATTGTTTGATTTGGAGTCCGAAGAAGAAGGTGAGTTCTCCCATCATGCTCATCTCGAACTCCCCCTGCATAAGCTTAGCAAAGTCTTGACAAAGGGATTCATTAGTAGACCCAAAAATTATGTCATCAACATAAATTTGTATAACTAGCATATCATTTTGATTTCTTTTAATAAATAGGGTTGTATCTACATTACCTCTTGAAAAACTATTATTTAGTAGAAATTTGCTTAGCCTTTCATACCATGCTCTAGGTGCTTGTTTTAATCCATATAAAGCTTTATTTAATCTAAAGACATGATTAGGAAAAGCATGATTTTCAAATCCAGGGGGTTGTTCTACATATACTTCTTCAGAGATATAACCATTCAAAAATGCACTTTTAACATCCATTTGAAATAACTTGAATTTCATAAAGCAAGCATATGCAAGAAGAAGTCTAATAGCTTCTAATCTAGCAACAGGTGCAAAGGTTTCATCAAAATCAATTCCTTCTTCTTGATTATATCCCTTAGCAACCAGTCTTGCTTTATTTCTAATTACATTTTCATGCTCATCTAATTTGTTTCTAAAGACCCATTTTGTGCCAATTATTGAATAATCTTTAGGTCTTGATACTAAGGTCCAAACATTATTTCTTTCAAATTGATTAAGTTCCTCTTGCATAGCATTAATCCAATTATGATCATTTTCAGCTTCTTCAAAAGTTTTAGGTTCAAGATGAGATACAAAAGTACAATGATTAACTTCATCTCTAAGTGAAGAATGGGTTTTTACCCCATGCATAGGATCACCAATAATTAACTCCTTAGGGTGGTTGTGAACATACCTCCATTCCTTGGGTAGGTCATTTATACCTTGAGGTTGTTCTTGAGTTTCTTCACCTTTCTCATTTTGTTCGTCTTTTTGATCCTTATCTTCTGGAGTTGCTGAATCTTTCAGAGTGATCTCCTTCAAACCTTCTATTAGTGGATCTGCATCATCAACACCCTCATTCTTCCTTGAAGGAAGATCGTTAGATTCATCAAAGACAACATGTATGGACTCCTCAACTACTAAAGTTCTTTTGTTGAATACTCTAAATGTTTTACTAGTGGAGGAGTAACCTAGAAAGATTGCTTCATCTAATTTTGCATCAAATTTACCAAGTTTTTCTTTACCATTATTTAATACAAAACATCGGCAACCAAAAACATGAAAATATGCAATATTTGGTTTTCTTCCTTTTCAAAGTTCATAGGGGGTTTTCTTTAAAAATTGTCTAATTAAAGCACGATTTAAAATGTAACATGCTGTGTTAATAGCTTCCGCCCAAAAATATCTTGGAAGGTTGCTTTCACAAAGCATGGTACGGGCCATTTCTTCTAAGATTCTATTTTTCCTTTCAACTACCCCATTTTGTTGAGGTGTTCTAGGAGCAGAGAAGTTATGGCCAATTTCATTTTCATCACAAAAATTTTCAAAATCTTGATTTTCAAATTCCGTTCCATGATCACTTCTAATATTTTGAATTGAAAACCCTTTTTCATTAGAGACTTTTCGATGAAATTTAGTGAAAATATGAAAAGTTTCATTTTTTTGAGCCAAAAAAAAAACCCAAGTAAAACGAGAGTAATCATCTATTATTACAAATTCATATCATTTTCCTCCTAGACTAGTGGTTCTTGTTGGTCCAAATAAGTCCATATGTAAGAGCTCTAAAGGTCTAGAAGTTGAAACAGTATTTTTGGATTTAAATGAAACTCTAGTTTGTTTACCTAATTGGCATGCATCACAAATTTTATCTTTTTCAAAACTCAATTTTGGCAAACCGAGAACTAAATCCTTTTTGATTAATTTTGAAAGAGAATGCATGCTAATATGTGTAAGTCTACGATGCCACAGCCAACTAGTCTCATTAATTTTAGCATTTAAGGAAACTAGGCATTGCATGTCTAATTTAGCTAAATCATTCAAATCAACCATATAAACATTGCCATGCCTATGTCCTATAAATTTAATACCATCGTTAATTGGACTAGTCACAATGCAAACAGATGATTCAAAAACTACTTTATACCCTTTATCACAGAATTGACTAATGCTAAGTAAGTTATGCTTTAAACCTTTAACCAATGAAACATTCTCAATGTAATTGGAGGGAGTGATACCAATGTTACCTATCCCGATGATCTTTCCTTTGCCATTATCTCCAAAGGTGACCATCCCTCCATCCTTAGCATCAAGCGTGATGAATTGTGATTCATCACCAGTCATGTGTCTCGAGCATCCACTGTCAAGATACCATTTCCTGTTTCCTTCTTGGGATGCTAGACACACCTGCAAGCAAAGGTCAAGTTTCTATCTTAGGTACCCAAGCTTTCTTGGGTCCTTTCAGGTTAGTCAAGATGGTTCCTTTTGGAACCCATATTTTCTTTGTATTTGCATATTTGTTAATAAGACATGTGTATGATTTATGTCCTATTCTTCCACATTTGAAACAAGAAGTATTTGTAGACTTGTTACTTGAATAATTTACATAAATATTCTTCAAAAATTTTTGTTTCTTCAGAGGTTTATAGCCAAGTCCAGCCTTATCATATATAGCTTTTTGATTATCAAGGATCATATTTAGTTTGTTTGAACTTAAGGTGAACTTATCTACTATAGATTTCAGCTTGTTAATTTCATCCTTAAAGTTTTGATTTTCTTGAATCAATGTGAATTTTTCAATTGAAAGGTTTTCAGCTTGTTTTACTAAGGACTGATTTTTCAATTTCAGTTCTTTGTTTTTCTTCCCTAGTTTCTTTAATTCATCAATTGAATCATAGAATGCTTCATGCAATTCTTCAAAAGTAAATTCACTAGTGGATTCAGAAGTTACCTCATTTTCATGTGCCATCAGGCACAGATTGGCTTGTTCTGTTGAGGTTTCCTCGTCGGAGCTTGAGTCATCACTCGCACTCCAAGTCGCCATCATTGCCTTCTTTTTGAACTTTTTGGGACCTTTCTTCAGTTGTGGACATTCGGATCTGAAATGTCCCGGCTTCTTGCACTCGTAGCATGTAAGGGGTTGATCTTTCTCTTTTTCTTTGCTTTGTTCCCTTTTGTGAATTTCTTTCTCATCCCCTGTTTCCTTTTTCTTAGAAACTTCTTAAATTTTCGGGTGATGAGTGCCATCTCTTCATCCTATTCTTCATCTTCAGATTCATCCATTTCATAATCAGGCGAAGTTGTGGATTTGAGGGCAATGGTTCTTTTCTTTTTGACTTCATCCTCTTGATGTTGCTTCATGCTAAGTTCATGAGTCATCAAGGATCCAAGAAGCTCTTCTAGAGGTAGAGTGTTCAAATCCTTTGCTTCTTGGATGGCAGTCACCTTGGCTTCCCAAGTTCTTGGCAATGACCTGAGAATCTTCCTTACAAGTTCACTGTTAGTATAAGATTTGCCAAGACTCTTCAAACCATTAATTATATCAGTAAAATGAGTAAACATGGCAGTTATGGACTCATCATGCTCTATTTTGAACAATTCATATTTATGTACAAGCATGTTTATTTTAGACTCTTTTACTTGATTTGTTCCCTCATGGGTTACTTCTAACATATCCCATATTTCTTTAGCAGATGCACAAGTAGAAATGCGATTGAATTCACTAGCATCTAGTGCACAATAAAGAACATTCATGGCTTTGGCATTTAATTGTGCCAATTTCTTGTCAACCTCATCCCATTCTTTTTCGAGTTTGGTTGACTCTTCACCATCTATAATCTTGATGGGTGTGTGAGGACCGTTCACTATGATACTCCACATATCATAGTCGAGTGCTTGTATGAAAATCTTCATCCGAGCTTTCCAATAGGTGTAATTAGACCCATTGAAAAGTGGAGGTCGGTTTGTTGATTGCCCCTCGGCTAGAGAAGTACCAACATGGGTTGCCATAGATCTTTGGCTCTTTGATTGTTAGATCAAAGAAGGGCTAGAGCACCGGGCTCTGATACCACTTGTTGCCCAGCTATACAACCCAAGAGGGGGGGTGAATTGGGTTTCTAAAAATTTTAGACTTAATTAATTACTTATGATGAACAAGATAAAGATTCAATATTAATTACCTAAAGCAGGAAAGCAAGGATATAATAAAGAAATAAAGTGAAGCGATAAAGCACACCACAAACACAAAGATTTATAGTGGTTCGGTGCCAACCTTGCACCTACATCCACTCCCCAAGCTCCTACTTGAGAATTTCACTCCACTATATTTGTATTCAACCCGAATACAAAACGTCGGAAACTCCGACACTAGCTATCCCAAGCTAGATCACTTATTTTTCGGGTACAAGTAAACCCAAAACACTCCGATTTCAGGTTCGGATCAACCTTTTCTTGTTTTGGAAATCCTCCAAAAATAAGAACAAAAACTCACAAAGAGTAAGAGAATTTAGAGCATAGATAAATACAATAACAGCTCCTTAAATGAGCGAATGTAACAATTAAAACTTTACTCAAATGAAGAAACCCTTTTTGAATTTTCTCAAGATGGATGAACGCTTGAATGAATGCTTGAGAAGAGGTTGATTGTTGATTGAAGATCTCTTGAAAGCTTTGAAAGATCTCTAGATCAAGGTTGAACAATAGGCTTGAAAGATCCTCTTGAATGCTCTTGCTTTTCTCTTTCACAATCTCTCTTGTATATTGTGGATCCTCTCTCTTTTTCTTTTTGGATATTTCGTTGATCTCAGGCTTTTTCGTGCAGATTTCGGATCCTCTCTTTTGTTTTTTTCTTTTTCACCTTTTTTGATTTCACGTTTGATCTGCTATTTAATCTGCAATTTCTTTCACCATTTAAAGCATTTTATGACATTAGAGGCAAGAGAAAATAATTTAGGCAGATAAAGAGCCGTTAGAGGATTTTTAGGAAGCATAAAAGGCAATTAAAATGGGCAAAAAAATAGCCGTTGCTGATATTTTCCATCGCAGGGGTCGACTCATGAGTCGACTCATGCTTCAGGGGTCGACTCATGAGTCGACCTCTGTTGTAAAAACCAGAGAATGCGTTTCTGAAAATTCTTGGCCCAAATCAGCAGGGGTCGACTCATGAGTCGACTCATGCCTTATGGGTCGACTCATGAGTCGACTCACAGGTCATGCCAAGCCAGAAAACTAGCATGCCATGGGTAATTTTTGCATGCCAATCAGCTCATAGTGCCATGAGTTGACTCATGAGTCGACTCATGCACTTCAAACCTTCATAACTTCAAAAATATAAGTCCAAACACAATGAAATTTTCATCAATAAATTTCAAATCATTTGTTCTACCAAATGGTACTATCAAATCAAGATTTTAGTGAAATTATGATTTTGCCCTTGAAGAGCATAAAGACTTTTTCATTTTAAAATTATTTGTATCCCTTCAATCTGCTTTGTAATCATCAAAATCAATCTAGGAGCAACAATATGTGGAGTATCATAGTAAATAGACCACATATACCTACTAAAATAATTGACGGTGTGGAATCAACCAAACCCGAAAAAGAATGGAATGAGGTTGATAAGAAGATGGCTCAACTAAATGCTAAAGCCATGAATATTTTGTATTGTGCTCTACATGCTAACGAATTTAATCGTATTTCAACATGCATGTCAGCTAAGGAAATATGGGATATGTTGGTGCAGAATTTCATCGAAGCCAAAGAAGCTGGAGTTGGGATGACCGCGGCCGCCGCCGGGACCTACAAGGAAAGTCTAAATCATAATTGGGGGTGCTCCGGCAAGACCCTCCGACGCTCAAGTTAGTACTCTGCTTCAACAGAAATGGAGTGCTCGAGGAAAAATTTTAGCAGAATTTTGAGATAGAGATCAGAGATTAGAGAAGAACGTATCTAAGGTCCTTATTTATAGACAGAGAGTGTAACCGATTAACAGCGACGTCTGTAATCACCTGGTAGTGGGTTGTTCAGAGCTGCCTGAAGTTTGTTATGGAGAGTAGTGGCGTCAGGGGGTGTTCAAGGCCATGTGGAGTTGGTTACGAAGAGTGGATTGGTGGCCGTTGTCGCGACTTGCCAGAGAATAGTGGAGCCGCGTGGAATCTGTTGCAGAGAGTGGAGCAGGGTAGCGGCCCTCATCGTGGCTTGCCAAAGAGTTCGGATCTATCAGCTGAAGCTCGACTGGGATGTCTGATGGAGCGGAATGGCTCTCTGTCTTGTCGATTCAGGAGAAGCTCAGATGTTTTCAAGATCACTGACGAGTCTACTGTGGTCGGAGGCCTTGGGCACTGAGGTTATAGGTGAGAACCATCTGCTGTAGAGACTCGGATGAAGACTTTCAGTTGGCGAAGTCTGATAGGAGCCCAATTACTAGGAAAGTACGTCTGGGATTCGACTACGAAGAAGTCCAACTGGAAGTTCGAAAGAAATCTATTTACAATAGAGGCCCGAATAGAATTTGCTTACAGTAGAGATCCGGAGTAGACCGCCCGCTGCAGGAGTTCAGAGTAGACCGCTTGTGGCAGGAGTTCGGAGAAGATCACTCGTAGTAGAAGCTCGGCTCTCACAGGAGCTCGACTGGAACTGCTCGTAGTAGAAGCTCGAAGTAGATCGCTCGTAGTAGAAGCTCGGCTCTTGCAGGAGCTCGACTGGAATTGCTCGTAGTAGAAGCTCGGCTCTCGCGGGAGCTCGGTTCGAACTGCTCGTAGTAGAAGCTCAGAGTAGATCGCTCGTAGTAGAAGCTCGGCTCTCACAGGAGCTCGGCTGGAACTGCTCGTAGTAGAAGCTCGGCTCTCACAGGAGCTCGGCTGAAATCCTGAAGGCGAACAACCGCCGTAAAAACTTGGATGAAGTCTGATTACTATAGAAACCTCGTTGTTGAAGAAGCTCAGATATTGACGAAGTCCGGAAGGAGTTTGGAGAATAGTTGATCACAATAGAAGGTCGGCTGGCAGTGAGGCCCAGAGAATTTTTGGGGCAGCCCGGTAGACGAATGGAGAAACTCATTGTCAGAGAAGTCCGGAAGGGTCGGTCTTTTACAGACTTCGGTCGGAGGGTATTTTATACCCAACACCAGTCTCCCTACTTTCGAGTTCGGGCTCCGAATGAGGGAAGTATAGAGAAATTCTCACCATCGAAGTTGCCCCCCTCGATTGCCGCATTCGGAGGTTGCCAGATATTTCGACGTTCGGCACGCTGGTACTAGAGCCTTTTCGGAAAAGATTTCTTCCTTTTGGAATTCTCGCTGGGGTGTGGCTCTAGGTACGGTGCAATAATAATTTTATCAGTTGTCAGCCATTTTCAGCAGCCTGTCATAGTGAGTGGGACACGTGGCAAGTGCAGGTCGGCCAGAGGAGATCCGCGATCATAATCGCTCCGGGCCCTGTTGCCTATTTAAACACGTCCTCCTCCTTAGGGGTTTCACCCTACCTGAGAGAGTCCTTCGGTCCCCTCTTCTTCTTCGAGAGCTCCAGCCTCCTTTAGCATCCTTCTTGGCCTTAGACATCCTCCGGGTCTACCATCATCCTTGCCGTTCTTCCCGCACTCCCCAGGCCAACCTAGGTTAGTCCTGGAACTTCCCACTTTTTTTCTATTTTTTTCTTCTTCGTGTTCCTTTCGTTTAGCTCCCTCGAGAGCTTGTTCGCTATTTTTTTCGATTTTTTTTTGGGGATTTTTGTGACTTCTATTTTATCCAAAATATCTTCTGATATCTCCTCTTCTAGCAGTTCTAGGAGTTCGTCAGCCTCAGTTTCTCAAAGTCCTTATACTGTAGATGAGCCCGTAGCTAGGATCGAACCTTGTCTGGCCTTTGCGCTGGACACCATCCCCGGCTCCTTGACTTCGGATAAACTCTCACAGATAAAGATTCAGCATGGAGTTCCTCCGGAGTATGAGCTGGAGCTTCCCGGGCAAACTGACCGGGCTAGCGCCCCTCCTCCCGGCTGCTTTTGTCTGTACCAAGATGCCTTTCGTACCGAACTTCGGCTTCCACTACCGTCCTTTGTCGTCGCTCTTTGTCATTTTCTGAACATTTCTCTAGTTTTCATCGTGCCGAAGTCCTTTAGGTTTTTAATAGGATTTCTTTCTCTTTGTAGTTTAACTGAAGTTCGGCCGACTCTTTCTTTGTTTAGGAATTTCTACACCTTCAAGCATCATCCCTCGATAAAAGACTGATGGTACTTCTTCTCTCAGTTCGGTAGAAAGGGGTTGCTGAAAGGTGCTCCTTCTTCTATCCACAACTGAAAGGAGAGGTTCTTCTATGTCCGATGCCTGACCTTGGAGCTAGGATTACCCCCTTAGGGCTCTCTGAGGGACTCCGCCCGCCGAGCTTCTAGTCTGGAAAGGGATGACCTCGAAGCTGCCAAAAAGCTCGAGGCCTATCGAGCCCCCTCCTCTCCGAACTTCTGAAGGAACAACTTTTATTCAACGTCGGCCTGAGTCCTCTTAACCATACCGGTACCATTTCATCATCTCATTTTTTTTCTTTTTTGGTTTCCATTTCTCTTATTCCATCTCTGAGCTATGTTGATCTTCTTTTATCGCAGATATGGATGCAAGAGTGGCTCGGAGGTTAGCCCAGGGTCTCAAGACCCATAAGAGAAAAGATGCCTCGACTACGGGATCGACGAAGAAAGCCAGGATAGAAGGGATAAGCTTGGTTGCGTCTGTTCCAGTGGTCATCGCCGTCGAAGTCCCTTCCGACGCCGAACCCGAAGTCCCCCAAGCCCCTTCAAGGAGCCCCCCGGCTGAGGATCCCGCTCCAGCGGCTCATCCCGAGGGGGCACCCAGGGCCGAAGGGAGGAGGAGAAAGTAGACCCTGGCCTGGAGGAGCCGCAATCGCAAGGCTGCCATCGAGGGGGCTGACGGCTTCGAGGAAGACTGGGAGAAAATCTCTTCAACAATAGGGACCTGATAAAGAGGCTGGTTGAAGGGTGCATTCTGTCCGAGGTCGTCGAAAGGATCGTCCTTGCTGATTCTGAGCTGCGGGTCTGAGACTCTGTGGGATCCTTCCTCGAAGTAGGTTAACTCACCTTTTTCCTCCTTCTGGCCTCTTTACTTGACTTATTCTTCAGCCTTTATATTGACTCTCCGACCCTTCTTGCAGATTGGGCACCAGCTGGTCGCCAATATCGAGGTGGTGAAGATCGACAAGAGGGAGGTAGCTCGGGCGGAGGAGGGTCGTCTGGCTGGGACCGCCCGCCTCAAGGAGAAGATCGCCGAGGTCCTAAGCCTCCAGGAAGCATTGGAAAAGGAGGAACCAAAAGGGAGGCAGCTCTGAAGCCATTGCTCAGGCGAAGGAACCGAAGGCACACCAGCGGACGAAGTATATTCTGCATCGCTACCATCTCATCCAGAAAATTATGGATCGAGGTGACATCGACCTTCAGAAGATCGACGGAAAGGAGAACCTGGCCGACCTATTCACTAAAGCCATTGTGGTGAAGGAGTTCGACAACTACAAGTCGAAGATGGGTATTAGATACTGCACCGATTGATTTTAGGCCAAGTGGGAGATTGTTGGGAATAGTGTCCCAAAGCCAATCGTCAGTCTGTTGACGGTTGTGCTTATTTTTGTATATATACATGAATTATGAATTAATAAAAATTATTTTAATATTTTTCATGATAAAATATTTTATCTTCTAATGAACTCCTATATTGTGGTGAAGTCCTTAGGACTATTTAGACTCGATAAAGGAAGATTTGTCGTTTAGTCCTTAAATCTGTTCGCGACCAAATGATACGTTGTTACCAAGGACGATAATGTTTATCAAGCATAGATCGTTGTGTGCCATATAGGTTGGTTGTCCTCTTAACCAATGAGTGTGGAGACACTGGTATGGCATACAGGTGAGATGTAAGGGTACATCTGCACTGAACGTGACCGACTCCGAGCTATTTCTGCTGTCAAGATTTGCTCCGATGGAATATGGGTATAAATATCCCTCCAACTGAGACCACCACGGTGACTTGTAAGCAACTCACTGCACTTAGGCACTGGACTACCTGAATTTCTAATTCAATGATGGAAGGCTGCTGGGTGTAGTCAAGTACTTGACTTGTCGGTGCGTGTGTCAAGATAGGATTGACCACTCTAGTTTAGGAGATGTGTACAGTCGTATTTCAATTTAGCAAAACCTTGGCCAGGGCAGTCCTTGTGAGGAGTCACAGGACTGTTTGAGTTGAGCACGATTCGGATGATCTAATCAGGGTTGACAGTTTAACCCTGAGTCGTCCTAAACACAGAGGTCAAAAGGATGAATTATACAGTAACCATATTCACGTAGGTTCTGAGTGTTGCGATTGTGATCATTCCACCTATTCGATCGTCGAGTACCATTGCTAGATGGTCACTTCGATTAGTACAGGAATTGGTTCCTGTGCTACCGGTTTAGGTTCGAACCTACGGGGTCACACACATTAGAGGTTTCTATTTGATCTGATGGCTGATGAAGAGTCTTAATGCTTATGGACTATGAGTCCTATATGTCTGGGACACTATGATCAAGAATCAGGATTCTCTGATCATGATTCCCACACATTTTGGATATCGAGGTCAAGAGTTCCACTGGTTTGGGACTCTTCGATCAAGGTTACATATCGATGAATTCTGATGCCCGATTACCCATTGAATTTGGACTCAATATTTATGAGAGGTTTAATTAGTAATTTAATCACTAATTAACTCAATTTGATTGAGCAATTAATTTTAGATCAAGTCCAATTGAATTGGATTCAGTTGGGTTTGACCTGATTAGGTTAAGAGTTGACCTAATCGTCAAGATGGTTTGGTCCCTGATTTGATCAGGGGTTGGGCTTAATCAATTTTTGATTTGACTATAATTTTATTGAGCCTAATTAAGCCTAATTTAGTTGGATTTAAATTAGTCTAATTGGGCCTAACTTATTTGGTTCAATTAGGTTGGTTTAAATAATGAAACCACCTTGACCCATTCTCCCTGCGCCACCTCACTTCCACTGCGCCCATTTGAATTCACGAGAAGGAAGTTCTCATGAATTTTTTTTTATGCAAAGCTCTCCTCATGCCCTACTTTAATATGCAAATGAGTGGATAAGGATGATTAGTTGGCCATTCAAATTCAAAACAAAAGTTTGAATTTGAATGAGCAACCAATCTTAGCGCCTTGACCTTATCCTCTTTTAACGTCTCATTTATTACACGAGAAAATATTTCTCATGAAATTACTCATGCACAAATTAAGCCACGCCCTCCTCTTCTCACGCTCTTAGTGGATAGGGATAAATTGGTTTCCATTTGAATACAAAATTTGATTTGAATTCAAATGTACAATTAATCATCTTTATCCTCTCACGTGGATAAGACGTTTGACATTGTTTTAAAAGGAGGAGAAGAGTGAGGTGTGTGCAAAAAAAATGTTAAAGAGAAAATCTGGGCATGAGGAATCCTTGTGTGCAAGGTCAAGGTCTATATCCTTCCGAGAGAAAAAGAAAGAAAAGAAAGAAAAAGTGTGCGCAGGATTTCAGTGAGTTCTTCAGGGTTTCAGCCTGGAGTTCGGGAAGTGAGAAGGTGAGCTACGAGTGTTGTGAGCCCACCAAATTTCAGAGAGATCTTCAACATCCTCTCAAGCACATCTAATGATGATCCAAAGCATCTGAAGAATCGACAGACATCGATCGAAGGAATTCGATCAGCATCGACCGTCGAAAGGGCTCTACAACGAGCTAGCACTCGTGAGGAGTCGATCAGACCGGAAGCTTCATATGGATGATCCACAGAGGCCAGACATACTGTGTGGCTACATCGCGATGATCAAACTTTTTCAATGGTAATCAGATTGCGGCGATCTACTACCCGCACAAAGGTATTATGTTCTGAACACATTACAATAAAGTGTTTACTGTTCCAATTCTAATTTTAAATTTAAATGCATGCATGCTATATATCATATTTAGATCCTAGTGTAGGATAAATTTTTATTAATTAATTAGATTAATTAATAATTTTCACTATAAAATAGTGATTTTGAAAAAGTTTTAAAATTACCATTTTACTCCTGCACTGAATTTTCCCCATAAATGGATCAGAACGGATTCTTAGATATGATATATATATTTGCATGCATAGATTAAGTTATAATCTAAAAGTTTAAATTTAAAATTTAAAATTTAAAATTTGAAATTTGAATTTTGAAAGGTGTTCGAAATTTAAAATTCAAAAATTTGAAATTCAAATTTTAAAATTTAAAATTTGAAATTCAAAATTTGAAATTTAAAATTTGGTTAAAATTTTAAATTTAAAACTTAAATTTTAAAATTTAAAATTTGAAATTCAAAATTTAAAATTCAAAAATTTTAAATTTGAAATTTGTTTGAAATTTAAAATTCAAAATTTAAAATTTGAAATTTAAAATTTAAAATTTAAATTTTGAAATTGGTATATTTAGATATACTTGATCCAAGTAGCAAGTAATCGAATTGGGTTGGTTGCCATGGCCGTCCGATCATAGGAGAAAACTAGGGTTTAAAAGCCCTCTCTTCCTATTCAATGGGATCTTCTATGGCGGTAGGGGTACCGATGCAATTATATCCCATGCAGATGAAGCAGCGAAAGAAATATTCATGATTTATTTTGATTGAGTTATTTTATGTTATATAATTAGCAATAGGATTGCTATTTATGAAATGAGTCAACATATTTGGTGAATAAAAAATAAAACCTTTCAAATTTGAAAATTATTTTCAAAATGCCAAACCCTGACCCATCAGCCCAAATACTTAATTAAAAGAATTAAGTGTTGTCTAGTAGGTCTAGAATTGTGAATTAAGACCTAAGACAATTGTATAAACTTGTGGGTCAATGGGTTAGATGGATTAGGTCCATAATTGGGTTAGACCTAAGGTTAGCTTAAAGAAATGGACTAAATTAGAGTAATTGATCAAATCTAATCAAAAGTTGAATTAGATTAGGTTAAGGATACTCTAGACTCCACTCCAATAGTTGTAGTTGAATGGGTCCATGTCTTTAACTAGATCAAGATGGACTTAATTCATAGCTACGCGGTGGAACCCAATTTACTAAGTTGATCAAATTAAAACTAATGAACTGGTTGGTGTCTAAGATAAGTTTGACAGTTTGACCAGTGATTTTTAAGCGGGAGCTACTCACAGTGATTCGATCTCTGACAAGTTAATGGCATATCCCCACCACTGATCTCACTTACCTGGCCAACCTGGTGAATTAGATTTTGATTAGATCACTTGGTGATTAGGGCTCACCCATATCATTAGGTAAATCAGTGTGACTGATTTAGGTGCTCCTAATCCGGCTTTAATTAAATCTTTTTTAATCTGACTTGATGAAGTCAATGGGAGGATTGAAATTGGCTGGATATGATATTTTTTTCTTATCTATCCTTTAATAAAATTCTCAAAATTATTAGATCCCTAAAATGATTAAGTTATAATGATAACTAAGTCATAGCCTCTCATTAAGTGAGTGATAATCAGTCCATTAGTTTAATAATCATTGGAGGCCCAAAGGCCTGGTGCTTATTGACTAATGGAATTATCATTCATAATATGATAATTTGGTTTGAGTCTTTCTGATGGTGGTCAGGTTGGCCGGTCAAAGTCAGACCTGATCATTTATTGATCCGATTCACCAAATCAAGTCATGTTAATGATTGGACCTAATCAGATCTTTTCAGTGGAGGCCAAAGCCTACTGATTAGATTCTGGGGCAAAATCAATTACTAGAAGTTGTTTAGAGAAACAACTGGTTATGAACCTACCCATAGATATACATGGGTTAACCAACCAAAGTTGGGCTTTTGTGTAGTCTGTGTGGATTCCAGTACCCACTAAGGAATTAAAATAATTTTTCAAATTGAAGGTTGAGGCTACCAATTCGTAAAAATACTGAGAGAAACTTTAGACTAAAGTCCAAGTCTTTAGTATTAATAATTTATGTACTAATATAGGTCTGATTTTCCTTTATGCAGCATGGCCACTACCCTCTCGCTCCAGTCATTATTAGATAATGACAAGCTCATGGGACATAATTTCGATAGCTGGTATCAAAAATTAAAAATCATTCTTGAGCATGAGCGGATCTTTTATGTAGTAACGGATCCGACACCTGAGGAGCCATCCCTGAATGCTAGAGGGATGGTCCGAGATACTTACCAGAAGTGGCTCAACGATCGCACCACCGTTCGGTGCATTATACTGGCGGCAATGAATGATGAGTTCAGCCACAGGTTCGAGAATGCCCAACCACAGGAGATGCTTCAAATGTTGAACGACTCCTTTGGCACGCCTGATGACATGAAAGGTACAAAACTAGTTGTATCATTTTCAATGCTCAGATGAGGGATGGAGCCTCAGTCACTGATCATGTACTGTACATGATCGAAATGGTTGAGCACCTAAGTAAACTGGGCTTTCTCCTACACGAGTAGCTCGGTAAGGATGCGATCCTTAATTCTCTGTCCAAGTCCTACCTCCCCTTCCTTACTCATTTTCGAATGATAAAGCCTGCAGTGATTTACCACGACTTGTTGGGGTTGCTGCAAAACTTTGAGAAGGATCACCAGCTCCATAAGGAGTCGGTAAATATTGTGGGAGGGTCTTCTTCTGGTCGTCGATCCTTTAAGAAAGGAAAGAAGAACAAGAAGAAGAAGAATAAGAAAGTGCAGCTGCATGCAGGGATGTCTGCACAGGGTCAGACCAAGAAGCGCAAGCCCGATCAGAGCCAGACGGAGTGCTTCTTTTGCAAGAAGCAGGGGCACTGGAAGAGGAACTGTACTCTATATATTGCCTCTCTGGACCCAAACAGGCCGAAGAAGAAGCAAGGTACTTATATGATAACACCTTGCAACTTTTTCATTTGTGATACTACTGCCTGGGTATTGGATACCGGAAGCTCTTATCATATTTACAATTCGATGCAGGGTCTACAGGTCAGTAGGAGATTTGATGAAGGCGAGAGGTTCCCGAATGTTGGAGATGGAAGCAAAGTTCCAGTTCTAGCATTAGGAATTATGAACTTTGTAATCAATTCTCGAAATATAATTCTGAGTGAATGTCACTATTGTCCAAGCTTTTTATTAAATATTATTTCTGTAGGCCTTTTGGCCATGTACGGTTATCAATTTTTAATAAAAGTAAACGTTTGCAATATCATTTTGAATGGTGTTACAATGTTTGTTGGATAACTTAATAATGAATTTACTTTCTATCATAACCTGTTAATGTGGTTTAAACCATCGATAAATATCCTAGAATAAATAATATGTCAGAAGTCTATCTTTGGCACTGTAGGCTAGGTCATATCAATAAGAACAGGATAAATATGTTGGCTCAAGAAGGAATTCTTGAAGTAGGTGATTGTGAATCACTTCCAACCTGTGAGTCCTGTCTTCTTGGTAAAATGACCAAGTCACCTTTTACTGAAAAAGATGAGCGAGCCAGTGAACTCTTGGGTCTGGTATATTCTGATGTATGTGGACCCATGAGCTCAAGTACAAGAGGTAGATATTTCTACTTTATAACTTTCACAGATGACCTATCGAGGTATGGGTATGTCTATTTAATGAAGCATAAGTCGGAGTCGTTTGAAATGTTCAAACTATTCCGAAATGAGATAGAAAAACAAACTGAAAAGTGTATTAAAACTCTTCGATCTGATCGAGGAGGTGAATACCTTTCCAATGAGTTTCTGACATATCTTAGGGAGAATAGGATTCTCTCTCAATGGACTCCTCCTGGAACACCACAGCATAATAGTGTATCTGAAAGGAGAAATCGGATCTTGTTGGACATGGTTCGATCCATGATGGGGTTTGCTGGTCTGTCGATCTTCCTTTGGGGATATGCGCTCGAATCGGCTTGTTACCTTCTAAATAGGGTTCTGAGTAAGTCTGTAATAAAAATGCCATATGAGATATGGATAGGACGTAAGCCAGTACTCTCGCACCTTAGGATTTGGGGGTGTCCGGCTTATGTTAAACGTTTAATTATGGACAAGCTTGGACCAAGGTTTGACAAGTATAATTTTATAGGGCACCCAAAAGAGACCAAAGGGTATTATTTCTACCTGGCTGATGAGCAAAAGGTGTTTGTCAACCTTAAGGCAATCTTTTTGAAAAAAGAGTTTCTTGATGAAGGGACTGTTGCCTCTAAGGTCGAACTTGACGAAGTTCGATAAGTGAAAAAATCGACATAAGTTGCTGAACCTGAACCGAATTTGATTAGATCAGATCCAGAGCCCATTGTTCAGCACCCTTAAGGCGATCTGGTAGAGTACCACATCAACCGGATAGATACTATAGTTTCTTGATCCGGAACGACGATCCTATCGAACTTGATGAAAACGATGAGGATCCGATCACCTACATGGATGCAACACAGAGACCCGACTCTGAGAAATGGCTAGAGGCCATGAAATCCGAAATGGAGTCCATGAAGGTCAACGGTGTGTGGACATTGGTTGACCCACCCGAAGGAGTAAAACCCATAGGGTGTAAGTGGGTCTTCAAGAGGAAGAGGGGCATAGACGGAAAGATGAAAATCTATAAAGCCCGTCTGGTTGCCAAGGGATATCGTCAACGCTATGGTATAGACTATGATGAGATATTTTCTCCTGTGGTAATACTCAAATCCATTCAGATTATGCTTGCGATAGCTGTCCATCTGGACTACGAAATCTGGCAGATGGATGTGAAGACAGCTTTCCTAAATGGAGAGCTGGATGAAGAGGTGTATATGATACAACCTGAAGGATTCACATCCACTGATGAGTCTAAGGTGTGCAGACTACAGAGGTCCATTTATGGACTTAAGCAGGCATCCCGGAGTTGGAACATATGTTTTGATAGGATGATCAAGACGTATGGCTTCGTTAAGAATGGAGAAGAGTCCTGCATTTATAAGTGGACTAATGGTCCAGTAGTGGTATTTCTTGTATTGTATGTGGATGATATTCTCTTAATCGATAATGATGTCCCTGCATTACAGAAAATAAAGATTTGACTGTCGTCACAGTTCTCCATGAAGAATTTGAGAGAAGCTTCCTACATCCTAGGGATGAGGATCTATAGGGATAGATCTAAAAGGTTGCTTGGTTTATCTCAGTCTACGTACATAGATACTATGCTGAAGAGGTTTAGCATGGAGAATTCCAAGAAAGGCTATCTACCGATAGGCCAAGGAATTTCTCTCTCGAAAGGGATTATCTGACAACACCTCAAGAGAGAGAGCGTATGGGTAGGATTCCATATGCTTCGACAGAAGGATCTATCATGTACGCCATGACATGTATACGACCAGATGTGGCATACTCACTAGGGGTAGTGAGTAGATACCAATCTGATCCAGGGGAGAATCACTGGAAGGTTGTTAAAACCATCCTGAAGTATTTAAGAAATACTAAGAACCAGTGGCTTGTTTATGGTGAATCGGACTTGAGACTTATAGGGTTTACAGACTCTAGTTTTCAGTCTGATCACGATGACAGCAAAAGTGTGTCGGGATTTATTTTTACCCTTTATGGTGGGGCTATCTGCTGGAAGAGTTCCAAGCAGCACACAGTGGCTGATTCAGTTTGCGAGGTGGAGTATGTCGTTGCATCAGATGCTGCCAAAGAAGCGGTGTGGCTAAGGAAGTTCATCATCGAGCTCGAAGTAGCACCCTCCCTTGTTGGTCTAGTTCTGCTCTACTGTGACAGCTCTAGAGTCATTGCTCAGGCGAAGGAACCAAAGGCACACCAGTGGACGAAGCATATTCTGCACCGCTTCCATCTCATCCGAAAAATTATGGATCGAGGTGACGTCGACCTTCAGAAGATCGACGGAAAGGAGAACCTGACCGACCTATTCACTAAAGCCATTGCGGTGAAGGAGTTCGACAACTACAAATCGAAGATGGGTATTAGATACGCACCGATTTGTTTTAGGCCAAGTGGGAGATTGTTGGGAATAGTGTTCCAAAGCCAATCATCAGTCTGTTGGTGGTTGTGCTTATTTTTGTATGTGTACATGAATTATGAATTAATAAAAATTATTTTAACAATTTTTATCATAAAATATTTCATCTTCTAATTAACTCCTATGTTGTGGTGAAGTCCTTAGGACTATTTGGACTCGACAAAGGAGGATTTATCGTTTAGTCCTTAAATCTGTTCACGATCAAATGATACGTTGTTATCAAAGACGATAATATTTATCAAGCATAGATCATTGTGTGCCATATAGGTTGGTTGTCCTCTTAACCATTCAATGTGGAGACACTGGTATGGCATACAGGTGAGATGTAAGGGTACATCTGCACCGAATGTGACCGACTTCGGAGCTATTTCTGCTGTCAAGATTTGCTCCGATGGAATATGGGTATAAATATCCCTCTGACCTGAGACCGCCATGGTCACTTGCAAGCAACTCACTGCACTTAGGCACTGGACTACCTGAATTTCTAATTCAGTGACGGAAGACTGCTGGGTGTAGTTAAGTACTTGACTTGTCGGTGCGTGTGTCAAGATAGGATTGACCACTCCAGTTTAGGAGCTGTGTACAGACGTATTTTAATTTAGCAAAACTTTGGCCAGGGTAGTCCTTGTGAGGAGTCACAGGACTGTTTGAGTTGAGCACGATTCGGATGATCTAATCAGAGTTGACAGTTTAACCCTGAGTCGTCCTAAACACAGAGGTCAAAAGGATGAATTATACAGTAACCATATTCATGTAGGTTCTGAGTATTGCGATTGGACCATTCGACCTATTCGATCATCGGGTACCATTGCTAGATGGTCACTTCGATTAGTACAGGAATTGGTTCCTGTGCTACCGGCTTAGGTTCGAACCTACGGGATCACACACATTAGAGGTTCCATCTGATCTGATGACTGATGAAGAGTCCTAATGCTCGTGAACTATGAGTCCTACATGTCTGAGACTTTTTAATCAAAAATCAGAATTTTTTGATCATGAATCCCACACATTTTGGGTACCGGGGTCAAGAGTCCCATTGTTTGGGACTCTTCGATCAGGGTTACATATCGATGAATTCTGATGCCCGATTACCCATCGAATTTGGATTCAATATTTATGAGAGATTTAATTAGTAATTTGATCACTAATTAACTCAATTTGATTGAGTAATTAATTTTGGATCAAATCCAATTGAATTGGATTCAATTGGGTTTGATCCGATTAGGTTAAGAGTTGACCTAATCGTCGAGATGGTTTGGTTCCTGATTTGATCAGGGGTTAGACTTAATCAATTCCTGATTTGATTAAGATTTTATTGAGTCTAATTAAGACTAATTTAGTTGGGTTTAAATTAGTCTAATTGGGCCTAACTTATTTGGTTCAATTAGGTTGGTTTAAATAATGAAACCACCTAGACCCATTCTCCCTGTGCCACCTCACTTCCACTGCGCCCATTTGAATTCACGAGAAGGAAGTTCTCATGAATTTTTTCTCATACAAAGCTCTCCTCACGCCCTACTTTAATGTGATAAATGAGTGGATAAGGATGATTAGTTGGCCATTCAAATTCAAAATAAAAGTTTGAATTTGAATGAGCAACAAATCTTAGCGCCTTGACCTTATCCTCTTTTAACGCCCCATTTATTACACGAGAAAATATTTCTCATGAAATCACTCATGCACAAATTAAGCCACGCCCACCTCTTCTCACGCCCTTTGTGGATAGGGATAAATTTGTTTCTATTTGAATTCAAAATTTGATTTGAATTCAAATGTATAATTACTCATCTTTATCCTCTCACGTGGATAAGACGTTTGACATTATTTTAAAAGGAGAAGAAGAGTGGAGCGTGTGCAAGAAAAATTTTGAAGAGAAAATCTGGGCGTGAGGAATTTCTGTGTGCAAGGTGAAGGTCTATATCCTTCCGAGAGAAAAAGAAAGAAAATGTGTGTGCAGGGTTTCAGTGAGTTCTTCAGGGTTTCAGCCTGGAGTTCGGGAAGTGAGAAGGTGAGCTACGAGTGTCGTGAGCCCACCAAATTTTAGAGAGATCTTCAACATTCTCTCAAGCATATCTGTTGAGATTCGGAGTATCTGAAGAATCGACAAACATCGATCGATGGAGTTCGATCAGCATCGACCGTCGAAAGGGCTCTACAATGAGCTAGCACTCATGAGGAGTCGATCAGACTGGAAGCTTCGTGTGGACGATCCACAGAGGTCAGACATGCTGTGTGGCTGCATCATGATGATCAGACTCTCTCGATGGTGATCAGATTGTGGCGATCTACTACCCGCACAAAGGTATTGTGTTCTGAACACATTACAGTAAAGTATTTACTGTTCAAATTCGAATTTCAAATTTAAATGCATGCATGCTATATATCATATTTAAATCATAGTGTAGGATAAATTTATATTAATTAATTAGATTAATTAATAATTTTTACTATAAAATAGTAATTTTGAAAAAATTTTAAAATTATCATTTTACCCCTGCACTGAATTTTTCCCACAGGATTCCCCTTTCCGAGGAAGATAGGACGACTGGCCCAAGTGGCCCGTCCTACTGCCGGGTCTTGAAACTCTGATGATGCCCTTTCCAACCGCACTGACGTCTGCGACTGTTGCTGCTGCTGCTGCATGGCCTGCACCACTTCAATGAGGCCTCTGACCTGTTGAACCAGTAGGTCGAACTGCTCCATACCGACCGCCGTTGCGGGGGAGGAGGAGGAGCCTGAAAAACTGGAGGCGAGGTCGGAGCCTGAGATCTGGCCGTGGAGGCCGTGGATCGCCTGGTGGATGCCTTTCGGAGAGGCATCAGTAGGGAAAGGAGAGGAGGACGTCGGAGAAGATGACTGGAGGCAATCCCATTGAGCACTCCTTCAAGAATAAGGGTACTGCGAAGACACAAAGCCCCTTCCTCTAGCGCCAATTCTGTTGGTGCAGAATTCCATCGAAGTCGGAGAAGCTGGAGTCGGGATGACCGTGACCACCATCGAAACCTGCAAGGGAAGTCTAAACCGGAGTTGGGGTGCTCCGGCAAGACACTTCGACACTCTAGTCAGTACTCTGTTTCAATAGAAATGGAGTGCTCGAGAAAAAATTTTAGCAGAGTTTTGAGATAGAGATCAGAGCTCAGAGAAGAACGTATCTGAGGGTCCTTATTTATAGATGGAGAGTGTAACCAATTGACAGCGATGTCTGTAATCGTCTGGTAGTGGGCTGTTCAGAGCCGTCTGGAGTTTGTTACGGAGAGTAGTGGCGTTAGGGGGCGTTCAGGGCCTGGTGGAGTTGGCTACGGAGAGTGGAGTGATGGCCGTTGTCGCGACTTGCCAGAGAGTAATGGAGCCACATGGAATCTGTTGCAGAGAGTGGAGCAAGGTAGTGGCCCTCGTCGTGGCTTGCCAAAGAGTTCGGATCTGTCAGCTGAAGCTCGGCTGGGATGTCTGATGGAGCGGAACGGCTCTGTCTCGTCGATCTAGGAGAAGCTAGGATATTTTCGAGATCGCTGACGAGTCTACTGTGGTCGAAGGCCTTGGGCGCTGAGGTTACAGGTGAGAACCATCTGCTGTAGAGACTCGGATGAAGATTTTCAGTTGGCGAAGTCCGATAGGAGCCCAATTGCTAGGGAAGTCTGTCTGGGATCCAGCTATGAAGAAGTCCGGCTGAAGTCTACCTGTACTGGAAGTTTGGAAGAAATCTGTTTACAGTAAAGGCCCGAATGGAATTTGCTTACAGTAGAGATCCGGAGTAGACTGCCCGCCGTAGGGGTTCGGAGTAGACCGCTCGTGGCAGGAGTTCGAAGAAGACCGCTCGTAGTAGAAGCTTGACTCTCACAGGAGCTCGACTGGAACTGCTCGTAGTAGAAGCTTGGCTCTCGCGAGAGCTCGGCTGGATCTGCTCGTAGTAGAAGCTCGGAGTAGATCGCTCGTAGTAGAAGCTCGGAGTAGATCGCTCGTAGTAGAAGCTCGACTCTCGCAGGAGCTCGACTGGAACTGCTCGTAGTAGAAGCTCGGCTCTCGCAGGAGCTCGGCTGAAATCCTGAAGGTGGTCGACCGTCGTAGAAACTTGAATGGAGTTGATTACTGTAGAAACCTCATTGCTGAAGAAGCTCGAATATTGACGAAGTCCGGAAGGAGTTCGGAGAATAGTTGATCACTGTAGAAGGTCGGCTGGCAATGAGGCCCAGAGAGCTTTTGGGGCGGCCCGATAGACGAATGGAGAAACTCATTATCGGAGAAGTCCGAAGGGTCGGTCTTTTACAGATTTCGATCGGGGGGTATTTTATACCCAACAGGATAGATTAGAAGTAACTCATGAAGGAACTAATCAAGTGAAGGAATCAAAAATCAACATGCTTGTGCATAAATATGAATTTTTTAAAATAGAGCATGATGAATCAATAACTAAAATATTTACTCATTTTACTGATATTATTAATGATCTAAAAAGTCTTGATAAGTCTTATTCTAACAGTGATCTCGTGAGAAAGATCTTAGATCTTTACCAAGGACTTGAGAGGCCAAAGTGACCGAAATCCAAGAAGCCAAAGATCTGAATATCCAACCTTTGGAGAGATCGCTGATGACACATGAGCTAAGCATGAAACAACACCAAGAAGAAGATGTCAAAAAGAAGAGGATAATCACCCTCAAATCCAATGTTCAACCTGATGAAGAATCCGATGATACAGAAAATGAAGAGCAGGATGAAGAAATGGTCCTCATTACTAGAAGATTTAAGAAGTTTTTGAAGAAAAGAAGATAAAGAATGAGGAAGAGGCTACCTACAAAAGGAGAACATAGCAAAGAGAAGGATAAGAAGCAACTTCTTATTTGTTATGAATGTAAAAAATCGAGACACTTTAAGTCTGAGTGCCCACAACTAAAGAAGGATCCCAAGAAGTACGAGAAGAATGCCATGATGGCTACATAGAGCGAAAGTGATGAGTCAAGTTTCGAAGAAGAAGACTCAAATGAACAAGCCAACTTGTGCCTTATGGCACATGAAAATGAGATAAATACTGAAACTCCTATTAACTTTACCTTTGAAGAACTTCATGAAGTATTTTATGACCTAATTGATAAACTAAAGAAGCTAGGGATAAAGAACAAAGAATTAAAATCAAAGAATCAATCTTTACTAAAATAAATTGAAAGTATTTCAAATGAAAAATTAATCCGGTCTTAAGAAAATCTGAACTTAAAAAATGAGATTGTCAAGTTAAAACCAATGGTTGAGAAGTTCACTTTAAGTTCAAATAAACTTCACATGATACTTGACAATCAAAAAGCCATTTATGATAAAGTCGGTCTTGGATATAACCCTTTAAAGAAATAAAAATTTCTGAAAAACATCTTTGTAAACTCATCATACAATAAGTTTTCAAATATAACTTGCTTTAAATATGGTAGAATAGGATACAAATCCTATTCATGTTTTTCTAACAAATCTGAAAATTTCAACTTAAAGAAAATATGGATTCCAAAAGGAACCATTATGACTAACCAAAAAGGATCCAAAAAAACTTGGATACCTAAAGTCAAAACTTGATTCTTGTATATAGGTGTGTCTTGCATCCCAAGGAGCAAATCGGAGATGGTATCTTGATAGCGGGTGCTCAAGACACATGACTGGTGATGAATCTCAATTCATTACACTTGATGCTAAAAATGGAGGGATGGTCACCTTTGGAGACAATGGCAAAGGAAAGATCATCGATATAAGTAACATTGGTATCACTCCCTCTAAGTATATTAAAAATATTTTATTAGTAGATGATTTAAAACATAATTTATTAAGCATCAGTCAATTTTGTGATAAAGGATACAAAGTTATTTTTGAATCTTCAATTTGCATTATAACTAGTCCTATTAATGAAGGCATTAAATTTGTTGGGCATAGATATCGTAATATTTATATGGTAGATTTGAATGATCTTTCTAAAATAAACATGCAATGCCTAGTAGCCTTGAATGTCAAGATTAATGAGACTAATTGGCTTTGGCATCGTAGGCTTGCACATATTAGCATGCATTCACTCTCAAAACTTATTAAAAAGGAATTGGTTATCGACTTACCCAAATTGAATTTTGAAAAGGATAGAATTTGTGATGCATGCCAAATGGGTAAACAAACACGAGTCTCATTCAAATCTGAAAATATTGTTTCAACTTCTAGACCATTAGAACTATTGCACATGGATTTATTTGGACCCACTAGAACTACTAGTCTAGGTGGAAAATAATATGATTTTATGATTATTGATGATTTCTCTCATTTTATATGGGTCTTCTTCTTAGCACGTAAAACTGAAACTCTTCATGTTTTCTTAAAATTTTATCGAAAAGTCACAAATAAAAAAGGTTTTTCAATTCAAAATATTCGAAGTATCATGGAACCAATTTGAAAATCAAGATTTTAAAAAGTTTTGTGATGAAAAAGATATTGACCACAACTTTTTAGCACCTAGGACACCCCAACAAAATGGGGTAGTAGAAAAGAAAAATAGAACTCTTGAAGAAATGGCCCGCACCATGCTATGTGAAAGCAACCTTTCAAGATATTTTTGGGTGGAAGCAATTAACACGGCATGTTACTTATTAAATCGTGCTTTAATTAGACCAATTCTAAAGAAAACTCTTTATGAGCTTTGGAAAGAAAGAAAATCAAACATTGCATATTTTCATATTTTTGGTTATCGATATTTTGTTTTGAACAATGATAAAGAAAGACTAGAAAAATTTGATGCAAAATCTGATGAAGCGATTTTTCTTGGTTACTCCTCTTCTAGCAAAGCTTTTAGAGTTTTCAACAAAAGAACTTTAATAGTAGAGGAGTCAATACATGTTATTTTTGATGAAACTAATGATCTTCCTTCAAGAAAGAATGAAGGTATTGATGATACAGATCCTCTTATAGAAAGGATGAAAGAGATCATTCTAAAAGACTCAACCATTCAAGATGATGAAGAACATGAAGACAAACAGGATGAGAAAGATGAAGAACAATAAGAACAATCTCTAGGTACAAATGATCTATCCAAAGAATGGATGTATGATCACAATCACCTCAAAAAACTAATCATTGGTGATCCTATACATGGTGTAAGAACTCGCTCTTCATTTAGAGATGCATTCAATCATTTTGCTTTTGTCTCTCATCTTGAACCTAAAATCATAGATGAAGGTGAAAAAGATTATAATTGGATAAATACAATGCAAGAAGAACTTAATCAATTTGAAAGAAATAATGTATGGACTTTAGTTTCAAAACTTAAAAATTATTCAATAATTGGCACAAAATGGATATATAGAAATAAATTGGATGAACATGAAAATGTGATAAGAAATAAAGTGAGATTAGTTGCAAAAGGTTATAATCAAGAAGAAAAAATTGATTTTGATGAGATCTTGTACCTGTTGCTAGATTAGAAGCAATTAGACTTCTACTTGCATATGCTTGCTTTATGAATTTTAAGTTATTCCAAATGGATGTCAAAAAAACTTTTCTAAATAGATATATTACTGAAGAAGTTTATATAGAACAATCTTCAGGTTTTGAAAATTATGCTTTTTCTAATTATATTTTTAAATTAAACAAAGCATTATATGGTTTGAAACAAGCACCTAGGGCTTGGTATGAAAGGCTAAGCAAATTTTTGCTTAATAATGATTTTTTAAGAGAAAATATAGACACAATCTTTTTCATTAAAAAAAATCAAAATGATATATTAGTTATATAAATATATATTGATGACATTATTTTTGGGTCTACTAATGAAATTCTTTGTCAAGATTTTACTAAGCTCATGCAGGGAGAGTTCGAGATGAGCATGATGGGAGAACTTACATTCTTCCTCGGACTCCAAATCAAATAAACAAATGAAGGAATCTCCATCACCCAAAGCAAGTACACAAGAGAACTACTCAAAAGATTTGGAATGGAGAACTCCAAAGCAATTAGTACACCTATGAGCCTATCATGTAAGCTTGACAAGGATGAATGAGGTAAAAATATAGACTTAAAATTTTATAGAGACATAATTAGTTCTCTATTGTATTTAACTGCTAATAGATCAGATATTATGTTTAGTGTTTATCTTTGTGCTCGCTTCCAATCAAATCCGAAAGAATCTCACTTGAATGCAGTTAAAAGAATCCTTAGATATTTAAATGGTACACAAACTCTAGGACTATGGTATTCTAAGGACTCATCAATTAACTTGATAGGATATTTAGATGTCGATTTTACTGGATATAGATTAGATAGAAAAAGTACTAGTGAAACTTGCCAATTTCTTGGAGTTAACTTAATCTCTTGGTTTAGCAAGAAGCAAAACTCGATAGAACTGTCTACGACTAAGGCCGAATACATTGCAGCCGAAAGTTATTGTGCTCAAATCTTATGGATTAAGCAATAACTTGAAGATTTTGGCATCAAACTCAATAAAACTCCCATAAAATGTGATAACACCAGTGTTATAAATCTAACTAAAAATCCAATTCAGCATTCTAGATCAAAAATATTGAAATTAGGCATCATTTCATAAGAGAATATATCCAAAATAAAGATATAATTCTTGATTATATTTATACTGACAAATAATTGACTGACATCTTTATCAAGGCCTTAAGTAAAGATAAATTTTGTAAAATTAGGAGAGAACTAGGAATTCTTGATCTATCAGCTTAAGTATCTCTCTGATTCCAAATTCTTAATGCCAAAAATTCATTGAACCAAATTTATTGAGCTCAATTCTTATTTTTCTTAAGAGCTCAAAAGCTCAAAACTATCATTCACATGATCAATATTTGGGTAAATATTTTTTCTCAGAGTTTTAAATTTTTTTTGAAATTATTCCATCATTCTTTTGAATTTTTCTATGCCATGAGTCGAGCCCCAAGGTCGATCCTAGGGTAAATTTATAATTTTGTCAAAATCCTTCGGGCACTCTCTTCTTATTGAGAATTTTTTCTTGAGTCGACTCAGCCCTTCGTCTTCTTTCTCTCATCGAACCAAAAGCTCTCCATCTCTTCTCCCTCAAACCAAAGATTTCTCTCAAATATCTCCTCCCATCGATTTTCACTCCTCAAATCACCTGTTAAGGAACCAACTTCCTCTCCTCTTCCTTCCTCATTTGGGGGGTTCGAGCTTGCCCTAGAATCATCCCCTCTTCTCCAAACTGGTGATTTAACTCCTTAAATCCTTGCCTTTTTTCTTCCAAAATCTTTTCCTCTCTGCCTCACATTTAGTCTCCTAAGCTCCTTTCAAGTCTCTCTTGACCTAATGGCTCCCAAAATGAAGCTATCGCAAAGAAAAAAATTTGTTTGCGGGTTGGAAGACAGTGTGCACAAAAAGAGATTAGCAACCGAGCCCTCTCCTGCTTCAATTCCTGCTCCAGGTTCTGCTTCAGCTTTCACTCAGTCCCCAATCAGCCCAAGCAAGGTACCTCTCTCTGATCGGAAAGTAAAATCCAAAAAAAATATTAATTTCAAGTTTTTTGAAAAAGAAGGGTTCACTATTGGATCGAAGATTAAGTATCAAGGATGAAAATTTTACTGCTCTTTAAAGGAAAATACTTATGGCGATCTAGTCAGAAAATTTTACTTAAATTTGAGCTATAGCAATGGAACAGTGAAATCTACAGTAAAAGGTATTGATGTTATTCTTGATCCAGTATATTTGGGACAGATACTGTATTTGCCTTGTGAAGGCTATACCAATATGAAGCTCCCTATTAAAGAAGAAGGAATTAATGTTATCTTAGGAAGAACCTATACTGAAAGTCTAAATAAATTGGAAGCAAAAATTTTTTCTGTTGAGATGAGGCTGTTACATCACTTGGTAACCAAATTGTTTATCCTTAGGAGTGGTAGACACGACCTTCTATCTGGTAAGGACATTTACATTATGTACCATGTGATCACCCAAACCCCCCTGAACCTTCCAGCATTGATGTTTGAGGCCATGAGGGAAACCCTGAACAGGTCCAAGGCTCACTTGCCTTTTGGTATGGCACTCACTTTAGTTTTTAGAAGGTTCGGAATCAGTTTTGAGGGGGAGGCAGTTGCTAGACTATCTCATTCCGACACCATCAACCGCCACATATTGCATCGCATGGGTTTCTCTAAGACTGATGGCGGTTGGACAAAAGGTGTTGTGGAGAGAGCGGAGGATAGAGCAGAAGAGGAGGAACCATCTTCACCTCTTCGTGATCATAGAGCATCCCTAGATATTCAGTTCATATCTGATCACAAGGCTGGTCCTTCAGAGTCTGTGAGGAGGCATGCTTCAGTTCCACAGTCAGAGAGCAGGGCACATCCTTCAGAGTTCAGGCTAGCAGATGATCAGATTGAGATGATGTCCCAGCATGTTGCCTCCATTCTATCTCAGTAGTTTGCCACTTCAGTCTTTGCATAGAGATCGACATCCCAGGATGACTCAGACCAGACTCTGATCCCTCACATTTCTACTATTTTCCAGATGCTCACTGCTCAGTCGGTACGTATTGAGCAGCTTGAGGGATATATTTTGAGATTGACAGGTAGAGTATTAGACTTGCAGAGGCAAGTATTAGCTTTAGCCCATCTCCAGCCGCATGAGGATATCACAAAGGTCTCAGACATATCTGTAGAGGCGGCTAGACTTTGAGGAGTTTTAGAGAGTGGCTTTGACTTCTTGAGGAGAGAGATCAGGGGCTCCAGTGAAAATGCTTCTACTCAGTTCAGTGCCTTGATGCAGTCTGTATCGAGAGCCTTGGATTTTTTAGACACCATCAGACTTTTCCTTATTGCACAGTCCGTAGCTTCTCAGGCTCCAGGATCCTCTCACCCCTCCACTCGTGCTGGTACCTCTACCCGTGGCCGAGGCAAACGTGGTCGAGGTCGTGCTCATGGACTTGATTCTACAACTCCTCACCCTATCTCTGATTCTTCAGACTCTGAACCCTCTAGCCATGACCTCTATTAGATCTAAATTAGTTAGTCTTTTATGTCTAGGATCTATCTTATGGGCCTTGTATTTGTTGGCTAATTAACTCTTGGATAGTTTCTATCCATGACTTTTGTATTTTGAGTTGACTCATGTGTATTGGGACACCTTTTGTATTCAGTCACTTTTGAATATATATATATGTGTGTGTGTGTGTGTGTGCGTGCATCGGTGCGCGCGCGCGCTTTGACTTTCAATGAATGTCTATGAATGTGATCAAATTGAATTGTTTTAATTATGAGATATGAAAAATAACTCATATTAGTACTGAGAAATACTATGAATTGCAATATCTTCTAAATAAGCAAATTGATATATCCTTTATGTTTGCTATGTTGAGGGAGAGTAGAGAAATAAGCAATCAAAGAAGCGGGCTAAAGAAGTAAAATATGGTATCAAAAAGGGCGAGTAAAGAAAATATGTCCTTTTTGTCATCTTTCTTTTTTTTTCTCTATCCTTAAAATCCCTTAATATCTTAATTGATGCTATCAAAAAGGGAGAGTAAAGAAAATATGTCCTTTTTGTCATCTTTCTTTTCTTTTCTCTATCCTTAAAATCCCTTAAGATCTTAATTGATGCTATCAAAAATAGAGAGTAAAAAAAATTTATCCTTTCAAGATCCCTTAAATGGAGTAGAGAATCTTAATTGATGCTATCAAAAAGGAGAAGTAGAAAATCAAAATCAAATTTGAGCAATAAGCAATAAAGAAATGAGCAATAAGCAATAAAGAAATTAGTAATAAGCAAAATTGTTAAGCAAATATGTCAAAGAATCAAAATCGTCAGCTCTTTTTTGAAGCAAAAATTTAGTACAGGGGCAAAATGGTAATTTTAAAACTTTTTCAAAATTACTATTTTACAGTGAAATTATTAATTAATCTCATTAATTAATACTAATTAACCCTACACTAGGATCTAAATATGATACAACAGCATGCATTTAAATTTGAAATTCAAATTTAAATCATTAAACATTTTACAGTACTGTGTTCAGAACACATCACCTTTTGCGGGTAGTCGATCACCGCAATCTGATCACCGTCGGGGGGCTCTGATCATCACGTCGCAGCCACACAAATGTCTGGCCTCTGCGGATCGTCCACACGAAGCTCCCGTCTGATCAGCTCCTCACGAATGCTAGTTCGTGATTTCACCCTTTTGATGGCAGATGTTGATCGAACTCCTTCGATCGATGTGTGCTGACTTCTCGGATGCTTCGGATTGTCTGCACAGTTGCTAGAGAGGTTGATGGATCTCTCCTGAAATTTGGTGGACTCACGACACTCGTGGCACACCAATCTCACTTCCCGAACCCTAGGTAGAAACCCTAGGGTACACACCAAAAACCCTGCATCTGATTTTCTCTCTTTTCTTTCTTTTTCTCTCGGAAGGTTTTGGACCTTCACCTTACGCAGAAGTCTTCCTCATGCCCCAAAGTTTCTCTCCTAATTTTTCTACGCACGTCCCACCTTTCTCCTCTTTTTAAAACAACATCGAACGTGTCTTATCCGCGTGAGAGGATAAAGACAAGAGGTTACACATTTGAATTCAAATCAAATTTGAATTCAAACGAAAATCAACTTATCCCTATCCTTTTGGGCATGAGAAGAGAAGGGGCGTGGGTCTTTGTGTGTGGAAAAAGTTTCATGAGAAACCTTTTCTCATGTAAGTAATGTGGCGCACAAAATGGATAAGGATGAAAGGGCAAGTGATAAGTTATCCATTCAAATTCAAACATGCTTTGAATTTGAATGGCTAACTAATTATTTTATCCATCCATATGGCGCACAAATGAGGATGTGGGGAAGGGTTTTGCGTGAGAAAAATTTTATGAGAAGTTTCTTCTCGTGAATTCAAATGGGTGCAAGGAAGTTGGGTGTCGCAGGAAATTTAAAACAAGGTGGTTTGATTCAAATTGAGCCAACCTAGTTTAAAATAGGTTAAGCACAATTAGATCAGATTAAACCCAACATAATTAGGCTTAATTAGGCTCAATAAAATCCTAATCAAATCAAGAATTAATTAAACCTAACCCCTGATCAAATCAGGGACTAAACCACCTTAGCGATTAGGTCAACATTTAACCTAATCGGGTCAATCCAAACTGAATCCAATTCAATTGGACTTGATCCAAAAATAATTACTCAATCAAATTGAGTTAATTAGTGATTAAATTACTAATTAAATCTCTCATAAATATTGAGTCCAAATCCGATGGGCAATCAGGCATCAGAGACCATCGATATGAAACCCTGATCAAAGAGTTCAAATTTCAAATTCAAAATTCGAAATTCAAAATTTTGACCCTGATACCCAAAATGTGTGGAACTCATGATTAGAGAATCCTAATTCTCAATCATAGAGTCCCAGATAGATAAGACTCATAATCAGCCATCAGATCATAAAGGAACCTCTAATGTGTGTGACCCCGCAGGTTCGAACCTAAGCCGGTAGCACAGGAACCAATTCCTGTACTAATCGAAGTGACCATCTAGATGGGCTTTATAGGTCTCCACCTTTCCATCTGCGCCCCTCTTCCTTTTGAAGACCCACTTACACCCTATGGGTTTTACTCCTTCGGGTGGGTCAACCAATGTCCACACATCGTTGACTTTCATGGACTCCATTTCGGATTTCATGGCCTCTAGCCATTTCTCAGAGTCAGGTCTCTGCATTGCATCCATGTAGGTGATCGGATCCTCATCATTTTCATCAAGTTCGACAGGATCACCATCCCGAACCATGAAACCATAGTATCTGTCCGGTTGATGTGGTACTCTACCAGACCGCCTTAAGGGTGCATAATCAATGGGCTCCGGATCTGATCTAATCAAATCCGATTCAGGTTCAGTAATATGTGTCGGTTTTTCCACCTGTCGAACTTCATCAAGTTCGACTTTAGAGGCAATAGTTCCTTCAGTAAGGAACTTCTTTTCTAAAAAGATTGCCTTAAGACTGACAAACACCTTTTGCTCATCAGCAAGGTAGAAATAATACCCTTTGGTCTCTTTTGGGTACCCTATAAAATTACACTTGTCAGACCTAGGTCCAAGCTTGTCTGTAATTAAATGTTTAACATAAGCCGGACACCCCCAAACCCTAAGGTGCGAGAGTACTGGCTTACGTCCTATCCATATCTCATATGGCATTTTGGCTACAGACTTACTCGAAACTCTATTTAGAAGGTAACAAGCCGATTCGAGCGCATATCCCCAGAGCGAGATCGACAAACCAGCAAACCCCATCATGGATCGAATCATGTCTAACAGGGTCCGATTCCTCCTTTCAGACACACCATTATGCTGTGGTGTTCCAGGAGGAGTCCTCTGAGAGAGAATCCCATTCTCCCCTAGATACGTCAGAAACTCATTGGAAAGGTATTCACCTCCTCGATCAGATCGAAGAGTTTTAATACACTTCTCAGTTTGTTTTTCTACCTCATTTCGGAATAGTTTGAACATTTCAAATGATTCCGACTTATGCTTCATTAAATAGACATACCCATACCTAGATAGGTCGTCTGTGAAGGTTATGAAGTAGAAAAATTCACCTCTTGCACTTGAGCTCATGGGTCCACATACATCAGAATGTACCAGACCTAAGAGTTCACTGGCTCGTTCACCTTTTCCAGTAAAAGGTGACTTGGTCATCTTCCCAAGAAGACAGGACTCACAGGTTGGAAGTGATTCACAATCACTAACTTCAAGAATTCCTTCTTGAGCCAATCTGTTTATCCTGTTCTTATTGATATGACCCAGCCTACAATGCCAAAGGTAGACTTCTGACACATTATCTATTCTAGAGCGTTTACCAAATTTTTGAACCACATTAACAGGCTGTGATAGTAAGTAAATTCCATTATTTAATTGTCCAACAAATATTGTAACACCATTCAAAATGATATTGCAAATATTTCTTTTTATTAAAAAATCATAACCGTACATGGCCAAAAGGCCTACAGAAATAATATTTAATAAAAAACTTGGACAATAGTGACATTCACTCAGAATTACATTACGAGAATTGATTACAAGACTCATGATTCCTAAAGCTAGAACTGGAACTTTGCTTCCATCTCCAACATTCAGGAACCTCTCGCCTTCATCAAATCTCCTACTAACCTGCAGACCCTGCATCGAATTACAAATATGATAAGGGCTTCCGGTATCCAATACCCAGGCAGTAGTATCACAAATTGAAAAGTTGCAAGGAGTTATCATATAATTACCTTGCTTCTTCTTTGGCCTGTTCGGGTCCAGGGAGGCAATGTATTGAGGACAGTTCCTCTTCCAATGCCCTTGCTTCTTGCAAAAGAAGCACTCCGCCTGGCTCTGGTCGTGCCTACGCTTCTTGGTCTGACCCCGTGCTACTGTCCCAGCATGAGATTGCACCTTCTTATTTTTCTTCTTCTTGTTCTTCTTCTCCTTCCCAAAGGGTTGACGACGAGAAGAAGACCTTCCCACTACATTCACCGACTCCTTATGGAGTTGGTGATCCTTCTCAAAGTTCTGCAGCAACCCCAACAATCCGTGGTAGTTTACTGCAGGCTTTGTCATTCGAAAATGAGTAAGGAATGGGAGAAGGACTTGGGCAAGGAAATAAGGATCGCATCCTTACCGGCTGCTCGTGCAGAGGAAAGCCCAATTTGCTTAGGCGCTCAATCATCTCGATCATGTACAGTACATGATCAGTGACTGAGGCCCCATCCCTCATCCGAGCATTGAAAATGGCACAACTAGTTTTGTGCCTTTCAACGTCGTCAGGCGTGCCAAAGGAGTCGTTCAACATTTGAAGCATCTCCTGTGGCTGGGCGTTCTCAAACCTTCGGCTGAACTCGTCATTCATTGCTGCAGCATAATACATCGAACGGTGGTGCGGTCATTGAGCCACTTCAAGTAAGTGTCTCGGATCGCCTTACTAGCGTTCGGAGCTGGCTCCTCAGGTGCTGGATCCGTTACTACATAAAGGATCCGCTCATGCTCAAGGACGATTTTCAATTTTCGATACCAGCTATCGAAATTGGGTCCCATGAGCTTGTCATTATCTAATAATGACCGGAGCGACAGGGTAGTGGCCATAGCTGCTTAAAGGAAAACGAGACCTCTATTAGTACATAAATTAATACTAAAGACTTGGACTTTAGTCTAAAGTTTTTCTAATATTTTTACGAACTGGTAGCCTCATCCTCCAATTCGAGGAATTACTTTAATTCCTTAATGGGTACTAGAATCCACACAGACTACACACGAGCCCAACTTTGGTTGGTCAACCCATGTGCATCTATGGGTAGGTTCTTAACCAGTTGTTTCTCTAAACAACTTCTAGTAATTGATTTTGCCCCAGAACCTAATCAGTAGGCTTTGGCCTCCACTGAAAAGATCTGGTTAGGTCCAACCATTAACATGACTTAATTTAGTGAATCGGACCAATAAATGATCAGGCCCGACTTTGGCCGGCCAACCTAACCACCATCAGAAAGACTCAATCAAATTATCATATTATGAATAATAATTCCATTAGCCAATGAGTACCAGGCCTTTGGGCCTCCAATGATCATTAAACTAATGGACTCATTATCATTCACTTAATGGGAGGCTATGACTTAGTTATCATTATAACTTAATCATTTTAGGGACCTAATAATTTTGAGGATTTTATTAAAGAATAGTAGAGAAGAAATCATCCAGCCAATTTCAATCCTCCCACTGACTTCACCAAGTCAGATTAAAAAGGATTTAATTAAAGCTGGCATTAGGAGCACCTAAATCAGTCACACTGATTTACCTAATGACATGGGTGAGCTCTAATCATCAAGTGATCTAATCAAAATCTAACTTACCAGATTGGCCAGGTAAGTGAGATCAGTGGTGGGGATTTGCCATTAACTCGTCAATGATCGAATCAATCCGAGTAGCTCCCGCTTAAGAACCACTGGTCAAAACTGCCGAACTTACCTTAGACACCAACCGGTTCATTAGTTTTAATTTTGATCAACTTAGTAAATAGGGCTCCACCGCGTAGCCATGAATTAAGTCCATCTTGGTCTAGTTAAAGACATGGACCCATTCAACTACAACTATTGAAGTTGAGTCTAGAGTATCCTTGACCTAATCTAATTCAACTTTTGATTAGATTTGACCAATTACTCCATTTAGTCTATTTTTTAAACTAACCTTAGGTCTAACCCAATTATGGACCTAATTCATCTAACCCATTGACCCACAAGTTTATGCAATTGTCTTAGGTCTTAATTCACAATTCTAGACCTACTAGACAACACTTAATTCTTTTAATTAAGTACTTGGGCTGATGGGTCAGGGTTTGGCATTTCGAAAATAATTTTCAAATTTTGAAAGATTTTATTTTCTGTTCACCAAATGTGTTGACTCATTTCACAAACGGGTCAGCATATTTCATAAACAGCAATTCTATTGCTCATTTCATAACAGAAAATAACTCAAAATAAATCATAAATTTTCTTTTAGATCTAATCTAACACATTCATGATAAATTTTTAATTAAGTCCTTTCGCTGCTTCATCGGTATGGGATATAATTGCATCGGCACCCCTACCGTCGTAGGAGACCCCATCGAATGGGAAGAGAGGGCCTTTAAACCTACTTTTCTCCTATGACCGGACAGCCATGGCAACCAACCCAATTAGATTACTTGCTACTTGGATCAAGTATATCTAAATATACCAATTTCAAAATTTAAATTTTGAATTTTAAATTTAAACTTATAGATTACACTTAATCTACGCATGCATATGTATATCATATTCTAGAACCATACTCTGATACCATTTGAAGCAAAAATTTAGTGCAGGGGCAAAATGGTAATTTTAAAACTTTTTCAAAATTACTATTTTACAGTAGAATTATTAATTAATCTCATTAATTAATACTAATTAACCCTACACTAGGATCTAAATATGATACAACAGCATGCATTTAAATTTGAAATTCAAATTTGAATCATTAAACGTTTTACAGTACTGTGTTCAGAACACATCACCTTTTGCGGGTAGTCGATCACCGTAATCAGATCACCGTTGGGGGGCTCTGATCATCATGTCGCAGCCACACAAATATCTGGCCTCTGCGGATCATCCACACGAAGCTCCCGTCTGATCAGCTCCTCACGAATGCTAGTTCGTGATTTCATCCTTTTGATGGCAGATGTTGATCGAACTCCTTCGATCGATGTGTGCTGACTTCTCAGATGCTCCGGATCATCTGCACAGTTGCTAGAGAGGTTGATGGATCTCTCTCTGAAATTTGGTGGACTCACGACACTCGTGGCACACCAATCTCACTTCCCGAACCCTAGGTAGAAACCCTAGGGTACACACTAAAAACCCTGCGCCCGATTTTCTCTCTTTTCTTTCTTTTTCTCTCGGAAGGTTTTGGACCTTCACCTTATGCAGAAGTCTTCCTCACGCCCCAAAGTTTCTCTCCTAATTTTTCTACGCACGTCCCACCTTTATCCTCTTTTTAAAACAACATCGAACGTGTCTTATCCGCGTGAGAGGATAAAGACAAGAGGTTACACATTTGAATTCAAATCAAATTTGAATTCAAATGAAAACCAACTTATCCCTATCCTTTTGGGCGTGAGAAGAGAAGGGGCGTGGGTCTTTGTGCGTGGAAAAAGTTTCACGAGAAACCTTTTCTCGTGTAAGTAATGTGGCGCACAAAATGGATAAGGATGAAAGGGCAAGTGATAAGTTATCCATTCAAATTCAAACATGCTTTGAATTTGAATGGCTAACTAATTATTTTATCCATCCATATGGCGCATAAATGAGGATGTGGGGAAGGGTTTTGCGTGAGAAAAATTTCACGAGAAGTTTCTTCTCGTGAATTCAAATGGGTGCAAGGAAGTTGGGTGTCGCAGGGAATTTAAAACAAGGTGGTTTGATTCAAATTGAGCCAACCTAGTTTAAAATAGGTTAAGCACAATTAGATCATATTAAACCCAACATAATTAAGCTTAATTAGGCTCAATAAAATCCTAATCAAATCAAGAATTAATTAAACCTAATCCCTGATCAAATCAGGGACTAAATCACCTTAGCGATTAGGTCAACATTTAACCTAATCGGGTCAATCCAAACTGAATCCAATTCAATTGGACTTGATCCAAAAATAATTACTCAATCAAATTGAGTTAATTAGTGATTAAATTACTAATTAAACCTCTCATAAATATTGAGTCCAAATCCGATGGGCAATCAGGCATCAGAGACCATCGATATGAAACCCTGATCAAAGAGTTCAAATTTCAAATTCAAAATTCGAAATTCAAAATTTTGACCCTGATACCCAAAATGTGTGGAACTCATGATTAGAGAATCTTAATTCTCAATCATAGAGTCCCAGATAGATAAGACTCATAATCAGCCATCAGATCAGAAAGGAACCTCTAATGTGTGTGACCCCGCAGGTTCGAACCTAAGTCGGTAGCACAGGAACCAATTCCTGTACTAATCGAAGTGACCATCTAGCAATGGTACCCGACGACCGGATAGGTCGAATAATCGCAATCGCAATATTCAGAACCTACGTGAATATAGTTACCGTATAATTCATCCCTTTTGACCCCTGTGTTTAGGACGACTCAGGGTTAAACTGTCAACCCTGATGATATCATCCGAATCGTGCTCAACTCAATTAGTCCTATGACTCCTCACTAGGACTACCCTGGCCAAGTTTTGCTAAATTGAAACACGACTGTACACAGCTCCTAAACTGGAGTGGTCAATTCCATCTTGAACACGCACCGACAAGTCAAGTACTTGACTACACCCAGCAACCTTCCGTCACTGAATTAGAAATTCAGGAAGTCCAGTGCCTAAGTGCAGTGAGTTGCTTGCAAGTCACCGTGACGGTCTCAGGTCGGAGGGACATTTATACCCATATCCCATCGGAGCAAATCTTGACAGCAGAAATAGCTCCGGAGTTGGTCACGTTCAGTGCAGATGTACCATTACATCTCACCTGTATGCCATACCAGTGTCTCCACACTCTTTGGTTATGAGGACAACCAACCCATATGGCACACAACGACCTATGCTCGATAAACGTTGTCGTCCTTGGTAACAACGTATCATTTGGTCGCGAACATGTTTAAGGACTAAGCGACAAATCCTCTTTGTCGAGTCTAAATAGTCCTAAGGACTTCACCACAACACAGGAGTTCATTAGAAGATGAAATATTTGTGATGAAAAAATACCAAAATAACTTTTATTTATTTATAATTCATGTACTAATACAAAAGGAGCGCAACCGTCAACAGGCTGACGATTGGCTTTGGGACACTATTCCCAACAATCTCCCACTTGACCTAAAGCCTATCGGTGCAGTATCTAATACCCATCTTCGACTTGTAGTCGTTGAACTCCTTCACCGCAATGGCTTTAGTGAATGGGTCGGCCAGGTTCTCCTTCCCGTCGATCTTCTGAAGGTCGACGTCACCTCGATCCACGATCTTCCGGATGAGATGGTAGCGGCGCAGAATATGCTTCGTCCGCTGGTGTGCCTTTGGTTCCTTCGCCTGAGCAATGGCTCCAGAGCTGTCGCAGTTGAGCAGAACTGGACCAACAAGGGAGGGTGCTACTCCGAGCTCGGTGATGAATTTCCTCAGCCACACCGTTTCTTTGGCAGCATCTGATGCAGCAATATACTCCGCCGCGCATACTGAATCAGCCACAGTGTGCTGCTTGGAACTCTTCCAGCAGACAGCCCCACCATTAAGGGTAAAAATAAATCCTGACACACTCTTGCTATCATCTCGATCAGACTGGAAACTAGAGTCTGTAAACCTATAAGTCTCAAGTCCGATTCACCTTATATAAGCCACTGGTCCTTAGTATTTCTCAAATACTTCAGGATGGTTTTAACAACCTTCCAGTGATTCTCTCTGGATCAGATTGGTATCTACTCACTACCCCTAGTGAGTATGCCACATCTGGTCGTGTACATGTCATGGCGTACATGATAGATCCCACTGTCGAAGCATATGGAATCCTACCCATACGCTCTCTCTCTTGAGGTGTTGTCGGACAATCCCTCTTCGAGAGAGAAATTCCATGGCCTATCGGTAGATAGCCTTTCTTGGAATTTTCCATGCTGAACCTTTTCAGCATAGTATCAATGTACGTGGACTGGGATAAGCCAAGCAACTTTTTGGATCTATCCCTATAGATCCTCATCCTAGGATGTAGGAAGCTTCTCCCAGATCCTTCATGGAGAACTGTGACGATAGCCAAATCTTTATTCCCTGTAATGCAGGGACATCATTCCCGATTAAGAGAATGTCATCCACATACAATATAAGAAATACTACTACTGGACCATTAGCCCACTTATAAATGCAGGGCTCTTCTCCGTTCTTAACGAAGCCATACGTTTTGATCGTCCTATCAAAACGTATGTTCCAACTCCGAGATGCCTGCTTAAGTCCATAAATGGACCTTTGTAGCTTGCACACCTTAGACTCATCTATGGATGTGAACCCTTCAGGTTGTATCATATACACCTCTTCGTCCAGCTCTCCGTTTAGGAAAGCTGTCTTCACATCCATCTGTTAGATTTCATAGTCCAGATGAGCAGCTATCGCAAGCATAATCCTAATGGATTTGAGCATTGCCACAGGAGAAAACGTCTCGTCATAGTCTATACCATAACGTTGACGATATCCCTTGGCAACCAGACGGGCTTTATAGGTCTCCACCTTTCCGTCTGCGCCCCTCTTCCTTTTGAAGACCCACTTACACCCTATGGGTTTTACTCCTTCGGGTGGGTCAACCAATGTCCACACATCGTTGACTTTCATGGACTCCATTTCGGATTTCATGGCCTCTAGCCATTTCTCAGAGTCAGATCTCTGCATTGCATCCATGTAGGTGATCGGATCCTCATCGTTTTCATCAAGTTCGACAGGATCACCATCCCGGACCATGAAACCATAGTATCTGTCCGGTTGATGTGGTACTCTACCAGACCGCCTTAAGGGTGCATAATCAATGGGCTCCGGATCTGATCTAATCAAATCCGGTTCAGGTTCAGTAATATGTGTCGGTTTTTCCACCTGTCGAACTTCATCAAGTTCGACTTTAGAGGCAATAGTTCCTTCAGTAAGGAACTCCTTTTCTAAAAAGATTGCCTTAAGACTGACAAACACCTTTTGCTCATCAGCAAGGTAGAAATAATACCCTTTGGTCTCTTTTGGGTACCCTATAAAATTACACTTGTCAGACCTAGGTCCAAGCTTGTCTGTAATTAAACGTTTAACATAAGCCGGACACCCCCAAACCCTAAGGTGCGAGAGTACTGGCTTACGTCCTATCCATATCTCATATGGCGTTTTGGCTACAGACTTACTCGAAACTCTATTTAGAAGGTAACAAGCCGATTCGAGCGCATATCCCCAGAGGAGATCGGCAAACCAGCAAACCCCATCATGGATCGAACCATGTCTAACAGGGTCCGATTCCTCCTTTCAGACACACCATTATGCTGTGGTGTTCCAGGAGGAGTCCACTGAGAGAGAATCCCATTCTCCCTAGATACGTCAGAAACTCATTGGAAAGGTATTCACCTCCTCGATCAGATCGAAGAGTTTTAATACACTTCCAGTTTGTTTTTCTACCTCATTTCGGAATAGTTTGAACATTTCAAATGATTCCGACTTATGCTTCATTAAATAGACATACCCATACCTAGATAGGTCGTCTGTGAAGGTTATGAAGTAGAAAAATCCACCTCTTGCACTTGAGCTCATGGGTCCACATACATCAGAATGTACCAGACCTAAGAGTTCACTGGCTCGTTCACCTTTTCCAGTAAAAGGTGACTTGGTCATCTTCCCAAGAAGACAGGACTCACAGGTTGGAAGTGATTCACAATCACTAACTTCAAGAATTCCTTCTTGAGCCAACCTGTTTATCCTGTTCTTATTGATATGACCTAGCCTACAATGCCAAAGGTAGACTTCTGACACATTATCTATTCTAGAGCGTTTACCGAATTTTTGAACCACATTAACAGGCTGTGATAGTAAGTAAATTCATTATTTAATTGTCCAACAAATATTGTAACACCATTCAAAATGATATTGCAAATATTTCTTTTTATTAAAAAATCATAACCGTACATGGCCAAAAGGCCTACAGAAATAATATTTAATAAAAAACTTGGACAATAGTGACATTCACTCAGAATTACATTACGAGAATTGATTACAAGACTCATGATTCCTAAAGCTAGAACTGGAACTTTGCTTCCATCTCCAACATTCAGGAACCTCTCGCCTTCATCAAATCTCCTACTAACCTGCAGACCCTGCATCGAATTACAAATATGATAAGGGCTTCCGGTATCCAATACCCAGGCAGTAGTATCACAAATTGAAAAGTTGCAAGGAGTTATCATATAATTACCTTGCTTCTTCTTTGGCCTGTTCGGGTCCAGGGAGGCAATGTATTGAGGACAGTTCCTCTTCCAATGCCCTTGCTTCTTGCAAAAGAAGCACTCCGCCTGGCTCTGGTCGTGCCTGCGCTTCTTGGTCTGACCCCGTGCTACTGTCCCAGCATGAGATTGCACCTTCTTATTTTTCTTCTTCTTGTTCTTCTTCCCCTTCCCAAAGGGTTGACGACGAGAAGAAGACCTTCCCACTACATTCACCGACTCCTTATGGAGTTGGTGATCCTTCTCAAAGTTCTGCAGCAACCCCAACAATCCGTGGTAGTTTACTGCAGGCTTTGTCATTCGAAAATGAGTAAGGAATGGGAGGAAGGACTTGGGCAAGGAATTAAGGATCGCATCCTTACCGAGCTGCTCGTGCAGAGGAAAGCCCAATTTGCTTAGGCGCTCAATCATCTCGATCATGTACAGTACATGATCAGTGACTGAGGCCCCATCCCTCATCCGAGCATTGAAAATGGCACAACTAGTTTTGTGCCTTTCAACGTCGTCAGGCGTGCCAAAGGAGTCGTTCAACATTTGAAGCATCTCCTGTGGCTGGGCGTTCTCAAACCTTCGGCTGAACTCGTCATTCATTGCTGCCAGCATAATACATCGAACGGTGGTGCGGTCATTGAGCCACTTCAAGTAAGTGTCTCGGATCGCCTTACTAGCGTTCGGAGCTGGCTCCTCAGGTGCTGGATCCGTTACTACATAAAGGATCCGCTCATGCTCAAGGACGATTTTCAATTTTCGATACCAGCTATCGAAATTGGGTCCCATGAGCTTGTCATTATCTAATAATGACCGGAGCGACAGGGTAGTGGCCATAGCTGCTTAAAGGAAAACGAGACCTCTATTAGTACATAAATTAATACTAAAGACTTGGACTTTAGTCTAAAGTTTTTCCCAATATTTTTACGAACTGGTAGCCTCATCCTCCAATTCGAGGAATTACTTTAATTCCTTAATGGGTACTAGAATCCACACAGACTACACACGAGCCCAACTTTGGTTGGTCAACCCATGTGCATCTATGGGTAGGTTCTTAACCAGTTGTTTCTCTAAACAACTTCTAGTAATTGATTTTGCCCCAGAACCTAATCAGTAGGCTTTGGCCTCCACTGAAAAGATCTGGTTAGGTCCAACCATTAACATGACTTAATTTAGTGAATCGGACCAATAAATGATCAGGCCCGACTTTGGCCGGCCAACCTAACCACCATCAGAAAGACTCAATCAAATTATCATATTATGAATAATAATTCCATTAGCCAATGAGTACCAGGCCTTTGGGCCTCCAATGATCATTAAACTAATGGACTCATTATCATTCACTTAATGGGAGGCTATGACTTAGTTATCATTATAACTTAATCATTTTAGGGACCTAATAATTTTGAGGATTTTATTAAAGAATAGTAGAGAAGAAATCATCCAGCCAATTTCAATCCTCCCACTGACTTCACCAAGTCAGATTAAAAAAGATTTAATTAAAGCTGGCATTAGGAGCACCTAAATCAGTCACACTGATTTACCTAATGACATGGGTGAGCTCTAATCATCAAGTGATCTAATCAAAATCTAACTTACCAGATTGGCCAGGTAAGTGAGATCAGTGGTGGGATTTGCCATTAACTCGTCAATGATCGAATCAATCCGAGTAGCTCCCGCTTAAGAACCACTGGTCAAAACTGCCGAACTTACCTTAGACACCAACCGGTTCATTAGTTTTAATTTTGATCAACTTAGTAAATAGGGCTCCACCGCGTAGCCATGAATTAAGTCCATCTTGGTCTAGTTAAAGACATGGACCCATTCAACTACAACTATTGAAGTTGAGTCTAGAGTATCCTTGACCTAATCTAATTCAACTTTTGATTAGATTTGACCAATTACTCCATTTAGTCCATTTTTTAAACTAACCTTAGGTCTAACCCAATTATGGACCTAATTCATCTAACCCATTGACCCACAAGTTTATGCAATTGTCTTAGGTCTTAATTCACAATTCTAGACCTACTAGACAACACTTAATTCTTTTAATTAAGTACTTGGGCTGATGGGTCAGGGTTTGGCATTTCGAAAATAATTTTCAAATTTTGAAAGATTTTATTTTCTGTTCACCAAATGTGTTGACTCATTTCACAAACGGGTCAGCATATTTCATAAACAGCAATTCTATTGCTCATTTCATAACAGAAAATAACTCAAAATAAATCATAAATTTTCTTTTAGATCTAATCTAACACATTCATGATAAATTTCTTAATTAAGTCCTTTCGCTGCTTCATCGGCATGGGATATAATTGCATCGGCACCCCTACCGCCATAGGAGACCCCATCGAATGGGAAGAGAGGGCCTTTAAACCCTACTTTTCTCCTATGACCGGACGGCCATGGCAACCAACCCAATTAGATTACTTGCTACTTGGATCAAGTATATCTAAATATACCAATTTCAAAATTTAAATTTTGAATTTCAAATTTAAACTTATAGATTACACCTTAATCTACGCATGCATATGTATATCATATTCTAGAACCATGCTCTGATACCATTTGAAGCAAAAATTTAGTGCAGGGGCAAAATGGTAATTTTAAAACTTTTTCAAAATTACTATTTTACAGCGAATTATTAATTAATCTCATTAATTAATACTAATTAACCCTACACTAGGATCTAAATATGATACAACAGCATGCATTTAAATTTGAAATTCAAATTTGAATCATTAAACGTTTTACAGTACTGTGTTCAGAACACATCACCTTTTGCGGGTAGTCGATCACCGAATCTGATCACCGTTGGGGGCTCTGATCATCATGTCGCAGCCACACAAATATCTGGCCTCTGCGGATCATCCACACGAAGCTCCCGTCTGATCAGCTCCTCACGAATGCTAGTTCGTGATTTCACCCTTTTGATGGCAGATGTTGATCGAACTCCTTCGATCGATGTGTGCTGACTTCTCGGATGCTCCGGATCATCTGCACAGTTGCTAGAGAGGTTGATGGATCTCTCCTGAAATTTGGTGGACTCACGACACTCGTGGCACACCAATCTCACTTCCCGAACCCTAGGTAGAAACCCTAGGGTACACACCAAAAACCCTGCGCCCGATTTTCTCTCTTTTCTTTCTTTTTCTCTCGGAAGGTTTTGGACCTTCACCTTACGCAGAAGTCTTCCTCACGCCCCAAAGTTTCTCTCCTAATTTTTCTACGCACGTCCCACCTTTCTCCTCTTTTTAAAACAACATCGAACGTGTCTTATCCGCGTGAGAGGATAAAGACAAGAGGTTACACATTTGAATTCAAATCAAATTTGAATTCAAACGAAAACCAACTTATCCCTATCCTTTTGGGCGTGAGAAGAGAAGGGGCGTGGGTCTTTGTGCGTGGAAAAAGTTTCACGAGAAACCTTTTCTCGTGTAAGTAATGTGGCGCACAAAATGGATAAGGATGAAAGGGCAAGTGATAAGTTATCCATTCAAATTCAAACATGCTTTGAATTTGAATGGCTAACTAATTATTTTATCCATCCATATGGCGCACAAATGAGGATGTGGGGAAGGGTTTTGCGTGAGAAAAATTTCACGAGAAGTTTCTTCTCGTGAATTCAAATGGGTGCAAGGAAGTTGGGTGTCGCAGGGAATTTAAAACAAGGTGGTTTGATTCAAATTGAGCCAACCTAGTTTAAAATAGGTTAAGCACAATTAGATCATATTAAACCCAACATAATTAGGCTTAATTAGGCTCAATAAAATCCTAATCAAATCAGAATTAATTAAACCTAACCCCTGATCAAATCAGGGACTAAACCACCTTAGCGATTAGGTCAACATTTAACCTAATCGGGTCAATCCAAACTGAATCCAATTCAATTGGACTTGATCCAAAAATAATTACTCAATCAAATTGAGTTAATTAGTGATTAAATCACTAATTAAACCTCTCATAAATATTGAGTCCAAATCCGATGGGCAATCAGGCATCAGAGACCATCGATATGAAACCCTGATCAAAGAGTTCAAATTTCAAATTCAAAATTCGAAATTCAAAATTTTGACCCTGATACCCAAAATGTGTGGAACTCATGATTAGAGAATCCTAATTCTCAATCATAGAGTCCCAGATAGATAAGACTCATAATCAGCCATCAGATCAGAAAGGAACCTCTAATGTGTGTGACCCCGCAGGTTCGAACCTAAGCCGGTAGCACAGGAACCAATTCCTGTACTAATCGAAGTGACCATCTAGCAATGGTACCCGACGACCGGATAGGTCGAATAATCGCAATCGCAACATTCAGAACCTACGTGAATATAGTTACCGTATAATTCATCCCTTTTGACCCCTGTGTTTAGGACGACTCAGGGTTAAACTGTCAACCCTGATGATATCATCCGAATCGTGCTCAACTCAATTAGTCCTATGACTCCTCACTAGGACTACCCTGGCCAAGGTTTTGCTAAATTGAAACACGACTGTACACAGCTCCTAAACTGGAGTGGTCAATCCCATCTTGACACACGCACCGACAAGTCAAGTACTTGACTACACCCAGCAACCTTCCGTCACTGAATTAGAAATTCAGGTAGTCCAGTGCCTAAGTGCAGTGAGTTGCTTGCAAGTCACCGTGGCGGTCTCAGGTCGGAGGGACATTTATACCCATATCCCATCGGAGCAAATCTTGACAGCAGAAATAGCTCCGGAGTTGGTCACGTTCAGTGCAGATGTACCATTACATCTCACCTGTATGCCATACCAGTGTCTCCACACTCTTTGGTTATGAGGACAACCAACCCATATGGCACACAACGACCTATGCTCGATAAACGTTGTCGTCCTTGGTAACAACGTATCATTTGGTCGCGAACATGTTTAAGGACTAAGCGACAAATCCTCCTTTGTCGAGTCTAAATAGTCCTAAGGACTTCACCACAACACAGGAGTTCATTAGAAGATGAAACATTTGTGATGAAAAAATACCAAAATAACTTTTATTTATTTATAATTCATGTACTAATACAAAAGGAGCACAACCGTCAACAGGCTGACGATTGGCTTTGGGACACTATTCCCAACAATCTCCCACTTGGCCTAAAGCCTATCGGTGCAGTATCTAATACCCATCTTCGACTTGTAGTCGTTGAACTCCTTCACCGCAATGGCTTTAGTGAATGGGTCGGCCAGGTTCTCCTTCCCGTCGATCTTCTGAAGGTCGACGTCACCTCGATCCACGATCTTCCGGATGAGATGGTAGCGGCGCAGAATATGCTTCGTCCGCTGGTGTGCCTTTGGTTCCTTCGCCTGAGCAATGGCTCCAGAGCTGTCGCAGTAGAGCAGAACTGGACCAACAAGGGAGGGTGCTACTCCGAGCTCGGTGATGAATTTCCTCAGCCACACCGCTTCTTTGGCAGCATCTGATGCAGCAATATACTCCGCCTCGCATACTGAATCAGCCACAGTGTGCTGCTTGGAACTCTTCCAGCAGACAGCCCCACCATTAAGGGTAAAAATAAATCCTGACACACTCTTGCTATCATCTCGATCAGACTGGAAACTAGAGTCTGTAAACCCTATAAGTCTCAAGTCCGATTCACCATATATAAGCCACTGGTCCTTAGTATTTCTCAAATACTTCAGGATGGTTTTAACAACCTTCCAGTGATTCTCTCCTGGATCAGATTGGTATCTACTCACTACCCCTAGTGAGTATGCCACATCTGGTCGTGTACATGTCATGGCGTACATGATAGATCCCACTGTCGAAGCATATGGAATCCTACCCATACGCTCTCTCTCTTGAGGTGTTGTCGGACAATCCCTCTTCGAGAGAGAAATTCCATGGCCTATCGGTAGATAGCCTTTCTTGGAATTTTCCATGCTGAACCTTTTCAGCATAGTATCAATGTACGTGGACTGGGATAAGCCAAGCAACTTTTTGGATCTATCCCTATAGATCCTCATCCCTAGGATGTAGGAAGCTTCTCCCAGATCCTTCATGGAGAACTGTGACGATAGCCAAATCTTTATTCCCTGTAATGCAGGGACATCATTCCCGATTAAGAGAATGTCATCCACATACAATATAAGAAATACTACTACTGGACCATTAGCCCACTTATAAATGCAGGGCTCTTCTCCGTTCTTAACGAAGCCATACGTTTTGATCGTCCTATCAAAACGTATGTTCCAACTCCGAGATGCCTGCTTAAGTCCATAAATGGACCTTTGTAGCTTGCACACCTTAGACTCATCTATGGATGTGAACCCTTCAGGTTGTATCATATACACCTCTTCGTCCAGCTCTCCGTTTAGGAAAGCTGTCTTCACATCCATCTGTCAGATTTCATAGTCCAGATGAGCAGCTATCGCAAGCATAATCCTAATGGATTTGAGCATTGCCACAGGAGAAAATGTCTCGTCATAGTCTATACCATAACGTTGACGATATCCCTTGGCAACCAGACGGGCTTTATAGGTCTCCACCTTTCCGTCTGCGCCCCTCTTCCTTTTGAAGACCCACTTACACCCTATGGGTTTTACTCCTTCGGGTGGGTCAACCAATGTCCACACATCGTTGACTTTCATGGACTCCATTTCGGATTTCATGGCCTCTAGCCATTTCTCAGAGTCAGATCTCTGCATTGCATCCATGTAGGTGATCGGATCCTCATCGTTTTCATCAAGTTCGACAGGATCACCATCCCGGACCATGAAACCATAGTATCTGTCCGGTTGATGTGGTACTCTACCAGACCGCCTTAAGGGTGCATAATCAATGGGCTCCGGATCTGATCTAATCAAATCCGGTTCAGGTTCAGTAATATGTGTCGGTTTTTCCACCTGTCGAACTTCATCAAGTTCGACTTTAGAGGCAATAGTTCCTTCAGTAAGGAACTCCTTTTCTAAAAAGATTGCCTTAAGACTGACAAACACCTTTTGCTCATCAGCAAGGTAGAAATAATACCCTTTGGTCTCTTTTGGGTACCCTATAAAATTACACTTGTCAGACCTAGGTCCAAGCTTGTCTGTAATTAAACGTTTAACATAAGCCGGACACCCCCAAACCCTAAGGTGCGAGAGTACTGGCTTACGTCCTATCCATATCTCATATGGCGTTTTGGCTACAGACTTACTCGAAACTCTATTTAGAAGGTAACAAGCCGATTCGAGCGCATATCCCCAGAGAGAGATCGGCAAACCAGCAAACCCCATCATGGATCGAACCATGTCTAACAGGGTCCGATTCCTCCTTTCAGACACACCATTATGCTGTGGTGTTCCAGGAGGAGTCCACTGAGAGAGAATCCCATTCTCCCTAGATACGTCAGAAACTCATTGGAAAGGTATTCACCTCCTCGATCAGATCGAAGAGTTTTAATACACTTCCCAGTTTGTTTTTCTACCTCATTTCGGAATAGTTTGAACATTTCAAATGATTCCGACTTATGCTTCATTAAATAGACATACCCATACCTAGATAGGTCGTCTGTGAAGGTTATGAAGTAGAAAAATCCACCTCTTGCACTTGAGCTCATGGGTCCACATACATCAGAATGTACCAGACCTAAGAGTTCACTGGCTCGTTCACCTTTTCCAGTAAAAGGTGACTTGGTCATCTTCCCAAGAAGACAGGACTCACAGGTTGGAAGTGATTCACAATCACTAACTTCAAGAATTCCTTCTTGAGCCAACCTGTTTATCCTGTTCTTATTGATATGACCTAGCCTAGAATGCCAAAGGTAGACTTCTGACACATTATCTATTCTAGAGCGTTTACCGAATTTTTGAACCACATTAACAGGCTGTGATAGTAAGTAAATTCTATTATTTAATTGTCCAACAAATATTGTAACACCATTCAAAATGATATTGCAAATATTTCTTTTTATTAAAAAATCATAACCGTACATGGCCAAAAGGCCTACAGAAATAATATTTAATAAAAAACTTGGACAATAGTGATATTCACTCAGAATTACATTACGAGAATTGATTACAAGACTCATGATTCCTAAAGCTAGAATTGGAACTTTGCTTCCATCTCCAACATTCAGGAACCTCTCGCCTTCATCAAATCTCCTACTAACCTGCAGACCCTGCATCGAATTACAAATATGATAAGGGCTTCCGGTATCCAATACCCAGGCAGTAGTATCACAAATTGAAAAGTTGCAAGGAGTTATCATATAATTACCTTGCTTCTTCTTTGGCCTGTTCGGGTCCAGGGAGGCAATGTATTGAGGACAGTTCCTCTTCCAATGCCCTTGCTTCTTGCAAAAGAAGCACTCCGCCTGGCTCTGGTCGTGCCTGCGCTTCTTGGTCTGACCCCGTGCTACTATCCCAGCATGAGATTGCACCTTCTTATTTTTCTTCTTCTTGTTCTTCTTCCCCTTCCCAAAGGGTTGACGACGAGAAGAAGACCTTCCCACTACATTCACCGACTCCTTATGGAGTTGGTGATCCTTCTCAAAGTTCTGCAGCAACCCCAACAATCCGTGGTAGTTTACTGCAGGCTTTGTCATTCGAAAATGAGTAAGGAATGGGAGGAAGGACTTGGGCAAGGAATTAAGGATCGCATCCTTACCGAGCTGCTCGTGCAGAGGAAAGCCCAATTTGCTTAGGCGCTCAATCATCTCGATCATGTACAGTACATGATCAGTGACTGAGGCCCCATCCCTCATCCGAGCATTGAAAATGGCATAACTAGTTTTGTGCCTTTCAACGTCGTCAGGCGTGCCAAAGGAGTCGTTCAACATTTGAAGCATCTCCTGTGGCTGGGCGTTCTCAAACCTTCGGCTGAACTCGTCATTCATTGCTGCCAGCATAATACATCGAACGGTGGTGCGGTCATTGAGCCACTTCAAGTAAGTGTCTCGGATCGCCTTACTAGCGTTCGGAGCTGGCTCCTCAGGTGCTGGATCCGTTACTACATAAAGGATCCGCTCATGCTCAAGGACGATTTTCAATTTTCGATACCAGCTATCGAAATTGGGTCCCATGAGCTTGTCATTATCTAATAATGACCGGAGCGACAGGGTAGTGGCCATAGCTGCTTAAAGGAAAACGAGACCTCTATTAGTACATAAATTAATACTAAAGACTTGGACTTTAGTCTAAAGTTTTTCCCAATATTTTTACGAACTGGTAGCCTCATCCTCCAATTCGAGGAATTACTTTAATTCCTTAATGGGTACTAGAATCCACACAGACTACACACGAGCCCAACTTTGGTTGGTCAACCCATGTGCATCTATGGGTAGGTTCTTAACCAGTTATTTCTCTAAACAACTTCTAGTAATTGATTTTGCCCCAGAACCTAATCAGTAGGCTTTGGCCTCCACTGAAAAGATCTGGTTAGGTCCAACCATTAACATGACTTAATTTAGTGAATCGGACCAATAAATGATCAGGCCCGACTTTGGCCGGCCAACCTAACCACCATCAGAAAGACTCAATCAAATTATCATATTATGAATAATAATTCCATTAGCCAATGAGTACCAGGCCTTTGGGCCTCCAATGATCATTAAACTAATGGACTCATTATCATTTACTTAATGGGAGGCTATGACTTAGTTATCATTATAACTTAATCATTTTAGGGACCTAATAATTTTGAGGATTTTATTAAAGAATAGTAGAGAAGAAATCATCCAGCCAATTTCAATCCTCCCACTGACTTCACCAAGTCAGATTAAAAAAGATTTAATTAAAGCTGGCATTAGGAGCACCTAAATCAGTCACACTGATTTACCTAATGACATGGGTGAGCTCTAATCATCAAGTGATCTAATCAAAATCTAACTTACCAGATTGGCCAGGTAAGTGAGATCAGTGGTGGAGATTTGCCATTAACTCGTCAATGATCGAATCAATCCGAGTAGCTCCCGCTTAAGAACCACTGGTCAAAACTGCCGAACTTACCTTAGACACCAACCGGTTCATTAGTTTTAATTTTGATCAACTTAGTAAATAGGGCTCCACCGCGTAGCCATGAATTAAGTCCATCTTGGTCTAGTTAAAGACATGGACCCATTCAACTACAACTATTGAAGTTGAGTCTAGAGTATCCTTGACCTAATCTAATTCAACTTTTGATTAGATTTGACCAATTACTCCATTTAGTCCATTTTTTAAACTAACCTTAGGTCTAACCCAATTATGGACCTAATTCATCTAACCCATTGACCCACAAGTTTATGCAATTGTCTTAGGTCTTAATTCACAATTCTAGACCTACTAGACAACACTTAATTCTTTTAATTAAGTACTTGGGCTGATGGGTCAGGGTTTGGCATTTCGAAAATAATTTTCAAATTTTGAAAGATTTTATTTTCTGTTCACCAAATGTGTTGACTCATTTCACAAACGGGTCAGCATATTTCATAAACAGCAATTCTATTGCTCATTTCATAACAGAAAATAACTCAAAATAAATCATAAATTTTTTTTTAGATCTAATCTAACACATTCATGATAAATTTCTTAATTAAGTCCTTTCGCTGCTTCATCGGCATGGGATATAATTGCATCGGCACCCCTACCGCCATAGGAGACCCATCGAATGGAAGAGAGGGCCTTTAAACCCTACTTTTCTCCTATGACCGGACGGCCATGGCAACCAACCCAATTAGATTACTTGCTACTTGGATCAAGTATATCTAAATATACCAATTTCAAAATTTAAATTTTGAATTTCAAATCTAAACTTATAGATTACACCTTAATCTACGCATGCATATGTATATCATATTCTAGAACCATGCTCTGATACCATTTGAAGCAAAAATTTAGTGCAGGGGCAAAATGGTAATTTTAAAACTTTTTCAAAATTACTATTTTACAGCGAAATTATTAATTAATCTCATTAATTAATACTAATTAACCCTACACTAGGATCTAAATATGATACAACAGCATGCATTTAAATTTGAAATTCAAATTTGAATCATTAAACATTTTACAGTACTGTGTTCAGAACACATCACCTTTTACGGATAGTCGATCACCGCAATCTGATCATCGTCGGGGGCTCTGATCATCACGTCGCAGCCACACAAATGTCTGGCCTCTGCGGATCATCCACACGAAGCTCCCGTCTGATCAGCTCCTCACGAATGCTAGTTCGTGATTTCACCCTTTTGATGGCAGATGTTGATCGAACTCCTTCGATCGATGTGTGCTGACTTCTCGGATGCTCTGGATTATCTGCACAGTTGCTAGAGAGGTTGATGAATCTCTCCCTAAATTTGGTGGACTCACGACACTCGTGGCACACCAATCTCACTTCCCGAACCCTAGGTAGAAACCCTAGGGTACACACCAAAAACCCTGCACCCGATTTTCTCTCTTTTCTTTCTTTTTCTCTCGGAAGGTTTTGGACCTTCACCTTACGCAGAAGTCTTCCTCACACCCCAAAGTTTCTCTCCTAATTTTTTTACGCACGTCCCACCTTTCTCCTCTTTTTAAAACAACATCGAACGTGTCTTATCCGCGTGAGAGGATAAAGACAAGAGGTTACACATTTGAATTCAAATCAAATTTGAATTCAAACGAAAACCAACTTATCTTTATCCTTTTGGACATGAGAAGAGAAGGGGCGTGGGTCTTTGTGCGTGGAAAAAGTTTCACGAGAAACCTTTTCTCGTGTAAGTAATGTGGCGCACAAAATGGATAAGGATGAAAGGGCAAGTGATAAGTTATCCATTCAAATTCAAACATGCTTTGAATTTGAATGGCTAACTAATTATTTTATCCATCCATATGGCGCACAAATGAGGATGTGGGGAAGGGTTTTGCATGAGAAAAATTTCACGAGAAGTTTCTTCTCGTGAATTCAAATGGGTGCAAGGAAGTTGGGTGTCGCAGGGAATTTAAAACAAGGTGGTTTGATTCAAATTGAGCCAACCTAGTTTAAAATAGGTTAAGCACAATTAGATCAGATTAAACCCAACATAATTAGGCTTAATTAGGCTCAATAAAATCCTAATCAAATCAGGAATTAATTAAACCTAACCCCTGATCAAATCAGGGACTAAACCACCTTAGCGATTAGGTCAACATTTAACCTAATCGGGTCAATCCAAACTGAATCCAATTCAATTGGACTTGATCCAAAAATAATTACTCAATCAAATTGAGTTAATTAGTGATTAAATCACTAATTAAACCTCTCATAAATATTGAGTCCAAATTCGATGGGCAATCAGGCATCAGAGACCATCGATATGAAACCCTGATCAAAGAGTTCAAATTTCAAATTCAAAATTCAAATTCAAAATTTTGACCCTGATACCCAAAATGTGTGGAACTCATGATTAGATAATCCTAATTCTCAATCATAGAGTCCCAGATAGATAAGACTCATAATCAGCCATCAGATCAGAAAGGAACCTCTAATGTGTGTGACCCCGCAGGTTCGAACCTAAGCCGGTAGCACAGGAACCAATTCCTGTACTAATCGAAGTGACCATCTTGCAATGGTACCCGACGACCAGATAGGTCGAATAATCGCAATCGCAACATTCAGAACCTACGTGAATATAGTTACCGTATAATTCATCCCTTTTGACCCCTGTGTTTAGGACGACTCAGGGTTAAACTGTCAACCCTGATGATATCATCCGAATCGTGCTCAACTCAATTAGTCCTATGACTCCTCACTAGGACTACCCTGGCCAAGGTTTTGCTAAATTAAAACACGACTGTACACAGCTCCTAAACTGGAGTGGTCAATCCCATCTTGACACACGCACCGACAAGTCAAGTACTTGACTACACCCAGCAACCTTCCGTCACTGAATTAGAAATTCAGGTAGTCCGGTGCCTAAGTGCAGTGAGTTGCTTGCAAGTCACCGTGGCGGTCTCAGGTCGGAGGGACATTTATACCCATATCCCATCGGAGCAAATCTTGACAGCAGAAATAGCTCCGGAGTTGGTCACGTTCAGTGCAGATGTACCATTACATCTCACCTGTATGCCATACCAGTGTCTCCACACTCTTTGGTTATGAGGACAACCAACCCATATGGCACACAACGACCTATGCTCGATAAACGTTGTCGTCCTTGGTAACAACGTATCATTTGGTCGCAAACATGTTTAAGGACTAAGCGACAAATCCTCCTTTGTCGAGTCTAAATAGTCCTAAGGACTTCACCACAACACAGGAGTTCATTAGAAGATGAAACATTTGTGATGAAAAAATACCAAAATAACTTTTATTTATTTATAATTCATGTACTAATACAAAAGGAGCACAACCGTCAACAGGCTGACGATTGGCTTTGGGACACTATTCCCAACAATTTTTTATCTAATTTTCAAAGCAAATGAACTTATAAGCAAATTTCAATTGATTTTCAAACTGCTTATGATGTATTTCATTCAAATAATTGGCTATGATATTACAGTGATGCATCTTCATAAATTTAAAATTCACGTTCAATGCTTTATATATGCTTTTGCTCAAGTGTTTTGTCATCATCAAAAAGGGAAAGATTGTTGCTCCTTGAATTGATTTTGATGATTACAAAATATTTGAGGGGGTTACTAATGATTTTGGCTTGAAAAAAGATTTATTGTATTTCAGAGGTAAAATCATAATTTTATCAAGTTCTGATTTGGAAGCCTCAAGAGCAAGAACACAAGATTTATAATCTATTGGAGGTAATTTTAATATTTTTGAATATGTATTTTGAAAGAAAATCATGTTTATATATTTGAGTCGATCCCATGAGTCGACTCATGCAAAGGGACTGAACGGCACGCTGAATTCTTTGGCTGGCACACTCTGTGAGTCGACCTCATGAGTCGACTCCTGAGCATGAGTCGATCCTATGAGTCGATCTCTGCTGCTGTGTAGGCTAAAATTACAGAACAGTCATTTTCTGTTCTGTGCCACAGAAGTCGACCCCATGAGTCGACTCATGAGCATGAGTTGACCCTATGAGTTGACCTCTGTGACGAAAAAATTTCGCAACGGCTAGTTTTCAACTTGTTTTAGCTGCATTTAATGCCCATTTAATGTACTCCAACGGCTCTATTTCAGCCCAGATTACTTTCCACCATTATTTGAAGTTATAAAAGGCACTTAAAGGAGAGAATCAATAAGTTTTTTGAAAAGGTTCTTCAAGCATTCATTTTCGACCCCAAGCAAGAGCCCTCTTGAAGTTCCAGAAGCTTTTATTTCAAGTTCACCAACCCCTCAAAAGCTCATTCAAGTCTTCAACCACCTTGAAAAAAATCAAAAAAGCTTGCTTCTCTTTATGTAAAGTGTATTTAAAGCTTTATTCACTCGTTAAAGGAGCTATATCTGTATTTCTATGTGATTAACTGCTATACTCTATTTTGAGTTGATATTTTGTTTAGGAAGGATTCCAAAACGTGAAAAGGTTGATCCGAACCTTAAATCGGATTGTATTGGGTTGGTTTGTACTCAGAAAATAAGTGTTCTAGCTTAGAATAGCTAGAGTCGGAGGTTCCGACGTTGTATTCGGGTTGAATACGGTTTAATGGATTTGAATTCCCAAGTAGGAGCTTGGAGAGTGGACGTAGGTGCAAAGTTGGCACCGAACCACTATAAATCTTCTTGTTTGTGTTGTGCTTACTTGCTCTCCTTTTAAATTTTCTTATCTCTTGCATTCTTGCATCCAGCTTCTACATCTTGCATAAATTTCACTCTCCACATTTATCCTGCTTATTATTATAAAATCCTCATAGTTGTAAATTAACTTTAAATTTTTAGAAACCCAATTCACCCTCCCTCTTGGGTTGCATAGCTAAGCAACACCAATCTACACCGTAGGGACCCAAATGGCTAAAAAATTAAGTATTTGTGCAGTCAAACTACAGCAACCTCACTGTGAATAATCGAGGCATCGCAGGTCAAAGAACTACTCACACTACTAAGCATCGAAAAAGTCATTAACAAGTGAGTAGATATCTAAGTGACTTCTCGTACTGGTCATGCTCAGTACCATTGTTCTCTAACAATCACTTGCACTCTCATACTAATGTCTGTATACTATAGACTCAAGATTCGTCTATCTAGAGAGAAGTGATCCGTGCACCAACCTCACCAAATCAATTACCGTATCTGTGATGATCTATCGATTGAGAGTAATTTAGAAATTAACCATCAATGACACATACTTCGAATTCTCAACTCTTGAGGATATGTGTCATCATTTTATTAATTTCTTTGGCGATTCAAGGACACATAATCAAGAATGGATATAAAATGCTCAATTTTATTAATGAATAAATAAGTCAAGTATAAATTTATGTTCCAGAAAGAATATAATGTGTTAGTTAGATTGGCTTGTAGGGTATACATCCTACAATATATTCTTTACTATAACTAACTTCTTACTATTTGAGCATATATCCTAATATTTTATATTTTTTTTAAATGTATGCCCTTCTACATGTGCAAAATTACATGAATATTCTAATAAAATTGCTATTGACATGTATATTTTTATAATTTTTTTTTACATATCTATCTAAAAGGATATTTTGGTTATTTTAATTTTAACTATTTATTTTTTAATGTTATTAGATGATATGGATATATATGCAAAAAAAAAGAATATATATGTAAAATAAGTATTTTATATGGATATATATGCAAATAAAAATTTTATAAAGATATTTATATAATTTTGTATAAAGAGTCTATCAAATTAGAGGAGTGACTTAATGTGAGAGATAAGAGAATATAATAATAACTCTAAGATCCACATTAACGGTTCAGATGAGTGCCGCACGCTCGCGTGCATGCATTAAAATAACTAAAAAAGAAAGGAATGGATAAATCCTAGTGGTATTTGGACAATTTGGACAATCACGTTCTCATCTGAACCATTAATGTGGATGTAAGGATTATTATTATGTTCTTTCATCTCTCACATTAAGCCACTTCTCTCACTTGATATGCTTCCTATATATATATATATATTTTCATATGCCAATAAAATATACATATAACTAGTCAAAGACCCGCATGTTGCATGGGACTGGATGCATGAAAATAATTTTTCAGATATTACTGTGTTCTTATTATTATTCAAATTATTATTAATAATAAATTAATATTTAAAAATAAATATTTTATTATTATTTAAAAAATAATATTTTATTATTAAATTTTTAAAATTAATTTTTTAAAAATAATGTGTTATTATACAATAGTATTTTTAAATTAATAATAAAATATTAATTTTTAAAATAATATTTAAAAAAAAAATAATATTATTATTATTTTAAAATTAATATTTTTTTACTTCAAATTATCATTAATAATAAAATAATAATATTTTTTTCTTTTTTCCTCCTTCTCCCCAAATATTTTTTTTGTTTTCTTTTTTCTTTTTTCTCTTCCTCCCGCCACCTCGCTCCCACAGCGTTAGACCTAGGTCATGGCCATCTATGCTACCCCCGTCGTGGCCCCACTCCACCACCGTCTACGCCGGATACATGAAAATAATTTTTCTGATGTTGCTGTGTTCTTGTTATTATTCGAATTATTATTAATAATAAATTAATATTTTAAAAATAATATATTTATTATTATTTAAAAAATATTTTTTTAAAATAAAATTTTATTATTAATTTTATAATATGATATTATTATTAATAGTATTTTTAAAATAATATTTTGAAAAAAATAATATTTTTATTGTTATTTTAAAATTATTTATTTTAAAATTATTATTAATAATAAAATAATATTTTTTTATTTTTTATTTTTTTCTCTCTTGATGTGTTGAAAGAATTTTGACTTTCTAAATTGGTAATATTATAATATTTTTTTATAGACTATTATATATGATGATGATGATGAGCCCGGAGCTCTTCCTTTTCCGCATGTCCTTAATTTCGAATTAGCCCGCTTCATCCCACGGATATGCTTCATCCCATCGATTCGCGAAGAGTCGCAGGCAGCCATCCCCAATAACGTTAACGCGTGTCTGACGGACGTCTTTTATGCCATTTGATACGCGGACTCGGGCGTCTGATGCGCCTTTTGCCCTAGTGGAAGACCCTCGAGGAAAGCCAAGAAACGAGTCAATTAGCCGGCTCGCCCTTTTCTCTGTTCCCGTTTCGCAGGTCCTTCGAGTCGAAGAAACCCCTTTTCTCCGTTCCCCTTTCGCAAATCTTTCGAGTCGAGGGAACAAACGCCAGGCGGAAGCCTTCGTAGTTATCCGCTCTCCCATCTGTGAGATCTTTCTCCCCTTGCTCTGTTTCCCTCACCAATTAGCTCGTACCTTGCTCTGTTTCGCAATCGATCCCATTCGCATGGTTCCACGTTCATCTCTTCTTGCTCTATCTTGTGCTCCTAGGGCTTATTTTTTTTCCTTCTTCTATGTTTTCATCTATAAAATCATCCGAGTTTCTGTACAATTTTAATTTTTAAATTTAGTCTCGATATCTTTTCCCATTTCTTTGATTTGATGTAATTCCAAATTATCTCTTTTATTCGATTTTGTCCGTACTCATTTGAAGCTGAGCTTTAGATACTCAAATCCTTTCTAATTTTTTACGGATTTTTTTGAAATTTTCAGAGTTGGAGGCGGATCGACTTGGACGGGTGGTTTGAGCTTTGATTTCATGTATTGAGTTGGGGATTTGGATCGGAAGGTTTTGGTCGGAAGATGTCGAAGGTGGGGGCAAACTGGGAGCGGCTGGTGCGGGCGGCCCTGCGGGGGGAACGGGGAGGTGCTGGTGTGCAAGGGCTGCCCCCGACTGGCATCGCGGGGAATGTCCCGTCCTGTCTAGCTAACAACTTGCACATCGAAGAGATACTTAGAGCAGCTGATGAGATCCAAGATGAGGACCCGAATATCGCTAGAATATGTAAGCCTCCATAAGTTTACTATCTATTATTCGTCAGTGCTGGGTGTTGTTCCATGTCAAGCATGCTGCAGTTATTTGGAGTTTGCTATGTTTTCTTTCTTTACTTATGCTCTCTTGCTTGTAGGTGTTCTTCCTGAAAGCTTAATTAAATGACTAAGCACATCTCTAATCGGTTGCTTGGGTACAAAAGGCTTTATTCTATTAATAAACCTCCACCTCCCTTTTCCCGGCAGCTGATATGAGCATACTGTTTGTCGAAAGTATTCATAAGATTTTGGACATGATTGCTTAAGGCAAAGTAAAGGTTTTGGGCCAGAGATGCATTTACAGTCAAGTACTTGATAAGTAGGTGGGTAGTTGATAATGTGCTAATAGTTACTTTGACTACTTAGGTGGATGGTTTGGTACATCAGATGCCCACGCAACTTAGTGTGTAAGGACAACCTAATCCAAACTAGGCAATGGAGGATGACATCATCCACGTATTGGCAACTTGTGTTATGGTAACTTGAGCAGAGCTTATTTAGTAATGCTTGCAAGAGGCAATCCATGAAATAGGGGATGAATTATTTAGATTGAAATCAGCACCTGAAGCATCATATGGTTAAGAATAGTAGGCACAAAGAGTGCCTGAGAAAACATGATGAACATGTCAATGATTAGAGTGTTGATGTAGATTTCTCGCAAAACTAGAAAGGGTTATGTTGAAGGAGCTTGGAGTTGGTCTGGTTGTGGACTTAGTGATTGAAAATTAGTTTGAGAATTTAGATAGTATGACTGTGTTTAATGCAGATTTCCTGTGGTCCCTACAGAAGAGTTATTTAAAACTTTGTTGAACCAAGAAAGGGCATAGAAAACCTTGTCTACATTGGCATCATCCATGGTGGTATATGTTTCTTTAGGGCAATAATAGACTTAAGAAATGGTTTCCAAAAAGTGAAAAACCAAACAATAAATTATTTGTCCTGTTCATCTCAACCCAAACAATTTTGAAACTATGAAATCTCATGGAGTTACTAATTGTATAAGTAGTATTTTTTCATCAAAATTGTTTAGTAACAGAACCTGTATTATCATTTTCTATGAGATTTCTCACCTTATATTATGCTAACAACTTGAAAATAGGTTGATGCATCTATTTTATTATTATTATTTTTTAACACCTGTCCTTGAAGCTTTTCAAATCCAATGTGATTAAATGGTATAGCATGTTCAAAATGACATCAGCCTCTTTCTTCTTTAAAATGCTATCAATTACGGTTTCTTGAATTGACAATGAATCGTCACATAGGTCCAGTTACTCTAGGTTTCTTCTGCGACATTTTGTGATGATTCCACTTGAATGCTTTCTTCATTTTGCTTCAGCCAGTAGCTACTTGAATATTCACATTCTTATTTTCTCCAAGCATTTGTTCTAAAATATATTTTTGTTCCATGGATCTCCATCAATTGTTTTCCCTCCTGTTAAGCCATCCTCTTGGCGTTCACAATCCTTTGCACTTGTTTGTATTATTGCCACGCTAGTTGGCATTACTTTTGCTTCTATTTGTCCTCACAAAAATAATATCATGTTATTTGGATAGACATATTTCCTATGTTTCTGACACAAGTTCTTTTAGTTTGGCTTTGCATGCATGTTATTGCCGGATCTAGTGACATAATTTAGCTCTTGAATAAAAAAAGATGAAGACCATGAGCTAAAATTTTCAGTATATTTGTATAAAGACAACTAAAATGATATAGACTCTTATTGTCTATGAATATGTGGCTATCTGGCTGAAGCCATTTACATTATAAGTGCATTTATATCTTGTGTGTGGTTCATGAAAGTAATTATCAAACTTGACCAGGAATATGATTCTTGAAATAGAAAGACACATAACAAAGAGGAATAAAAAATGGAGCAGCAAGAAGAAAAGATAAGCAATAAATGATTGAAAGAAGACATACAAAGAGCAAATATGAGGAATAGAACTGATAGGAAAAAACAACATCAAAACAGTGAGATGGAACTGAAAAAGTATGAGAGGAGTTGGAATCAGAGAAGAACTAACAAGCAAGGGCATGAAGCCATGAACACAGAATCAAAAGACAAGAAGTAGAAAAGGAAACAAAAATCAGAATGAAAGACAGAGAATGAAGTGAATTTGAAAGCAGGGAAGGAAAATCGTAAGAGGTGGAGGAAGTAAAGAATACAGGGAGCAGGGGATGGAAGAAGTCAAGGAGGAAGTACCAGAATAAAAACAATATAAAAAATTAGTGAATCTTTGTAAGATGAAGAGGTAGAAGAAGAGGAGGAAAGAGGAAGAAAACTGAAAATTGAAAGGGGAAGAAAGAAGGGGAAAACAAAAAGGAAACAAAAGGTCTACCTTTGTGCATTTTCCGGTCAGTGGGTGTAATGGTGCAACAACCTGTGGAAGTAGAGAAGATGGACAGTAGGTCCTTCATTGCTGTAGCCTATTTTAAAGATCAGGCTTTTGTAATGAAAGAGGTGGTCTAGAACACCAGAGGCCTCATTTTGCCGTTGCTTACTTTTTCTTGAGACAAATAGTCTTGTTTTTATTTGATAATACTGAGTCCTTTTCTTGCTAATCTTATGGTTCATTTTTTTTAAAATAAAACATTTGATGGTCCAGTCTACAAATTGAATATGAGTCAGCGTTTGCCATATCGTGCCGAACTGGCCGGTACATAACGTATCATACCGGACCGGCGGGGAACCGGTACGATTCGGCCGGTAAATTCGGTACACCGACGGTACGGAAGGAAAAAAGAAAAAGTGAGAAAGAGAGAGAGAGAGGAGGAGAGGGAGGGAGGTGGGAGCCGTCGGAGGCAGGCGGTGGCCGACTGCGGCCATCGGAGGGCTTCTGAGCCCCGTATCACCCGATAGGACTTTCAAGAGAGTGAGAAAGAGAGAAAGAGCGCTTAAGGGGGGAAGGGACCTACCGGACAAACGGCGTCTCCGTCGTGAGGCCCCCGATGGCCGGCGAGCCGACGTCGGCGGCCTGAGGGCGGTCGAGCGGGCGAAGCCGCGGAGGGCGGTCGAGTGGGCGGAGCTCCTCCGCGGCTCCGCCCCCTTCTTTTTCGAAACAGACGGTCGTCTGTTTCGATTTTTTTTTTGCTTTTAAACTCAGGAAGTCGGCAACTGGGTTGCAGACTTAAGGGATTTAAAAAAAAAAACAAAAATCATGAAGCCGACAAACTATTTGTCGGCTTCACTTAAAACTATCTTTTTTAAAAAAACTCACGAAACAGGGACGACGCCCCTGTTTTACGCTCGTGGAGCTGCGCGCCCGGACTGCGCCCTTCGGCGGCCCCACCGGCTCCGGCTCCTTCCTCTTCCTCTTTTTCTTTCTTCCTCCTCTCTCTCTATTTCTCTCTCTTTCTCTCTTTTTCTTCTTCCGGTTCGGATCCGCTTGCTTTCGTCGGTTCGATATGGTATGAAACCGTACCACCGGCCAGCCGATACGGTCAGTGGTACCGGTTCAGCATACCTTGATATGAGTAAATTGAAAATTCATAATTTTACATCAAGTCAAATGTCATAATGCAAAGGAAACAGTAATATATAAGCTTCTGCTAGAGTTACCGGTATATGAGCTTCCTTCGGTATCAATATTAATTTTTGTAGTAGATATAATTATATTAATACTCCATTTTATTTTATTTTTACTTTTGATATTGTATTCAAGGTTTTAAATCCCGCGGGATGGGGCTATCCTAGTTTTACCATACGACGGGATGTGCTACTGTCTCGCTTCGTTCCGACACTTGGGATAGGGGATGTCCCAAGACGTCTTGATTGGGACACTGGGACATAGGATGAACGGTCCTATCCCGACACATGGGATGGTATCCTGTCCCAGTGTCTCGAGGGGCATCCCACTGGGACCTGAGTCTTTGATTGTATTTCTTGTCATGTGAAAAGCATAACTATTTAATGTCAATTTTTTTAACAAATTACTTGAAACTATGAGATATGCATGTTAAGAAACAATCAACATAGGTATTTTTGTTGATTAATTTTTCATTTTTCCATCTTTACTTGAAAAACAATTTTCATATGCTTAGGACACACCCATGCACCAATACATAGTAGTTAAAATTGATTTATGTGAACAACATATTGAATAATGTACCATATCTTTTAAGCCTGTTGTGAATCGTTTTAAAATCTATGTATTTTTTGTTGCTGGAACCAGCCAAGTTTCAGCACAATACATGTACATACTGGCATTGACATGATAGACAATGAACCTTGGTTGAGCTAAATGCTTGGAGTTACATAAGCCACTTAAATATACCAATTATAGTAGATATCAAGGATTTGTTTGTCATTTACCTTGGACACAACACTGTCTTTACATCAAGGTTAGATCACTTAGGAAGATTGATCCTTAGAAATTAAATGTAAAGATGATGAAATGGCTGTATATGCCAGGTAATCATGTATCAGTGCATTGCCCTCTTGTTGGTTTCTTGGAAGCTTTATGCTTCTTCCAACAGAGAACATATTGCAAGATCTCCAATACATTTTACCAAATTCTGCAGCAGTATTTTGTTATCTGCATGATGGATGATTTCATATAATCATGACTTATGAGAAAGGGAACTAACTTGCATATAACACTTAACCAATAACCTGGATGACCTGTCTTGCAATGTATTTTGATTTTCTATGAATAATACTGTTTATTGTTGTTCTGCTTTTTCTCCTGTGCAGTGTGTGAGCATGCATACTCGCTCGCCCAAAACTTGGATCCCAATAGCGAGGGCAGAGGCGTGCTCCAGTTCAAGACTGGTTTGATGTCGGTCATAAGGGTAATGTTTTCCAGTGCAATAGTAATCTTTGAACTCAATGTGTTTCGTCTCGAACATAGTATGCGTGGCAATAGGATGTTTGAGAATTGACTATCATTGGGTTCCATTTTGCTTTTTTTTTTTTTTTTTTAAGGATCTTGATCTGCTACTTTTGAATATTCTACCTTCTGGTTACTTGCATGGTGATTCGTATTTGATTAACTAATATTTTGTTCTCATTTTACTATGTTTGCTACTATTGAGAAAATCTACAGCAAAAACTTGCAAAGAGGGATGGTGGAAGCATAGATCGTAGCCAGGATATTGCTCGCCTGCAAGAATTTTATAAGCTGTACAGGGAGAAGCAAAAAGTAGATG
>NC_025996.2:91081728-91151728 GCF_000442705.2 Elaeis guineensis
GTGATGATATCATTGTTTTTTTCACATTATGTGTCATAGAGTGTCATAAATTGTTTAGGTGCCCATGTGTCAGACACATCAAGGATTCACATTTTGAAGCGTTCAGATAACACCGGCAATGACCATCCTAAGAATCTGTCAACAATAATACTTCATAAGATATTTTGACATGTAGATGTATAAAATACTCTGTCAATCAGACTTTTCTTCTGAACTTTACAGACTCATTCATAGTACTGAAAATTTTGCTGCCCACTCGATCCTTGAAGTGGGTGAAATTGAATTCCAATGTAGGCATCAAGCATAACTCAATTGCTTTATCGGAGCTCAATCCACATTTGTCAACTCATGTGGAGCTGTATGTTTGTAATATTAGTGTAAATCCAACTAAGCCATGCTTTCAACAATTTCTATTATTATTTTTTTTGAAAGGAGAGATTTATTTCAGAAGAGAAGTAAATCTCCTTTCTAAGTCCACAATCTCGAAAAGCTCTATGTCAATCCTGAAGAGCCCCAAATTAGAAGTTTTTGCATATTGGTCCATGAAATCTTTTATAATTGTATATAAATCCCTGTCTTTTTCATTTTTGTACAAAATTTCTTGTAAAGTTTTTCATTTGTACAAAATGGTCCTTCTGCTAGTTTTTATTGATTGAATCCTGGTTAAGGTTGACTAGGATTGAAAAAGGACCAAAATGCCCTTTGCTTAACAGCAAATGAGGCTTGGGACTTTATCTCTTCTTGCATACTTTGCCCTCTTCTTGCTCAGGGTTTGGCTGTTACGGAACGGTGGAGGGGCATGGGTTATGAGGTCAGTGAAGTGTGAGGTTTAAGGGTAAAAATATCAGGGCTTGGCTGTTACAGAATGGTGGAGGGGCATGGGTTATGAGGTCAGTGAAGTGTGAGGTTTAAGGGTAAAAATATCCAGAAGATATGAAATTAATACGGTTAGGAGAGTTCAAGTAGAATATTCTGTTATCATCTAATCAACTTAACTCGAAGGATGTATAAGTAATTAGTGCAAGATTTCAAGGATTACAATGCAAATAAAGAGAACACAGGAGTTAATATATAAATGCAGAATATAGCAGGGACTAATCTGCAAAAATCCAATTATTTTAATATCAGTGAAGACTAAGAAATTATCAATCAGTTATGGATTTCCTGATGACCATAGTCAGCTTATCATCCATGAACTCTAAATCAGGGTTTTATTTCTGTTGTCTTCAGTCTTTACATCAAAAAATGTCCTGGATTGCTTAGAACGAAATAAAATGATCAGAAAGAAGGGATTGGTTTCGGAAGTGTTGGCAGATAGCTGAGCATGCAAGAGCACACTGCTCTTGTTAGTAAAATTACTATATTTCATAAAATCTGATTTTAGGTATTCCTTTTGTTTAAAATCTCACATAACCCGATGGTCTTCTCCTCAATTAGTTCTTGTACACACTTTTTATTGATATACTTAGTTCTAGACCGTTTTTGTGTCAATGTGAATGCCAGAATCCAGTTCATTATGGCTCGAGAAGGCCTCTTTTCTTAATTATGACATTTTCCTTTGTAAATCATTTTTATATAGTTTTTAGCTGTTGTGAGTGTCCTTTCTCTCTTGAAGCTGTTACTTGGAGAGGTGATATGACTTTTTATATTTTTTCCACTGGGTGCAGAAGGACAATGTCTGTAACCAGCGCGAACATATAGTTCACCTTCTTGCTAATGAGCAGTCTCGACTTCGCAGACTTCCAGGCAGCGAGCCGGTTTGTATTCTTTAGTTGGCCTTTTCTTCTTTTGTTCCAATCTGTTCACATGGAAGCTTATTCATGTGTCTATGTTTGTTTTTGTTTATTTTTTTTCCAAATACTATGAATTCAACAAGCAACTATTTTTAAGCAACTATGAAGTGGTGAGCTGATCAGCTCCATACACTGGTTTTTGTGTCATGCTATATGCTATTGGAGACTTAAGCTAGTCTTGGTCCAACTATGTTGCTTCCTGTGTGCTTTATTTTCTGTGAATTCACTGCTTGCTTTTGCTGATAAATGCACTTTACAAGTGAACTTTCATAAATTGATTTCTTTTTCATTCTTTTTTCCTTCTCACTGATGGTAAGACAAACGAGTAACTTTGTAAAAGTGTGCCTCCATCCTCTTCTAGTGAATATATAAGTTCTATTCCAGTTTTCTATGTACCAAACATTTTGATGAATTTTCTGCTTGTCATGCTTGCTAGTTATGCCATTTGTTGATGGCATAGTGGAATCTCTTTTATGTTAAATGCTTTGTACTTCGCTTAGGATTGTTATTTGCTATAAATGTCACTACCAAAATATTCAGAAACTTTTGAATAATAAGCACTTTTGAACCTCAATGCACCACAAATAAAGCAACATCAGTAGGAAACATGGGATAAAAAGGGGAAGATATTGTGTAACTACCATGAAGATGTTGGTGTTAGTGTCTTCTGTGCTGTTAGATAAGAACGTGTGAGAGTAAATGTTAATAATAATATCATATCCTTTCTAGTTCTATACTTCTATATATTTCCTGATGTCTTTTGTTCAGTTTAAAAGCTGCTATGCAGAAGAGTTGGAAAGTTTATTTGGAAGTTTGCTGCTATCATGGGATTCATTTTCTTAGATTTTCCAATTTCTACTAGATGGTTGGATAAGATCATCTATATAACATGAAACTATCTGTAAGAGCTTCCATATGACCAGTACTAACTCTTCTGGTTGCTCAGCTCTGAAAGTTGAATCATGTTTAGAAATGCCAGTTTTAATTGTTCTGTTTGGAGTATGCTATGAAGTTTCAATTGAAACTCTGAAGCTGATGTTTAGTTTAGCTTTAGATTAGTTTGAGGAATATTTATTTGATTTACTTTCAATTCCATTTAAGTATCAAGAAGCTAATTATGTATTCTATATTTCTTGAAATCTTTGTGCTTCATCTTGGGGATATTTTTCTAATGGATTCTGGAGACTAATTTTAGGAAAAATTTGTGTTTGAGTACTACTGGATTGGGAAATCTTTAACTTATACGAACTGTGATTTGAAGACATAAAGTTTTAAGCTCATTTGTATGGTAATTTGAAGTGAAAATGAATAGAATATGATGGTTTTTTATGTGGAATTCCACATTAGGATTTTTTGCTGTTTTAAGATATTATTTTTGCTTGGAAAGTGTAGGGAAAAGGTCTTACAAGCCTTAGTTGGTTTATAATTCATATTTACTAAAATCAGGCTGATCATATGCCCTTTCATCATGTTTTCCACATCTTTGAAGGATTTTCCTAATAGTAAGCTTGCAACGTTTGTGTGTAAATGTATATGTGTGTATACACATTATTTCGCAACATACTTATACTCAATTTCGTACAAAATTGAATGCATAGGCCTATTTTGTTGGGTAGATGTAAAACAAATTTTAATGTAGGCTTAGCTATCCTAGCTTAAGTATAAAATTCTTTTTTTTTGTTATAATGTACTAAATTGTGTCAATCAAATATTAAAAGAAAGCTTTAGATGACAAAGGCTTAAACATCAGCAAAACATAAATAGAATATGCAAAATTAAATTTCAATGAAGGTAGAGATGAGGATGAGGTCCCATTTAAGGTTGTTGTGCGGTAGATACCATCAAGTGATTGTTTCTGTTATTTGAGATCTATTATGCAAAATAATGCGGAGATAGATGAGGATGCTATATGATTAGAGTTGTTTAGATAAAGTGGAGAGGTGCTTCTGCCATAGATGAGATTGATGCATAACTTGGTGACTTAAATGGTTGAAGGGAGATTTTATAGACTTAAATGTTAGGCAGTAAAGAAGGTTCATAAGTTTGGTAGAGAATGTTAAGATGGATTTTTATAAGGCTAGTGTTGCGACTGGAATCCGTCGTGGGCCGGAGGCGCTGGAGCAAGGCGATGTCCGGTTAGTCAACGGCGGTCGGACTTGCAAGAAAAGCCTCTGTCGGAGCCACCTCCGGCGGGGACCCTCCGACATTCAAGTCAAAATTTTCACAGTAGGTGGAAAAGAGCGAGTGCTTATGAGTGGGAGAGGAGGCGTACCTGGAGGATCCTCGTTCACCTCTTTTGTGAGGCAGGAGCCTTTGGAGAGAGCATGGATTGTCAGAGGTATTTTATCTCCCATTAAATGTCCTCGAGAATCGTGCCTGGCAATATCACCTTATGGCATGTGGAGGGCCCCACCCATTGATGGCATGAGCTTACAAACAGGACTTGAGAGCGTGGGGGACTCGCATTACTCATGATCATTCCTATTTTTTAAAGGGGCGATGTGACGGGGCCATAAAGAAGCTTCTTGGGGGGTCAATGGCCAGAGCTGGGAGTGGAAGCTGATGTGAGGATTGGTCGGCAGTCGATGTAGGGGCCGATGCAGCTATGGGGCCCGTAGGCTGAGGCGAGGATCGGACGAGCTCAGGAAGCATGGGTACTTGCAGGGAGAAACTGAATATGTCGGTGCACTGTCGGCCATTTGGAGGGACATGGTTCACCGCAGAGTGTTGTGCAATTTTTCCAGATCGTGGAAACTCAAGAACACCACCAAACTACACACAAAAGAGGTGGCATTAGGGTTTTGCTTGAGAAAGGAATGCCTCCCTTCTTTCAACCTTTGGAGGTGGCTGCTAGGGTTTGCTCTCCTCCTATGATGGCGTGCAACCAGAGAGAAGAGAAAATGAGGGCTTCGAGAGAAATGGATTCGATTCATTCCATAATATTACAGCTTATATAGATAGCCTGTACAATGGGTCAAAATTCAAATATGAAAAACTCCTTGGACTAACCCAAATGCACTCATCTAAACCTATGTATACTTATGGTCTGATCATGCACTCACCCCTTGAGTTAGTCCCCTTAAGATCCATCAAATCAGACCTTAAGATCCTAGGATCACAACCCAATCCTAGACCCAAATAGAAATCCCGCACATCTGTTTTCGCGACTCGAGTCGACTCGGTTAGAGCTCGAGTCGATTCGATCACACTCGAGTCGGCTCGATCGAACCCCAAGTCGGCTCGGCTACGGTGCCCCTTGTTTGGATTTTAAGCTGGCTTTTTCAGGGGTCCAAGCCGGCTCGACCTGATCCAGGCCACTTGTTTGGAAATCTCGTTAAGGATAAAGTAATAGAGAAAAAAATAGAGATGATACAGGCAGGTACAATGAAGATTTAAGGGAGCTCCAGTAAGAGGACATGCTCTAATTTTTGTTGAAGGATGTAGGAGGGAACATGGATGCAGATTGTGAAAAGGATATCACAAAACTTTGAGTTACATGAGGGATGGTGCTAAAAAGGAATTGCTGGCAAATGAGGGCTGATAAAGCTGATATCAAGTAAATGGGATAAGCCTAGATGATTTGGCATAATTATAGAAACACATATATTGATTATATTTTTATGTATGTATGCATGCTATATAAGTAGACACGTATGTAGTATGAATTTTTTTTTTTTTTAAAATTGTTCTTATAAATGATGCATGGATGCTGATAAGGCATGAGAAATATATCAGACCTCACAATAGAGAAAATTTAGATCATCATAAAATATTAAATAATTTACGTAAAGTTTAAACAAATGACTACAACAAGTGGTTTCTTCGAAACCCTGAACCTGAGCTCCGGCCTTCAGCAAGATTGATGACCAAGGGGAGTTCAGTAATCTTGAGATTAGACTCTGATCATATGTGAGGTGTGGTTACTTTATATTTATTGTCAGTTTAATTTAAAGTATGTGTGTCTTGAAAGCGATTTTAATGGTTTGTTTTCATGTATTTCGTTAAGGTATGTTATATTCATTTATAGGAGCACACAAGTCTGTTCATATAAATGAAATAGTTAATTTGAGGAACAATTGAGTGATTTTTTTACTAATTTTGTTTCTTAGGCTATCATCTAGTCACCTTTGTGACCACCTTGGCAGTGGGCAAGTCCATTGCTTGGAGTCACCTAGGCTATTTGACAAGCATGTGCTAAAGTGGTATTACAAAAGTGCAGGTGTGTGAGCTAGCATGAACCCAAAAGAAATGCTTAACTAAATTACCTGAGTAATAGAAGTACTAGAAGGAAAAAAGGCCAGAATTCTGAGCAAAAGGAGCTCTGCAGGTCTTGGGAACGTAGAAGGGTCTGTCTTAAAGTTGAACTAGTTGCAAAGTGCATTTAGTGGCTGGTAGATAAAATAGAAATAAAATGGATCTTATGGGAGTTGATCCTTGAAATACCTTTTGTCTGATCTTTGAGCTTATAGATGAAAATGGCATATCCAACCCAAATGCTTGCATTTCACCAAATTCCAAGCATCTATAGGTTCTCTATGCATGTTCTATGAGCATAGACTAATGCATTTCTTCTCCAGTTGCCTTATTTTTATGTCCATTATCTTTCTCACATCTTGTTTTCATAACCATCTGTCAAGTTCTTGATATCCTGTTCTAGTAACTCCCATTCAACTGTGCCGTTTGCTATGGCTTATTCTCTTCTTTATGGCTGTTGACTGGTTGCCTTATATATTTTACTGGGTTATGTCAGCCGTTACATTTGCCTAGGTGCCTTAACCCAGAACATGTGGCTATTTATGATTGCTCTGCATATAAGATGGAATCACATCATCAATGAGTTTATGTTTGTCTTGCACAGACTGGAATATGAGATGACATTTTCATTCAAATACCTCCTTATCTAAGCCATACAATTAAAAATATATGCGAAATTGAAGTGTGGAGTTGTACTGCTAAGGATTGCATTAGTCACCGCACTGACCTAGATGTTGCAAGTAAAAGATGCCTTAGCCCTTAAGAAGTTCTAATGCATGGTGCTGTAGAACTCAGTTGACTCTTGATTGCTTTGAATGCTGTAACCCTCTTTTGCTGTCAGTGGGGTGAGATGGAATATAAAAATAGTAGGAGATGTGAAACAATTATCAGAAGATGAGTGAGCAAGTGGTAGGTGGATATGGTTTTGGGTAGGGGTGGCAAACGGGTCGGGTCGGGTCATAAACGGGTCGGGTTAGAAAATGGTCAACCCAAACCCGACCTGTTTATTAAAAGGGTCAAAAATTCAAACCTGAACCCGACCTGTTTATTAAACAGGTAACCCGACCTGACCTGTTTAACCCATTTATTAAATAGGTCAAATTAGGTTAAACGGGTTAAACAGGTTAAACGGGTCAATTTAAATGGGTCAGAAACAGGTTAAACATGTTTTAAACAGGTTAAACGGGTCTTAAATGGGTTAAACATGTTAAACAGGTCGGGTTAAATGGGTCAGAAATAGGTTAAATAGGTTAAATGGGTTATCTGACTTAACCCAACCTAAATATTAAATAGGTTTAACAGATCAGATATCTAAAACCCATATCCGACCCACTTATTAAACGGGTTAAATGGGTCTATCCGTTTATGACCCGAATCCGTTTAGCCTAAACCCAAACCTGTTTATGGCGGGTCGAATACGGGTCGGGTTGGCGGGTCGGATCATATTTTGTCAGCCCTAATTTTGGGCTTGGAGTCGGTCAATGTGCCCATCATTGATCCAGTGATTTTGTAAGGCATCTTAGAGAGAACCACATATTTTTTGGGTTATGGATGATCATGCACTAGTTTTGTTAATTCGTAAGGGCCAGCAAGATGTAGTATGAAATGGATAGTATGAACCAAACTTCCAATTGTTTTGAAATATTTGCTTCGATGTTCCCAAATAGATGGGGAATGGTTGCTGGCTTGGATTTATTTGATTTGCTCAAATTGGATATCGATAGAGTTGTCAAGACGGGCCGGCCTGGCCCGACTCATCCCAACCCACCCTGACCGGCCTCTAAACGGGTCGGGGCGGGCTGACCCATTTAACTGGCGGGTTGGAAAAACCCCAACCCGACCCAACCCGCCATGGGCCGCATGTTAAATGGGCCAACCCGTCAAAATTCTAAAAAAAAGAATTGTTAGGGTTCTGTGGATGGCACTGGTGGGCGCAAGGAAGCTCGGGTGGAGGGGTGGGGCGGACTCGCGGGCGTGTCGGGTGGAGGGGTTGGGAGGGAGAGAGGGGCGAGGGCTGAGGAGCCCATCGGGGACTGGGGGAGGGGGGCGGGGGGATGTGAGTGCGGCGGTCGTGGGGATCGTCATGGGGAAGGGGCGCGGAGGGTGGGGTGCAGGCGCTAGGATGGGATGCGTGCGGCCGCGGGGGGATGGGAGCACGACGTCGGGGAGGAGGAGCTCGTCGGGGAGTGGGTGAGGAGGGGGGTCGGGATACGAGCGTCGGGGAGCGCGGAGGAGCTCGTGGAGGCCTGGGATGCGAGCGTCGAGGGTGGAGGGAGGGAGGACGGGGGCTCGAGGGCTGTGATGCGGGCATCGGGGAGCACAGAGGAGCTCGTGGGGGCCTGGGATGCGAGCGTCGGGGGTGGACGGGGGGAGGAGCTCGTGGGGGGTCGGGGGCCATGATGCGAGTGCTGGGGAGCGTGGAGGAGCTCGTTAGGGCTATACCAAAAAAAAAAAGAAAAAAAGAGAAGACTCACCGTGCCACCGTGGGCGATGGAAACTGGGCGACGGCAGACGGCGTCCGGACGCGGCAGCGGCTTCGGCTTCTCTCGGTCTCTCTTCTCTTTCTCGTTGAAACATGAAAGGGGATAAGGGATTAGCGAATAAGGGGATTTGGGTTTGGGGTCGGTATTAATTTCAAAATATATAACACACACACATACATATATAAAAAGAGGCGGGTCAGCCCGCCCCGACTTGCCAATCCAAATGAGGCGGATCATTTGACCCGCTTTTAAATGGGTTACTAAAATATGAACCCAACCCACTCTTTTTTAATGGCGGGGCGGGCCAACCCGATGGGTCCAACCCAAATTGATAGCTCTAGATATCGATGCTTGAAGAAGATTCTATATTATGGTCTACCAGACCCCCATGCATATTGGGATGCCGTACCACCCCATGCCTCCCCGTTGGGGGCGTAGTGTACTAGGAGAAAATCGGATATGAAACCCCACTTCGAGTCGGTACAAGCCCCATAGTGAGATGTACCGCCTCATACCAAGGTATGTACCGATTTGTACCAAGTGTACTAACCTATACCGAGATGTATTGAGATAAAAATTGAGAAAAATGGCTTAGGAGCTATTTCAGCACAAGATGCGTATCGTACTGAACTAGTAAGATACCAATATGGTTTCCGGTACCGAGATAGCTAACCTAATTCTGTACTACATTTGCCATACCATTTGAATGAAGGAAAATTGGTTGCATTAGCGGATAACAAGGTCTGCAAAACTGGTACTTGGAACTGTACAGGTGTGTTATTATTTCGGCACAGTGTGGTTGGGATGGTGTGGTATACTCTTTCAACATAGACTCCCAATACCTTTTTCTCCTAGCCATGGTACCGCCTGAGAGGTACAAGGTGGCTCCACTTGGTTTAGACTGGTAGGGACTAGTTCGACTCGTATACTGAACTGAAATTAGGAACTATTTCAGTCCGCACCTGTATGGTGCATTAGGCTGGGTACGGGCAGTTTGGGATGGTTCAGCATGCTATGAGGCACATAATCCGAAAATGAGTATTCTTTTTTGGAATGCTTCAACCTTGAATACTCTCTTCTTGCCAATTCTGTCTGGTCTATGTAGTTTCAACTTGCTTGGTTTGTTTGTGAAACTCAGCCTGTTTCTCTAGGTTTATATTGATAATTCTACATGCTTAGTGTATTATAATGCCATATTCTTAGTGTATCTTTTATGTACTATTGGTCTTGAGTTGATGAAAAGTTAAAAACACTAGTTATTGTGTGCTTTAATTATGACTTTTTTTTTAAAATTTCTAAGCAGAAAATAGATGAAGGTGCTGTTCATATCGTATTTTTGAAGTCTCTTGAGAACTATATAAAGTGGTGCAACTATCTGCCTCTCCACCCAGTTTGGAACAAGTATGGATTTTCTTTTGTTTTTTCATATGTATATGCATTTTGTTTAGTTTAATTGTTTTCCTTGTGAATTTCCTGTCACTTAAGAACTCATACTGTGTTGTTCACAGTGTGCAATCATCAAGCAAAGAAAAGAAGTTGTTGTTTGTTTGTCTATACTATCTGATATGGGGAGAGGCTGCGAATGTTAGATTTCTTCCCGAGTGCTTATGTTACATATTTCATCATGTAAGTTCTGGGATAAAATTTATTCTACTTTTGTATATACATGGTTTCAGTGGGTGAGAAGGGAGATGAATTATTTAACGCTTTTTTTTTTGTTAATAAATTTTAAGATTTATATGTTCTAATTGAGACAATATAGACCTTGTATATATATATTTTTTTATGAATGTCATCGATGGGAATGCCACCTTCTATGTTCAAAACTGCTAGGGGGTGGCAATTGGCATTCTCAAGTTCTCTTGGCTGTTATAGGAGATTCTCATAGTAGGACTGCCAGTGTATATGTGGTCGGTGACAACTTCCCTTCATTTTTGGCTTCATTCCATACAAAAATTTTATTGCATTTTCATTAGATTTTATTGGTGAGGTTGCTACAGCATCCAAGTTTTTCTTTCCCTTTCTTTTTTCTTTTCTTCTTTAACTTTGCTTATCTAATTACTTTGTAACGCACATTTATGCTGGTTAAGTTCTTCTGCTTATTATGTACATCCAAGTAAATGATTTAAATAACATTTGTACTCTATACAGTTGCTTAGATTCCTTCAAAACCCACCACAACACCCCATGCCCCCCCCCCCCCTCTTTCCCCCTTCGCCCCAACCTCAACCAACTACAAACAAAGAAAAAACATTAGTTGCTTAATCTTTGCTTATTGTCCTTCAATTTTTCCCAGATGGCAAGAGAGCTAGAGGAAATATTGCGTCAACAGGTCATGCAACCAGCCAAAAGCTGTGTTTCTCCTAATGGAGTATCATTTCTTGATCAAGTTATTTCTCCTCTATATGAAGTTCTAGCATCTGTAAGTATCTCTGTGCAGAATAACCATTTTTTTTTGGTTTGCTTTTGAAGTTATGGACCATCTGTAGCTGTATTATATGTTTGCTGTATATGTACGTAAACCAGGAGCATTCATCTTGTGTATATGATAGATATTGCATGCTATTTTTGTTTTCTTTGGAGTAACCCAGCACACACAATATAAGCAGTCAATGTGTCACATTTTTTTTTGGAAAATTTCTTTTGAAGCCATTATTATTCTGAATTTTGACAAAATACTTCCCCAAACATAAAGAAATGAAGAAGGGACAAAAGGATGGTGCATATTTCCACTATATAAAACAAAAAATTGGGCTTTCATAATTTAGTTTTTGCTAGATATCTGAAACTGAGGTGGTTTCATATCCAATTACATAGCTCTAATGGAAGCTTCAATTTATGGTCTCATCCTTCAATCTTTTGGGAGCATATAAATAAACTGGCTGTATCATTGGATGTGGCAGTAAAACATTTTGTAGATAAAGTAATTTTGCTGCAGGCAAGTTTCTTAATCGATTCTTAAGCTAATTTTGTTTTCTGTAATTTAATTCTCTCCCATGAGTTAGTAAAGGTTGTCTTTGGTGGGTCAAAATTGGCTGTGCCTACATTAAAATCAGAGCGAAATAAGTCTACTTGTTTTATTTCACTTATGCTTTTTCCATCCTTTTCCCTTTTTTGGGTTAAGGTCTTATGTTTCTCCCAGCAAAGTTTGCAGTCTCCTTGCGGACCTCCCCTACCATGACCCAACTGGTACACCCTGTACCATGTAGGCATAGTACATGTCTTGGTGCCGACACTCAATACAATGGACATACCAAGTTTCTGTGTTCTACTAGTATGGTATAGTATGGTATGGTATATGGTCTATATCGGGCAGTATGTTCAGATACAACAAACCATGCCTCCTAGTATGTACATTTTGTATATTGATAGGAGTCCATCAAGCCCTCGCCCATTATTCTTGGTGATTTAAAGCAAAAATAAAAAAAAAGCACCTTTCTCAGTCTCATTTGTTTTATGTGGCCATATCCTAGTGTCATTTGTAAAGTTTTTCCGGATTCTTGCCTGAATTCTAACACCAAAATTCACACTCATGCTGCCTGCAATTCTATCTGATTTAGGTCAGTCTTCACATTTTGTTCATGCCTTGTCAATGCTGCCTTCAATTCTATCAAATTTGGTTCAGTCCTCATGTCTTGTCAACTTTCTTGCAACATTCCTTGCTCTTGATTATTTGTTTAGAACTCCTACAGGTTCCTCTTTCTCCGGGTTTCATGTGTTATCGTCTAATGATGCATTTCCGTTTCAGTTGTGGCTACCACTCGTAGATGTTCCAAACAAATTTTTCTTTGGGGAAATTTGTGGTCTTAATTGACTTGCTAAACTTCTCTTTAAAAACAAAAATAAAAATTATTATTTAGTTCACTACAATCTTTTGATTATTTTCTGTATGCTTCTTATACCTTAATATGAAAGCGTTGCTTACCAATGCAACAGCTACTAGCTAGCTGCAAGATGCAGTAATAGACTGATGTTCCTTGACTAGGCCTCTACAACGTTCTTTTAACCATATGAAGTAACTTTTATCAATATGTCCTCCAGTCAAACAAGCCATTACTGGGTCATTCGCCTGAGGATCGTAATGACAGATGGAGGGGCTGGTGATGGACGCCAACAGGAATCGTAATGAAGGTAGAAGAAACCATGCTAGAGATGATGCTCGCAACCAGCTTGCCAATCAACGCATCCTAGTAATCAATGTAGGCACCATGCCAATGCTGATTCTTCATATGACGAAATCGGGGGTTCTACTGTTAACCAAGGTTACCCTAGACCTCACAGAGAGGCCGAAGATTATCGCCTCAAGATTGATATTGCTGCTTTTAGTGGGCATGTCAGCATTGAGGAATTTCTTGATTGGTTATATGAGGTCGAAATTTTTTTTGAGATGATGGACATGTTGGATGAGAAAAGAGTTAAGCTGGTTGCTTATCGGCTTAAAGGAGGAGTTGCTGCTTAGTGGGACAACATGCAGACTAAATGCCAAAGGCAAGGCACGTGTGAAAATTTGGAAAAAGATGAGAAAATTGTTGAAAGATAGATTTTTGCCTTCTGATTATCAACAATATTTATTCTAAGAATATCAAGGCTGTACACGGTATAAAGATGGTGTTAGGATATATGGAGGAATTTCTTTGACTTTCAGCTCGTTATGATTTGTTAGAGAGAGGAGCAGCAAGCTGGAAGGTACCTTAGTGGCCTCAAATATTCAATTCAAGAGAAGATCGACCTTCAAATAGTTTGGTCAATCGATGAAGCTCCCAATTTGGCACTCAAAGCGGAAAGGCTTTTGTTATGTCAGCCGGTGAGAGCACAACTCAATAAGCAGTTTTTTTCTAACGCTTCTCACTTATATGTAAGCAAGAAAAAACAAATTGATTCAGCACCTACTCATTCATCACTAGTCAGGTAACTGGTGGTAGTGGAGCCGCAAAATCCACAAGTGGAGCCAATTCCAAAGGCGGACTCAACAAATCATTTACAAAAAATATAGGTGTCAGGTGTTATCGATGCCTTGAGCATGGTCATACATCTAATGTTTGCCCTACGCGCCAAATGGTGAATTTGATCGATTATAGTGATGAGGATGATGGTGGAGGTAGAGCTGAGTCTGAATTGGAAGATGTCGAAATTGCTGAGGAAGAAGACGAGAATTTCTTGTGCTATTCGAAGGCTATTATATACATCCAAGCAAGAAATTTTTTCGCAGTGATGTCGGATTTTTCATTTCGAGTGCTCTGTCAACAATAAGGTATGCAAATTAATTATTGACAGTGGAAGTTATGAAAATTTTGTCTCCCATGCACTGGTGGATATCTTGTAGTTACAAACAATGTTACATCCAGAGCCTTACGATCTAGGATAGATCAAGAAAGGGCCAAAACTAACAGTAAGTAAAATTTGTCGAGTTCCAAGTTCAATTAGAAAATTTTATAAGGATGATGTTGCTTGTGAAGTAGTTTATATGGATGCTAGTCATGTCCTATTGGGAAGGCTTTGGTAGTATGATGTTGATGCTACTCACAGGGGTAGAAAGAATTACTATTTATTTAGTTGGAAAGGTAAGAAAATTGCCATCATTTTTAAAGAAAGAGAGCTCAACATTTTTCTAGAGGAGCGAAAAGCTTTGCTTTCTATCGTCAGTAGTGAGAAAGAACTAAAGGATGAGGCCTACGCACTTATTGTGAAGGGAGGGGAAGCCCCTGTGGTGGATGTTCCAGCTATTGTATGATCTTTATTGGAGGAATTCAAGGAGATAGCCCCAGATGACTTACCAGATGGTTTGCCGCCCATGCGTGACATTCAACACCACATTTATTTAGCTCCTGGAGCCAGCTTGCCAAACCTATCACATTACTAGATGAATCCAGTTGAGAGTAAAATATTGCAGGAGGTGGAAGAGTTAATCCGCAAAGGTCATATTCGGGAGAGTATGAGCCCCTGTGCAGTCCTTGCATTACTAGCATCTAAGAAGGACGGGAGTTGGCGACTGTGTGTTGATAGCCGAGCTATTAATAGAATCACTATTAAATATAGATTTTTTATTCCTTAGCTTGAAGATATGCTGGACAACTTGGAGGGTTCCATAGTATTTTCAAAGATCGACTTGCATAGTGCCTACCATCAAATCTGCATCAGGCCAAGAGATGAATGGAAGACTACTTTCAAGACAAAGGAGGGCCTATACAAATGACTAGTAATGCCATTTGGGCTGTCTAATGCCCCTAGCACATTCATGCGGCTCATGAATCAGGTACGCAAACCATTCATTGGGAAGTTTGTTGTGGTATATTTTGATGATATTTTGATTTATAGCTGCAATGAAAATGAACATCTAAGCCACTTGAGGGAGGTGCTCACTGTGTTGCAGAAAAATAAGATGTTTATTAATTTGAAGAAATGTAGCTTCATGACCAGTAGTCTAGTTTTCCTTGGTTTTGTTGTTAGTGCTGACGAAATTCAGGTCGATGAAGAGAAGATTCGTGCAATTTAGGAATGGCCTACACCTAGGACTGTAACTGAGGTACGCAGTTTTCATGGTTTGGCTACCTTCCATCGGAGGATTATTAGGAACTTCAGCAGCATTGTGGCACTATTGACAGATTGTCTGGAGAAAGGAAAATTTGAGTGGATTGTAGCTGTTGATAAAAGTTTTATTGAAATCAAGGAGAAGCTCACTACTGCTTCAGTTCTAGCCCTTCCAATTTTGAGAAAGTATTCGAGATTGAATGTGATGCTTGTGGGGTTGGAGTTGGTGTTCTTGCTCAAGAAGGAAGACTAGTTTGCTTCTATAGCGAAAAGCTCAATGAAGCACGGTAAAAATGGTCAACCTATAAGCAAGAATTGTATGCAGTGTTTCGTGCTTTGAAACATTAGGAGCCGTATTTACTTCCGAAAGAGTTTGTGATTTATTCTGACCATGAGGCTCTAAAGCACTTTAAGAACCAACAGCATGTTAATAAGGTTCATGCGAGGTGGGCTTCTTACTTTGAGCAATTTGCATATATTGTCAAATATAAGTCGGTGCTACTAATAGAGTGGCAGATGCTTTGAATAGGAGGGCAGCCTTACTGACTACTTTGAGCAGTGAGGTGGTTGGGTTTGATTGCTTGAAGGGGCTATATGAAGGAGATGATGATTTTGGAGAGACTTGGGAGAAACATTCTAAGAAGGAATCAACTGATGATTTTCATTTTGTAGACGGTTATCTATTTAAAGGCAATCGTCTGTGCATTCCTAGGACATCCTTGCGTGAAAAGATTGTTCGAGACCCCCGTGATGGTGGACTGTGGACATTTTGGAAGGGACATGACTGTGAAGGATGTCGAGCAGAGATACTATTGGCCATAGTTGAAGAAAGATGTTAGGAATCTTGTTTGTAGATGCCAAGTTTGTCAGGTGACTAAGGGTCAAGCACAGAATACGGGATTGTACATGCCACTGCTTGTACCCGAAAATATTTGGGAGGACCTCTCTATGGACTTTGCCCTCGAACTACCAAGGACTCAACGAGTTGCTGACTTAGTCTTTGTGGCAGTTGATCAGTTCTTAAAAATGGCGCATTTTATTCCATGTAAAAAGACTAGTGATGCAGTGCATGTGGCTAAGCTGTTCTTTGCTGAAGTTATGCGTTTGCATGGGGTTCCAAAGTCCATTACGTCAGATCGTGACATCAAGTTCCTTGCTCATTTTTGGTTAACTTTGTGGAAGAGGTTCGGTACCAACTTGAAGTACAGCAGTACTGCCCACCCACAAATAGATGGGTAGACTGAGGTAGTGAACAGGACTTTGGGCAGTTTGATTCCGTGTATATGTGGTGAAAAGCCAAAGTAGTGGGATAATGCCCTTGCGCTGGCCGAATTTGCATATAACAACACTGTCCATAACTCAACGGAAAAATCTCCATTCACTGTTGTGTATACAAAGACTCCTATGCATGCTCTAGATTTGGTGACCTTGTCAAAGAGGCATGGAGTGAGCGTAGCTACAAATAAGATGGCAGAACAAGTCCAATCCATTCAACTTGAGGTGAAAAAGAAATTTGAGGAGTCAAATGCCAGGTATAAAGCTGCAGTTGACAAACATCGACGGCCATAAAAATTTGAGGGGGAGATGGTCATGGTGTTTTTGTGCAAAGAATGCTTTCCTGCAGGAACTTAACATAAGCTCAAACTAAAGAGATATGGCCCCTACAAAATTTTGAAGAAGCTGAATGACAATGCTTATGTGGATCTACTAGTAGAGATGATAATCTCCAAGACATTTAATGTAGCCGATTTCTACAAGTACTATCCATTTGATGGTTTGCTTTAACTTGAGAAATAGCTTGAGAGCGAGTTCTTTCTAGGTGGGAGAGACTGATGTAGAACATAATTGCAAGGGATTGACCGGATCAACAACTACCAAGATTAGGTCAAGAATAAAATCATGGCTCTTTCCTATCCGGTATTTGGTTTGCTTATTTAACCATACCATATTTCTTGGTTTTCAAATACCATATTCAGAGGATCCTATTTTGATATTTTTCTGATTCTCAAATGCCATATTTAGGAGATTTTGTTTTGATATTTAAGAGATTTCTGATTGTAAATTTTAAATGCCATATTTAGGGGATTATGTTTCGATATTTGGGGGTTTCATATTCTAATGTTATGGCTATAAATAGCTCTTGTAAAAGCTCAATTACAGAAAACCATTCAATTAGAAATTTCTTTTAGACTTTGTCTATTGTTCTCTTGTTCTCAAGAATCATTTCTTGAATTAAGATTTTTTCAGGTCTGTTAGAACCTTATCTAGCCCATCCTCGTTACCATTTTGCGTCATTTCTAAGTGGAAATAAAATAATTAAAAGATCGGAAAAATTACAGGGACATTCCTTCAAATTTGGGTGAGAAGCAATTCGCCCCAAATTTTTAAGAACTTTCAATTAGAAACTATAACTTATTTTTTCCATTGCAATGGGGCCCATGTGATGGTCATGTGATAATGAACTAGCCCTACACTTCCGTAAATGCCCTTTTCACGAAATTAGCAGTGGGCTTCATAGTTTTATCAGGAAGTGAAGGAGAGGGGAAGGGGATCATGTGGCACTTAGGTGACTCTCTTCTTCCTTCCCACTTTTTTTCTTTATCTCAATTTATAAATCGATTGTTTTTGCAGATACCTTGGATTGGGATTACTCTAACATAACTGCTATTTTCTTAAGCTTCTGGTGGGATCGTTTTTAATAGATGAAAAATCCTTGACCCCTTCTATCCCTTTTCCCACACTAGGGTTGATGGAGCTCTCCTAAGTCTCCTCCTTGTGAATATTGGTCTCCCTTTTTCCCTCACTAGCCATATCCCTGCCACAACGATCTTGTGGAACCGATGTCGGAACTCTGCTTCCGGTGTTGAAGAAAAAGTTGAAATCGATCCCTCTTCTATCCCCTGTTTTGATGCCCTATTTCTTCTTCTTTTTTCATTTTGCTGGTCACCGACCATCGCATGCCGCTGCCATCGACCATTCGTCTGCCTGCCACCACACGCCGCCACCATGGTTCTTGGGAACCCTACTTTCTCCCTTTTCCTCTTCCTCTTCTTGCTTGATTAGGATGCACGAGGAGCCCCTTCCTTTCCTTTCACATATCTCTCAATTCCTCTATTCTTCTCTCTTTCCCTCTCCCATTTTCTCTCTTGTGACTATTGCTGTTCGCTGGAGTTGCAAGCTCTTCGACCCTTCTCAGTTCCTCCCCCAAATCCTCACCTCCTATCCTTCTCAATAAAAAATCATAGCTGATACAGGTTTTTTCTATTAGTAATCTCCAAAGTGAAGGGGTTTTTACTTTTTAGTCATTTTTTATATTCCATTAACGGTATTTGGGCACAAATAGGCGGTTAGGCTATATTGCAACCAAAAAAATGCCTTATGGTGTCTAATTAAAAAAAATAAAAATCTGGGGTCAAAGTTTTTCTTGCGTAGATTTGAAGAGGTGTTTTTTTAATTACCCTAAGGGCCCGTTTGGTTGGGGGTAATCTAGTATGGAAAAATAAATCCCATGCCAGATTATATTTGTATAAAAAATGGATGAGAGAGATGGTAAAATAAATGGTGGGTCCCATGTTTATTTCTTGAGAGAGAAAGCAAAATAAATACCATCGGGTGGTATTTGTTTTCCCATGCTGGATCACCAAGTGGGGGCAATATGAAAATATCATTTCTTGATAAAAATGCCTTCACTTATATAACATCAATATTGTATTAATTATATTATATAATTAATATTAATTATACTAATATATATTGCAAATATATTAATATATTGTTTAATAATATTTATAAATAATAATATGTATTAATGTATTAAATAAATAATTAACAAATATTTATTAATTATCAATAAATCTAACATAGTATTTATTTATAATTAATATGTTTATTTATATACCAAAATATACTCAAAATTTATATCTTATAAGAAATATATTTTCTAATATTTGTATAATTAGTTTAAAAAATTTATTAACTCATGTAAATATATTTCAAAGTTGGACATAGCCAATATCGATAGCATTTACGTAAATGGGCCATAAATGGCCAACGAATGAACTAAGAAAAAAATGTAATTATTTGATTGTTTAGTCAAGGGCATTGTTGGAAATTTGGCAATATTCCCATAAAATATTACTTCAAGCGGAACATACTAATCTTTTTCTGGTCCCATTTTCCAGAGTAATTTTTCCACCAACCAAACATCGTAAAATTTATTTTTCCTCGTAATCATTTTCTAGATAAATGATTCCCAGGAATCATCAGATTATCCTGTAATTTGACATGCCCCAACCAAATGAACCCTAAAGGATTTTGATTCCATCTTCTTAGGGCCCAGCAGAAGGGCTGATGTAACCTCTTTAGAATGGCCTTTCTTTCAGCATCAAGGATCAGCCTGGGGGGAGCATTGGGCTTCATCATTTCTATCACCTGTCTGGACCAGTGATGTCCTATACTGAAACATTAAATGGCCTCAAGGTTTCCTGTTAAGGTAATTGGAACTTGCAAAAATTTCAATGTATCTTTGCCTACCGGACAGAAGTTACTGTTTGCTCTCACCTTTTTTCAGTTTAAGGACTTGAATAGTCTCTATATGTGGCTACCATGACTTGTGACAATTTTCTTTATATATTTGTTGTCATCTACTTTATTATTCTCAAATCTGTTTCAATAATCCAATATTGGAGCAACTTTTGATACTGCAGGAAGCTGCAAATAATGACAACGGGCGAGCACCGCATTCGGCTTGGAGAAACTATGATGATTTTAATGAGTTCTTCTGGTAAATGAAAAGGATAAACTCTTATAGTTTTGAAATGATTTTTTTTTTATCCTCAAAAAAGAATTTCCCTTTTTCCTATGGTTTTCATGATTAATCTCCCCCTTCACAGGTCTCTTAACTGTTTTCAACTTAGCTGGCCTTGGCGACTTAGTTCACCATTTTTTTGCAAGCCCAGTAAGAAGACCAAGGTTAGTGGCTGTTGTAGTTTATCTGGCATTGTTGTATATTTGTGGTTCATACAACTTTTTCATTTAATTCTTGATCAATGAATCTCCAATTTTTTTTTCCATTCTCTTAATGCTGAAGTTTTTGTATTTACCAAGAGTTTGCTACCTTTTCTTGGAGAAAATGTGAGAATTTCATTACTGAAGGAAATGTGAAATATTTGTAAATACTTTGGTGGAAACCTCCATGGTTTTTTCTTTTCTTCAAGTACATTAAAAAAAGATAAAGACAGGCAGATGCATGATGATGATATGGAAGACAGAAAGCTTTGTAGGACACAAGCGGTAGCTAAATTTGTTATTATATATTTTTTATGAGTAAACATCTGTGGATGTTGTGGCTAACAGTTTATTGGTTTTTAATAGAGAAGTATGGGTGTTATGTATGTATCTATTTGCTGTCTATATATGTTTGTATGTGCAAGGGAAGAGCCAATATTGCTAGCTAGTGTGGCCAAAAACCAGAAAGCAGTAACTTAAAGATTATAAAGCTCACCTAATAAAATAATAGTAAAGTCGAATTTTAAAGAACATATAAGTGCATAAGTTTCAAATTATTGTTTTCGGGATTTTCTTTCACATGATTGATGTTGAAGGCAAGAGTAATAGTTTCAAATGCATAATAAGATGGATATTTGGATCAGAAATTAAGAACTAAACGACCAATACTAATCTATATAAGAAGAACCTAAAAAATTCAATACAACACGTCTACAAATATTTTCTGTAGACTGACTTTACTTTGGATATCATGTTTTGTTTAAAATTAATCTACTGGTGTAATGAACCATGATTCGGATGATGAGATTGCAAAACTCTATAATGTCAATTAACTTGTGTTTGTAGAAGAAAAATTAATAATTGCCAATTTAATCCCATTCTTTTTCATCAAAAAAATTGGAGCCAAAAAGTGCTTCCTAGAAAAATAAATGGGTATGGAGAAAATTTTCTTTCGAAGAGAAGATTAGATCATATAAACGAGAACTCAAGGCAAACTGGCTGTGTTGATGGGTTGTTTTGTTTTATATTTATTCATAGTAAGAATGGGATGTTTTGCTGTTTGTTGATCTCATGTTATCTTTGGAAAGAATATATATCGCCCAAGAGGATTCTAAGAAGGAGGTGTTGTTATGAACCTGTTATCGAAAGTTGTTTGGATTTTGAAGATTTGGAGTTGGGGACTTGGGATCCAAGGATCGAAACTAAAATTGCCATTAGGATATTTTATTTTATTTGGTTGGGGGGGGGGGCAGGGCAGAGGGAGTGGGTGGATGAAGTATGGACAAGGGCTATGGCAAGGTTCATTGAATTGGTATCGGAGGGGGTACCAGTCAACAATTGGTATGATACGGTTCGAGTTTGTACTGTGGCACTCTAGGGTGTACCAAGCTAGGGAGAGTTGGAGGGGGAGGAGGAGAGGGAGAAGGGGGGGAGAGTGAGAGTCAAACAGGTAGGGAGAGGGAGGAAGGATGGGAGAGCGAGAGAGTTCAAGAGAGAGGGCTCAAAAAAGTCCTTATTTTCGTCGGGGGGATGAAACCGTAAACCCTATGCTGTTGGGGTAGAGAGAGAGAGAGATGTTGCCTACCTATGATGCCATGGGAGGGGGAGAGGATGAGCATCGAGTTTCCATGATGTGGCAAATGGTTGCGAGTGCTAGTGGGGAGGATTCCACAATCGTGAGCGGTGCGGGGGGAGGGGTTTGGTCGAACGATTGAGGGGGGGGGGGGAGTTTACTCAAACCAAGCCTGGCTGGAGGGGTTTTTAATCAATTAGAGCTAGTTTAAGAAATTTACCAAGCCAGTTGGGAGCACCATTTTGGTTTCCCATTAGTTCAGCTCGGCATGCCTTGAATTGGGTGGTTCGGGGTGGTACAGTGAACCATGGGCTTTGGCATGAAATATGAAAGGAAATTCACAAGCATCCTCCCCTGCATATTTGTATGTATGGGTGGAGATATATTGCTCCAGCCAGACCAAGTTTATTACTTTTTCTATCATAAAATGATAAATTCGTGTTCCATTGCTGTACTATAGATTTTCTCACTTGGGTTATCCTTGTCATTTGACCTGCAATTGATGCACCTTTTCCTCCAGTTCTGATGCATTAATGACATGGTCAAAGGACAGGAATACCTCCGTGCAAGTCAACCTACAAAGTGCAGTACACGGGGGCTGATATGATCATGTTATAATCCAAATCCTGGGGCAATATTTCTATTCTATTTATATTTAGCTTTATAAATACCTGCAAAATTCATTAATGACATTGAAGCTGTGAGATCGTTGGATGTTTTCTGCAAAATTTAAGTATCATACAGATTACATGGACAAATTAGGGGTTTAAGTTCACAACATAACCACATGGGATCAAATAAATATGCTCATTTTTTTGTTGTTAGTTTGAATTAATAGTTTATTCAACAATGATTTGAATGTTTTCTGGTATATTGCTCAATGAATGCATGTGAAACCTTTTAATTTCTTGGTGAATCTTTAATTTGAATGTGATTTATGTGGCCTATTTTGTAGGAGGGAAGAACATGACAGCTATTTATTTTCTTTCAATCTTATTTGTTTCTTCAATATTGTTTTTGTAGAACTACAAAATTCATGCAAGCGATTGAAGAAAAATATTAAAATTACATGACTTAAGTTTTTGTAATCTGATTTTTGATCTAATTAAGAAATTTTTACAAATATAATCAATGATTGCGATATCATCCGGTCCCTTTGTAGTTTTTTTCTTTAAAAATATTCTGTTAAATCTTGTGAAACTTCTAAGATAACAGCTTGAGGTGGGGATACAAAGTTAAGTTTTATCTATTTTCTTTTGCAAAATAATGCTGCACATATATCTTATTGAAAAATAACCATTATGAAATTAGACCTTTATTTTTCTAGCTACACTAATCCATTTATTGTAGTTCTAGGCAAAATTAGGAGTCCTTGGAGGATTAGTTTGCATTGGTTATGGTCATTCATCTAGTTACTTATTGACTTTTCTTGTTTCCCCCCGGTTTGTTTTTTATGGATTATATCCTCTATTGATGTATCTATGTCTTTTCGGCATCAGTTGTAGTGGATGTGCTCATCAAAACTTTACTTTCAGAATTTCCTTTTGCATGATCTTATAGCCTTGCAGTGACCCTCCCATAGCCTTTCGGTGACCCTCCTACAATCATTGCCCCTCTAGCTAGTGGTTTGTTGGGTGAGATCTGGACCATTTTTTGAGGCTGGGAGCGGTCGAAATTTTATTTGGCTAGTTCTAGTTTTATTTCCAACTTTAGCCTAATAGCTATGTCCATTTGTATATTCAACTAAGATTCCATCAAGTGTTCCAGTTCAAACCTTTTGATATCCACAAATCCTTCGGTTATCTCGCTTTGAAATTTGATCATGGCAAGTTGTGTATCAAAGCCCCCTCTTCTCCTTCGTCACTATTACTAGTATTATTGGTGCTGGTATTTGAATTCGTAACAAGGATTTAGCCATTTAGGTCTTGTAGGATGGGAAATTATCATTGCTATTTTATCATTCTAAAGATGGATCGATATGATGGGGATAGATCAAAATGGATGAAGACATTGTTTTTTTTAAAGTTTTTCCATTTTGTGCGTCTGCTGAACTCATTGCTAGAATATGGGAACCTTATTGATTTATTATATATTTTTTTTATTAGTCTCATACTCTACGATTTAAATTCTATTGTCAAGGTTTGGGGAAAAAAGAAAAAACGGAAATCTCTCTTGGAGACTTAGAATTGACTTAAAGTATTTCTCTGTATAATTGTTTGTCATTTGTTTGGTCTCTAGATTTTATTTTCTCATTATTTTTTGGTCTTCAAGAGAACTTGTATTTGTTACTACCATATTGTTTAAGTAACAATAATAATGTCATTGAATTGATGCTTGATTTCAGAATGGTGTGTAACCAATTGAACATTGCAATTTATTTTTACTCTTATTTCAAAGTCTTTGTGGTCAATTTGTAAGTAATTACTTCTTTGCTCTTGCTCTCGTTTCCACCTTCAAAAGGTGGAAATCAATAAGAAGCATGGCAAATGGCATCATGACTGATACTTGTGCATATTGTCGGGTATGGGAGTGGTTTGGATATGATTCAAGGCCAATTAGCATTGATATGCACTCGAATTCACTTGATCTAAGTTGGTTCAAGCCAAGATTTGTTTTATCAGTAGACATCGGTGCATATTGATTGTACCATACCGGTATCAAATTAGTACCTATTTCAGGGGCATATCGAAACTTAATATGGCAAATTGGCCTCGGGCTCGGGCATACTGACACTGTAATAAGATAGTACCGATATGAGATTTGATACTAAAACAGCGAACCTTAGTTTAAGTGGTTCAAGTGTGGGTCAAGCGGCCCTACCTGTTGTCACGCCCTGTCCCCAGCACCACGCAACACGGCCACACACTCCCTAGGGCAAGGCCTTATAGAATATGCAAGACTTAAAAGATGACTCCATCGTTTGAACTCCATGATCGAACCCATCCGAAATTGTGTCCTGCGACTCTGAAAGGAAAATGAAGGGGTGTTGTGAGCTTTACAGCTCAGTAAGAATCCCCTACACACGCTAGCATGAATATGAAATATCTTTAAGCTAATATTTAGCCGATAGAAAAATAGTAAGATTCATACACCAATACTTAGATAATTGAATGATACTTAATGGATCCATGTATATGCTATAAAACACACATATATAAGCCACACCAACATACACAACAAGTTTAACCATATAGCTACTCAGTCACATCTGGCGACGGCAGCCGACTCGGCAGAAGAAGAGAAGAAGAGGAAAGAGGGGAAGACATGAATCCGGTTGAATTGCAAGGATTCAATGAAATAAGCCGGTTGACGATGGCTATTGGAGGCAAGGACAGAAACAAAGAGGGTGCTGGTGAGGTGCGACGCTATGATGCCTTGGCGTGGTTATCAACAACAATTTACCAAGAAATCTCAACGGAAAATAAAGGGATGCTTGAGGGATTTCACTGGCGGTTGATGGGGATGAGAGGCGAGATGCTTATAGGGGAACGGAGGGCTTGTCTATAGTAGGGATCTAGAACTCCAATGAGCCCTAGAGTCTCGATCCATGTCGATTATGGGGGAGGATGACTCCCATCGGGTGTCTTCCTCCTTAGTTGCACGTGTGAGTCGGTTAACAGCCCACTTGACTGGTCCAGGGTTGCCCAAATTGGGTTCGGCCCAAAATAAAATGGGTCTCCACAACTGTACTGAAATAGGCTCAATTTCGTGTGGACTGAGGGCTACAAATTGAGACCGGTAGTTTTGTCATCCTTACTGCTTAGAAACCATGATCCTATCTCCTATTAAACCTCTCCACTCTAGATACGAAGCCAAGAAATAATCTTCTAAACAATCAAGAAACGATGATCCTATCTCCTACTGAAAACCAAATGCACTATTGAGAAACTAAGATATTATCTTCTAAACAATTGTGGGGCTGGAATCGTCCATTCTTCTTCTCACATGCATTGCATGTGTGACATTTTTTTAATTCTCAGCTATTCATCTCTTTCATGTGAAACACACAAGCTCAATGCTAGTTTAGTAAAAAAACAACTGGTATTTCAAGTAATCTATGAATGAACTGATAAGTTAGCAACTTAGCATAATAGGAAGAATGATGGCACTATACAAAGCATTTGTAAACCCCACATATAATTCCAACTCTGTTTTAGTAGTTGGATGGCAGTTTTTAAATCCTTTTTTTGTTGGAGTAAAATATTAAAGAAGTTTTGTTAACTCAAGACAAATCAGCTGACAAAGACGTGCTCTCAACCAAATGTTCTTGGTGACACAACATATCATTCACAGAATGGCTATTTGTTGTGTTAACAAGTCTTTTATCATGTAATGGGGGTACTCACTGAACTTGAAAGTTGAAACGTATATGTTCAAAATTTATATGTCTCGTGTGTTGATTTACCAACTACTGGTTATCCTTGGACTAACAAACTAGTCAGGGCAATGCAGACAAGCAGAAATGATACACTTTTATATTTTTACCATCTTTAAAGTAAATCCTCATTTAATTGTTTGCCTGTTAAATTTTGCTGCATTTTTATTGTTGGCATGCCTATGGCTTTTAATAGTATGGATGATGTTAGGGTATGACTAAAACCTCTAATAAGCTGTTCTTGGAATTATATCCGAGGTCATTGACCTTGCTTGGTGCCATTTAGATTCTCTCTCATTTTACTGTGTAGGATGTATTAGATGGCAGTTTTTCTGTCAGTGCTTGACATGATACTCTTTTCTGTGTTTATTGGTTTATATATGTTGTTGCTGCTTGCTATGCAGAATTTGTCGTCTGTTGGTAGAAGTAAGCGTTATGGCAAAACATCTTTCGTGGAGCACCGAACTTTTCTTCACCTTTACCATAGTTTTCATCGCCTGTGGATGTTTCTTTTTCTGATGTTCCAGGTCCGTAATGATTAATGGTTGCAGTATTCTTCTCATTTCATTTTTTTTTCTTTGGAATTTGCATGAGCTAACCACCTTCATTTTCTATTAGGATAGAAGTTCTGTAATGCATAGAAAACAATTAGATATGCATAGTTCTCCTTTGTAATCTTCTCTACACTTACAATGCCCTATATTTTTAATTGATCACCAAGGTTTTCTTTGTGGATATCATAATAACGAACATGAGTTAGTATTGCATCTTGATGGACTTAATCTGATTCTGAAATTAAGAATAACCATAGAACTGGATTAGGTTATGCTACTTTTTGTTTGTTCTATAATTGACACTATGTAACTTGTGCCTTCTTAGCTGCAAAACAGAAAAGGTAAAAAATAAGATGGATGAACCTGGGAATGCCCCTACCTAGAATGAAATCTGGACTTGTGAATTCTAGCAGTTGACTTGTTTGTTGGGATCATTTTTATTTAAAGCTAAACTTAAACTGCAAATGCAAGTAACATATTTTTCTAATTGATTTAGTTCTTAATTGCTTTTCCTTTCCATGATTACACTTTCTTGTTTTATGCACAACCATTATTTTTTTGTATGCTCTACAGGTCATTTAATACATATGCCACTTATGTATGATTTATATAGTAGAGTGTTTATTCTGTTTCCAGGGATTGACTATTGTTGCCTTCGAAAATGGTCATCTGAATTTGGAAACCATCAAACTGGTTCTTAGTCTGGGCCCTACATACGTTGTAATGAAATTTTTTCAAAGTAAGTAACTTTTTCATAAGATCAGCCATTAGGGCCTTGTCCGAGTGATAAGTGCTATATGATAAACATCAATCGAAGTACTTGGAAACAACAGAAAGTTATGTGTTTTATTCTGGGTCCTTTTTTTTTTTTTGGTGACATAGGTGTACTGGACATTCTGATGATGTATGGTGCTTATTCAACATCTCGTCGTTCAGCTGTTACCCGAATATTTTGCCGCTTCTTTTGGTTTTTGGCTGCGTCATTGGTTGTTTGTTACCTATATGTGTAAGCCTTTTATTACTCTAGTTTGCTTTTGTTCTTGCTTTGTATAAATTGATTTCTTATGTCTTAAATGCTTTCTACTTTTCTATGAATTTTAATATGCTTATGTATTCTTGTCTCTTTCTTTCAGGAAAGCACTCCAGGAGGGATCTAATTCCTTTTTTTTCAGGATATATGTCTTTGTAGTAGGCATATATGCTGCGTGCAAACTCTTTCTTAGCATTCTCTTGCATATCCCATTTTGCCATCGTTTGACTGAGCCATGTGATCGTTGGTCTGTTATGCGCCTTGCCAAGTGGATGCACCAGGTTCTTGCTTACATCATGGCCCTAGTCTTTTAAAAGTCATCTTAAATATCTTGATGCAAGTTCTGGAAAACCGGTACTAGGAACTGCACCGATATGTTACTGGTTTGATACAATATGATCTGTGTGGCTTGGTATGCTTCTCGTACCAGCATAGGTGGCCAATTTTTTTTTCTCATCTTAGCCATGGTATCGCCTATAACTGGGTGATATGGGTTAGTATTGGGTGGTACAGGATGGTGCCACTTGGTTTGGACCGGCATGGATCAATTTAGCTCATATACTGAACCAAACCTAGGTACCATCACAGTTACGCATTGGTATGATATGGTACACCTTGGTACAGGTGGTTTAGAAAAGTTCAGCAGATCATATTGTGATGTGAAGTACTTGTTTCTTTAAATGATTATATATATTATTTAAATAATATAGTTTTAAGTTTTAATGTAGTTTCTTTCTCTATGAAGGAACACTACTATGTGGGACGTGGAATGTATGAGCGTACCACCGACTATGTCAAGTAAGTATCTTCTTTATTAAGTAAAAAGTGCTGGTAATTGCTGGTGAAACCTTCGTAATTTTATGTAAAACTTTTTAATCTGGTATGCTACTATCATGTAGCTGGCTTCTCTTTTAACCTGACCATAATAGGGGTTTGGTTTGACATTCAATATACTATCTTATTCAGAGCAATGTTGATAATCTCATTGTGTTTCATGATTGCCTTAAACATGGTTCGTCGAACCATTTCGAATCGGATGGTTCAAGGCATTCTGAGCTATATTGGCCATAAATTGGGATGGTTCGGCTTTTCCAATCGGAACACTGGAGGAGAGAGAGGGAAAGAGAGGAAGAGAGAGAGGAGGGGAGAAAAAGAGGGGACGACACCGTTGGAGGGCTGCGGTGGCCCATCCGAGGTCATTGGAGGGCCGCGGAGGCCTCCGTGGCTCCGTGTCGCCTGATAGGGCATTTAATTGAGAAAGATAATGAAAGTTAGGGGGAAGCAAGGGTACCAGAGAGAGGTGCAGCCAGTGGAGAGGCTTTCGGAGGGCGCCGGATGGTCGCCGTGGCCATCGAGCATTGGAAAAGGCATGGATAGAGCCGCGGCCACATAACAGGGGTGACCATCCCTATTCATCATATTTTTTAAAAAACGATGATGAATAGTGAAGCTGGCAAATCGATTGCCGGTTTCATTGTGATCGAAATTTTTTAAAAGAAACTGGTGAAATAGGAACGATCACCCTTGTTTCATGTTCGTGGAGCTATGGGTTGAGATTTCGTCATTCGGCAGCTACAGTGGCCAGCCGGAGGCCCTCCGGCGGCCTTTCGCTGGCTTCCCCTCCTCTTCTTTCCCTCCCCCCCCTCTCTTGCCTGTGATATAGTGGAGGAAGTGGAGGCCTTGGTGGTCCTTTGAGCACACTCATGGCCTGCCTGTGGCCACCGCCTCCCTCTCCCTCCCTCCTCCCCTCTTTCTCTCTTTTTCTCCTCCCTGGTTCCTTTTTTCAATATTTTGTTGTCTATTTCTGATTGTTATCCATTATGGTATGGTGTGTAATCTGATGATGAATTATTAGTGTCACTTGAGAATCTTAGGTTAGCACAAGTTCAGTTCAACAGTCATTTGGTCATCATTGGTTAATTTCAGGTAATAATTGTTCAAATTTTTTTGTCAAAATCAGATGCCACTATGCAAGTTAGCAAGAATCAACACCATGTCCAAGGGTATACATGATATTAGAACCCTTCTTAATTGTACCTTTTAGCTGAGTCTGTTATAATTTGATAGGATAAATATGAGCTGTTTGTTATTCATGTTGCTTTAATAATCTCAGATTTTAAAATTATCCAGTTGTTTTCATACTTAAGGGTTTACTTTCATTTCGTTTATCATTTTATTTCGGAAACATCAAGTGTTTGCATGGTCCTATCAAGTGTTGAACCAATGAAATTTGCTTTTTGTCGGCAAAGGTGTCATGACTTCTTTCTGTAGAGTTTAATGGCTATGTTCCTTGTTGCTTTATTTACATCAGACATCTCTTAAACAGTCACCAAGGATATCTGCATTAAAGTAGTTTTACTTACCTGTATAACGTTAGCATGTTATCTGTTAGCTAAAATATAATAGTTTGGCATTAGAGTTCTGTGCATTGAGTGCTTGTTTATTGAAAGGCATAAGCATTATTCCTATTTTTTCTGCACTTATTCGAACTTTTCTTTTCTCTTATGTGGCAGTTGTACAATTTATTTCTTTTATCCAGTTGTTTCCTTTAATTACTTAATTGACCCAAATGTTGCTTGAATGTTTCCAACTTCGGTTTTACTGTTATTTGGCATGAAGCTATGAACTTGCACTGCTTCAATTCTTTTTTCTTATTGCGTGAGACTTGTAATGAAAAGAATTCTTGATCTGCACCTAAAAAAGTTCTCACTTTTGAGGGGAAAAAAAAGAAAAATGCTCTCTAACCTTTTTGATATTGCAGATATATGCTCTTTTGGCTCGTGGTATTTGGTGCAAAATTTTCATTTGCCTATTTTCTCCAGGAAAGTGGCATTTACAAACTACTGATGGTCCATGTATTTACATGTTTGTGTTTCTGACATGTACTGTGTCATGCAGATCAAGCCGCTGGTTTCACCAACAAAGGTTATTGTTAACTTTACAGGCTTACAATATTCGTGGCATGATTTGGTATCTAGACGTAAGTATATCTAATTAAACATTGCTATTTAGTTTAGGTTCTTCATGTTGGCAGTGATAATATCTGAGTCACTTTGATTTCTTCATTTGGTTTTTTTTTTTGGCTGAGAAAAGCTTTGCAGTGCAATCTTACACAACCCTGCCATGTACCTTGGCTTAAGTGATTCCAATGAATTTTCTAGTATCCGATTAGAAGCTGCCAATAAAAATATGATTGCAAGGCGAAAGACATACTAGCTCATGTTACGAACTCAAAAAATCGAATGGTTTCATGCATCCCAAATATCAAGTCTAAATTAATTTCAAAATTGACTTAAGTGCAGATTCTCATATAAAACCAGATAAGAGTTTGCTAATTTACTATAAGATTCAGAACAACTTAATCATTTGTATCACATACAGGGTCAATTTCATATTAGATAAACTTTGGAAATAACGAAAAAGATTAGGACTTCTAATCCAGGAGTTTTTGACATTGAACATGAGTTTCCAAAGAAAAATTTTAAGTCTCATGGATGAGTTACATGCAGCAATAAACTTTGGAAAAGACCTTGTGGTTAAAATTCCAATCAATATTTAGGGCATGTTGGACATTCATGTAGGAATGTCCTGTAGGAATCGGGCCTGTTGGATACCCAAATCCACTTCTTCTAAGGAATTGTTGACATCTAGCCTAAGTCCCAGCCTATGGCCAATTGCGTTGCAGGAAGAAAAAAGGCCCATGGAAAAAATCCAGCAGGCAAGTCAACCCAGTCTTGCTGAATTACCCAAATAATCTCTTAAACTTGAAGTGATTGTGTGTCATAAATAGACCAAATCTTATGATCTTAATTTCTAAAAGCATGAAGATACTGATTAAAATGTATAAAAGCACATACACTCGATTGGCTATAAGATTTAAAAATACCAAAAGTTTTAGTTCAAGATGCATGGAGAGGCTAAGATTTAGTTTGGTATTGCTATAGGTAATTGAGCTTTTGCTAGTAGAGCTTTTAATAAAAAGTTGTTTGCTATTGGATAAATACATTTGTTTAACTACTATGGAACTTTAATATCTCTTTGCTAACCAAACCAATAAAATGTTTTCAATCGTCTAATTATTTGTGCTATTAGAAAATATTCATAATTTATAAATTAAATAATTTTGATATTTTAATTGAAATAATATAATAAATAAGAAATTGTTATTATAGAAATATGATAATATAATAATAATATTAATATATTCTAGTAACATTATTATAATATGACAATATTATATAGTTATTGTAATAATAGTATTATTACAATATTATTATAATGATATTATAGTAATATTATAATATAATATCACTATAATGTAATATTATAATATATTAAAATAAAGAATATAGTTAGCTACACTCCAGTGGATCTCTTCTCAATTCTGATCAAGTCTAGATCACATAATGGAGTCTTACATTGATGATCCAAGCTATCAGATGTGATTGACTACGTCTTACCCTCGACCCAAAATCACAAATCAGATACATGGCAATTGCTGCATATTCATTGTGTTATTCTGTAAGCATGTAAAACATCCATCATAATGGCATAATAGAATAAATAAGATAGTGGAATAAAATCAGAGCAATTACAATTCTAAAAATAATAATTAAAAATCCAAAACTAATAAGAAACTTTAAGAATTTTTGTTCACAATAATCTAACATTAAATATTTGCCAAAATGTTAAATCAAAGAAAAAAATACTAATTCTTGGCTATGGTGAGTACTCCCATGACAATGCTCGTCAGCAACTAGTTCACTAGATTTGCAAAGAAAGAAGCTACCAAACAACGAGCTCAATAGTCGAGTTAGTAATAAATATCTTAATTAGATGATTCAAGTAATAAAATTAAATAAGTTTTCTTGCTAATACTAAGCATATATGCAAAATTATTTTACTTTAATAAGATACATGAAGAATGTACAGAATTTCTCAATTATTCATTTTTCATATTTTTAAGAATGATTTAGTATATCATATTTCAACTCAACAGGCTATTATATTATAACTAATAGCTGAACTATCCTGAATTGGGTGGTTTGGGGTGCTGAACCATTTTAGCTGCCTACTGGTGTAGTTCGGATGTTCGATTCAGTACATTGGCTAAAATGGAGCAAGCAAGAAAGAAATAGAGGGAGAGAGAGAGGAGGGATGGAAGGAAAGGGAAAGGCCAACGATATGCTGTCTAGGCCGTCGGAGGGCTGTTGAGGCCCTCGGTGCTCCATTCTCCTCCAAGAGAGGAGAATAGAGAGGGGGGGAGTGAAATGGATGGAGGAGAAGGTGTCGGAGGGCTGCTAAGGCCTCCAGACGGTTGAAATTGACCCCATGGCATCCGTAGGGTTGAAACAGGGGCGACCTGCCCATGTCATTGTAATTTTTTTTTCGTGATGCACAGTAAAGTTGGCAACTCCGCTGGCGTCCCTTCCAGCCTTCCCTTCTCTCCCTCGTCCTTCCTCTCCATCTCTTTTCCTCTCCGGTTCTCCCTTTATCCTACTTTCGTTTGCATGTTGATTCGGGCTTAGTACAGCTCGATATGGGGGCATATTGATTTGTATCACCGGCCGGCCGGCAGGGGTCCATTTTGGAGTTGGCGAACCTTGACTAATACCCTGTGTTAGGCCAGAGAACTATGCTTGTACCTTGTGGAGTGGGCTGGAATACCATATTAATACGCTACAAAGCGGGCCTGAATACTGCACTAGTACCTTACTAGATGGAATATTGCACTTATAGCTTGTTGAGTGGCCAAAATACCACATTATACCTTATTGTGGGGCCATAAAACTACATTTATGATGTACGATAGAGCTAGAATACCACGTTTATACCATGCGACAAGGACAAAATAATGAGTTTCAGAATGATTAAAGTACCAATGTATAACCCCTAGGCTGGTGCAAAACATAGTTAGGCTGGGAGTCTAAAATTCAATGCATCTAAGTTATTCATAAGTCATATTGTTAGGATTTGACGCCTCGAGATTCAGCCCACATTGAGCCCACAACGAGGTTCGCGGCGAAAAACGGAGTCCAACGAGACCAAGATCACTGAATCGGAGCTCGGATGGAGAAGATACGAGCTTTCGAAGATGGCACGAAAACCGAGGCGGCAGAGGACCGCCGGCGACCGACGGCGGACGGCAGCGGCGCGGCCGCAGGCGGTGGCGCGGGGGACGCGTGACCCAGGCCCGCGCGCAGGCGCGGCCCAGGCGGGCGCGCGGCCCAGCCGGGCGCGCGGCCCAGGCGCACGCGGGCGCGTGGCCCAGGCGGGCGCGCGGCCCAGGCGCGTGCAGGCCCGCGCGCAGGCGCGCCCAGGCCCGCGCGCGCGGGCCGGCCCAGGCCAGCGGGCCTGCGGCCCTTGCCCCAGTCCACCGTGGACCGGGTGGTCCACGGCGCGGTCTGTGGACCACGTGGGCGTTTCCCACGCGATTCTCGCGGTCCACGGCACTATTCCGTGGACCGGAGCGCGATCGGACGGCCCAGGTGGCTCCCGGTCTTGATCGGACGGTCTGGAACGTGATTTGGGTTGATTAAGGAGTCCTAAACCTTCTCTAATCATGGTTTAAAGTCTGTTTAAGCCTTTAAAAAGGCTGAGACACAGCAGAGAAGGGCTGCGGTTTGGTTTCTCGCCGCCGTACGAACCGAGGAGAGAGAGAGAGGCGTGAGGCGCTGTGAGAGAGGAGCAGGAGGCTCCTGGACAGCGGTCGCCAGGCTCTTCAGGGGTTCAGGGGGGTCTCCAAGAGAGAGAGAGCTTTTGAGAGGGAAACTTCATGTGAGAGAGAATTGGGTGTACAAGGGTTGAGGGTGAGGTCTCTTCTTGTAAAATTTTCTTTTCGTAGTGAAGTTTGCATGCCCCGTGGAGGCGAGCCCTTTTGTGGCTGATCCACGTATTTTGATTGTTTTTCCTTTTGTTTTGTTTCTTCTTTCTTCCTGCTGCATCGTGTGGTACTGAAAGGATCTTGGGAGGTGGTGTCCTGGCCAGACATCCACCCAACAAGTGGTATCAGAGCAAGGCGGTACAAGGACGCAGATTGCAGTGGTGGTGAGCAAGACTGAAGATGGAGAAAACAGGAACAATCAGGATGGAGATCAACAAGTTTGATGGTAAGAGCAATTTCTCCTTGTGGCAGGCAAGGGTGAAGGACGTGCTCATCCAACAGGGGTTGATCGATGCTCTCTTGTGCGATGAGAAGCCGACCACCATGGAGGTGCGGGATTGGAAACGGCTACAGATGCAGGCGGTGAGTACCATCCGCATGTACCTAGCGAATGAGGTGGTGATCCATGTGCTGAGCGAGACTTCCCCGACGGTGCTGTGGTCGAAGCTCGAGGAGTTGTACATGGCGAAGTCTCTCACCAACACACTTTTCCTCTGGAGGCAGTTTTACCAACTGCGGATGACTGAGGGACAGAGCGTGCAGGAGCATCTGAGCCACTTCCAGAAGATTCTCACCGACCTTCTCAGCGTTGGCAAGAACGTTGAGGAGAAGACCAGGGCGCTGGTTTTGCTGGCGTCGCTTCCTTCTTCGTACGAGTCCTTGGTGATGCTCTTCTAGTGGGGAAGAGCACTATCAAGATGGATGAGGTCACCGCGGCGATACTCCAGAACGAGGTTCTCAGGAGAGAGAACCCAGCTTCGAGCTCAGGTGTCGATAGCTCAGCTTTGGTGGCTTCTGGAGGTGCAGGAGGCGGTAGACGGAGCGACAGGAGATCGCAACGAGGGCGGTCTAAGTCCAGGAGGGACTTGAGCAAAACCAGGTGTTACCGGTGTGAGGAGTTGGGGCATCTAGCCAGAGATTGCCCTCAACTTAAAAATCGGACGGTGGCTGCTGTAGCGACGGCCGGCAGTGATTTAGATGGAGATGTCTTCGAGATATCTGACGAGGTATCTACTTCTTCCCAGCAGTGGATATTAGATTCTGCATGCCCCTATCATGTGTGTTGCAGAAGGAGCAGTTTGACTCCCTGGAGAACAGTGAGAGCACTGTATATCTGCCGAATGGATCGAGCTGTGCGATCAGAGGCATTGGGACGGTCAGCTGGAGGACACATGACGGTGCAGTGAGGAGATTGGGGGAGGTCCGATACATATCCGATTTCAGGCAGAATCTTATCTCACTTAGCAGACTGGATTCGAGAGGCTACAGGACGGTAGCTGGTGGAGGAATCCTGAAGGTGCTACGCGGCGATAGGATTGTGCTGGAGGGGAAGAAGGGGAGCAGAGGATATTATTACCTGGCAGGGAGCCCAGTACGAGGTGGAGCATCGGGAGCCAGGTGGAGCCCAGAGCGAGGTGGAGCTCCAGGAGGCGGATCGGGCACGAGACAGGAGACTCGGGAGGACGAGAGGCGACGTCGCAAGGTAAGATTCCTATTGCCGCAGGATGATGCCCCGAGCAGGTCTCAGGTCAGGAGGAGCACAGCATACGACGGAGATGGGATCGAGCAGTCTGGCTCGACTCCCATGTTTGCCCATCCATGATCAGCAGGCGATTGCCCCAGGGCATGGGGGCGAGGAGATCCAGAAGCTCTCGGAGTTTGGAGGAGGCCGAATATCGAGTCGAGGTGGAGATTGTTAGGATTTGACGCCTCGAGATTCAGCCCACATTGAGCCCACAGTGAGGTTCGCGGCGAAAAACGGAGTCCAACGAGACCAAGATCACCTGAATCGGAGCTCGGATGGAGAAGATACGAGCTTTCGAAGATGGCACGAAAACGAGGCGGCGGAGGACCGCCGGCGGCGGACGGCAGCGGTGCGGCCGCAGGCGGTGGCGCGCGGGACGCGCGCAGGCGCGGCCCAGGCGGGCGCGCGGCCCAGCCGGGCGTGCGCCCAGGCGCACGCGGGCGGGCCCAGGCGGGCGCGCGGCCAGGCGCGTGCAGGCCCGCGCGCAGGCGCGCCCAGGCCCGCGCGCGCGGGCCGGCCCAGGCCAGCGGGCCTGCTGGCCCTTGCCCCGGTCCACCGTGGACCGGGTGGTCCACGGCGCGGTCTGTGGACCGCGTGGGCGTTTCCCACGCGATTCTCGCGGTCCACGGCACTATTCCGTGGACCGGAGCGCGATCGGACGGCCCAGGTGGCTCCCGGTCTTGATCGGACGGTCTGGAACGTGATTTGGGTTGATTAAGGAGTCCTAAACCTTCTCTAATCATGGTTTAAAGTCTGTTTAAGCCTTTAAAAAGGCCTGAGACACAGCAGAGAAGGGCTGCGGTTTGGTTTCTCGCCGCCGTACGAACCGAGGAGAGAGAGAGAGGCGTGAGGCGCTGTGAGAGAGGAGCAGGAGGCTCCTGGACAGCGGTCGCCAGGCTCTTCAGGGGTTCAGGGGGGTCTCCAAGAGAGAGAGAGCTTTTGAGAGGGAAACTTCATGTGAGAGAGAATTGGGTGTACAAGGGTTGAGGGTGAGGTCTCTTCTTGTAAAATTTTCTTTTCATAGTGAAGTTTGCATGCCCCGTGGAGGTGAGCCCTTTTGTGGCTGATCCACGTATTTTGATTGTTTTTCCTTTTGTTTTGTTTCTTCTTTCTTCCTGCTGCATCGCGTGGTACTGAAAGGATCTTGGGAGGTGGTGTCCTGGCCAGACATCCACCCAACACATATATATGCCAAATTCTAACAAGTAGGCACCTATTAGCATAATTTTAATGATATTCGCGATTGACAATTTTGTTTTCCTTTTAAAACACAAGTTTGACAAAGTCATAAAATTCATGAATTGCATGTTAATCGATTTATAATTTATTTGATATCAATATTTATTTGGAGTAAATAAATAAAAAAATATAGGAAAGGTGAACATGACTTGCCTTGCTAGCTTACTTAGCAGACGAACCCAAATAATTCTGAAAATTTCCTTTAGTTGCTATTGCTAATATCAAAATTTGTCCATGATATATTTTAAAACAAAACTCAAAGTCTTTGATACACCTAGGATCTGGATGAACCTGATAATTACCCGGCAACAATGTGAAGTTGACCAACAATATGCAATATTAGTTTGATTAATTATTTACTGATTTTCTAATTCTAAATCTTGATGGTCCTACTACCTCTAACCCCAGATTTTCCTGCCTTGCCTTGACCCATACAATTATCAAAATTAAATAAATAAAATGGTTAGGATTTTACCTTGATTAAGGACTAGAGTTTAAAACCCTTGTTGTATGTCTTTTGTTTGGATGATTGCACCCCTACACAGAATCAAGACCAACAACGAGAGGTGATCTATAGAGGGACTAGGGGTAATGATAGAAACATTGGACGAAGAGGTGGAGGGTGGATAAGGTGGCCTGGTGGTGGCGTCCAACAGCCTGGATCAGTCTAATCTAGGTAATTCAAGCAGCCAAATTGCAAAATAAGGGTCCTTAAAGGCAAAAGATGGTATGACAAGAAGCTATTGATTGTGGGGTCCAAAGATGCTCAACAAAGATTGGGGTGGAGATTGACATGATGGGCAGTTGCAAGGTCAATTTAGAACCCTTTACTGGGATCGACCAAGCAGCATAGAGAGGAAGAGACAGAAAAGGGCCCTTTGTTGAGGTCCACCATAGGGAGAGAAGGAGATAAAAAAGAGAAAAACAGAGAGAAAGAAGAAAACTAAAAGGGGAAGGGATCTTCATGGGCCTTAACTGAGGGAGGGAAAGAGGGAGAGAAAATGGGAGGTTGGAGTTTGGTGGCGGTGGGTCACAATTAGAAGGTCAATGGTCAATTATAGTGGCGATAGTGGGTGACTAGCGAAAAGAAAAACTAGAAAGAAAAGAAAGGAATAGGGCTCAGCTAAAAATAGTGGGTCAAAGGGGGGTTCGACATCGGTTGAGCTTTGGCTCACTCATCAGTGATTGGGTTCCAATGCCTGGTCATAAGGTTCATTGTGGCGGGGCTCGTCCAATGATCGATGGGGGGTTTATGGTCATGAACATAGGGGAGGTGGCTGTCATTAAATTTGGGGAGATGGAAATATAGGTGAGATTTGGTGATTTCATGATGAAATCAAGCCAGCAGCCATAAGGGGAGAGGGTGTCAGTGTGGTCGATGGTTGCACCTCGGCTTCAACGAGTTCTCGAGGAGGGCAGCAAGAGCATGGTGTTTTCTGAGAGCAGAGAAGAGAGGGAAAGAGAGAGAGGAATGGTGGTGCACTAAAAGGGTAGAAGTGGGGATTTATTAGTGACAGAGGCTAGGGTTTCTTAGCTGCCGGCAGAGTCGAGGAGGTACTAGAGTCTATTTCCTCTTTTGACTTGGATAATGCATGCCCTAGGGGTGCCGGGCCACCTCAGTAGTAGGCTAGTCAATGGGCTAGCCCTCACATACTATCTCTAAAGTCTAAACTGATTATTCATAAAAAAAAATCATGTGATTTAGATACCTCTAGCCGATGCATTGAATGGTAAAAGAATACATTTATTGTTTCGTATTATTCAAATTGTCCAATATTTTGACCACTTGATGCATAGGCTAAGGGTTTATAAATGACATGAATTTGCCATCTAAATAGTTTTAAGGTAGTAGATACATCCAATGGCTTGAATAATTGATGTGGGACTCCTATCATCAGATCTAGACCTAACTGAATCCCAGTAAAGATCCACTCAAATGTAGCCAAGTTTATCTTAGAATAATGATATATTACATTTATTACAATATAATACTATGCTATGTCATGCACAATGATAATTATTATAAAAATTTTATAATGTTATATTATATTATGTAATATTATAATATTATATTATGTTATATAATTATATTATATGACATCATAATATTATTACATTGTGTTATACTATATATGATATATTATTATTATAATAATATATTATTATATTACGTTACATTATATTACATTACATTGTGTTATGTAATGTGGAATTAGTATGGGCATTTTTTGTCTTTTCAGAACTTTCATCTTACATTATATTACATTGCTCTAGTTGACTTTTTTTTTTAAAAGCTTTTGGAGGGGGTAGAAAGCTGCTTCAAATGTTTACCAAGCACCTTAGAATCATCAAATGAGTTTTTGGCCCTCCAACCACAATATGAAAGAGGGCCTAATTACCTAAAAATCAAATACAAGCTTGAGATTCATTTGGAGACTTAAAAGCACAAGAATTAAATCTAGAAAACATAGAGAAGCTACTTACAATTCTTGCAAAAGAAACCTAGAAGATTCTTGTCCGAATTTCCCTTGATCATTTTTGCCGCCGCCGTCGGGGTCATCAGCATGATCATCTTCTTCTTTTTCTAGCAAAGATACCCTATTCCAAAATTTTCTTCTATTACTCTCCTATCCTTTGTGGGCAAGGAGAGGCAATTCTGGTTTATGTTAAGCCTGCTTCACTAGCTTGGTTGGTTACCCCACAAGCAAACTTGTTGACATGTAATGAAGTAAATGACCTCTTCTTTCCTTTTATTTTTATTAAGATATCACATGAAATAAGGAAGCACTCCTTTTTGAGTTCCATGAAAACAGGAAAGTTCCACGAAAACATTCCGAATTCAATAGTCAAAAAAATAATTAAGAAAAAAAACTAATATGGGTTGTCATGTCAAATCAAACTTTGGTTGTATCTCATATTAGAGATCTTTGTAGGTAGGTGATTGTCAAATATTTGCTGCTCATGTCTGATGAGTTTTTTCCACTTTTCCTTGAGCAGGTTATCTGCATTGTGCGCTGCATTGTTTTTTTCATTTTAGATTGAAGCATCTATAGATTTCTGCTATTGTATCTTTTTTTCTTCAGTTACAAAATCTTTATCCTTTACATATCTTGTCTATGCGATCCTTTATGTTGTTCTCAGTCTCCAGGATCTCATTGAAGTATTACATTTTTAGGTGTTTATCATTTATGAAACTTGTGTGGGAGGTTACTTTAGTATAACATGATAGTGTTGCTAGAAGATAGTTCTTTCATCTTTATGTTTTGAGACATTTAACTGATTTTAAAGTTATTTTGCTACCTTCATTGTGGTGTGATTCCCCAGTTACCTTTAAATATGTGGGATGGTATTGTGACAATGTGTGTTTTTATTGATTTAATTGATCTATTATGATGTATTCTTTAGCTTAGAGTTGGTTCTGTTGGTTGCAGATAACCATAATGCACTGACAGTTCTTAGTTTATGGGCACCAGTGGTTTCAGTGAGTCTTCCTCAACATCCCCCCACCCCGCCACCACTTTCTACTCCTTACATCTCAGATTATAATGCAAACCTATTTTGCAGATTTACCTTTTGGATATTTATGTGTTCTACACCTTATTTTCGGCTGCCTATGGGTTCTTACTTGGGGCTCGAGATCGCTTGGGGGAGGTATATTTATTTAAATATGAAATTATGCACATTATTATTTTAACTGAAAATTTCTGTCAAATGTTTGATTTTTTAAAACCTGATGACTTCCCAAGTTAGAAAGCAAATGGTTCATGAGCCCCAACTCTCTGCATGCCATGTGAGAATTGCCGCTAACAGTTTCGTGTGTAATAATTCAGAAGTCCTGTAGTTCTTCAACATTGTTTGAGCCCATGAGTTCCTCTAGACTTGAAAAGAGGTAGATGTAGCAGTTTTGAGTTCAGCGATACCACGTGCCTTACTTTTTGCCCTTGTGTTTTGATCTTCTTTCATGCACATATCCAGGCACAAATTTGTTGCGATGCACTATAGTTATTCAATTTTTTTTTTTAATATTGAAGTGTGAAATTATGCTTAAGAGAGCATCTAACATGCATTCACATCTATTTTTATTGAGGTTAATCTCATGGTCTTGATAGCCTTTTCTTTTGAAAATAATTCCAATGCACTGATGATCTGGTTAGCAGATCAATTTAGCATGCATTATTTCTTGATGTGGTTTTTTTTTCTAAATTTTTTGTCCCGCCTCTTAGACTGGACTGATCTCCGCTCAATTGCATTTTTCTTTTTTTTTTTTTTATTCCCAACCTGGTCTATTCTTCAGATTAGATCTGTGGAAGCTGTCCACAAACTTTTTGAGAAGTTTCCTGAAGCATTTATGGACAAACTTCATACTGGTCTTCCCGAAAGGTATTAAATGTTTTGAGGTTTCACTTTATCATTCTTTTATTTCTTCTAAGTTTCTCTGAATGTTTGTATGATTGTTTTTACAGGAATCAGCTACGTTCCTCTGGTCAGGTAGAGAAAAAAATTTGGAAGTCCATGTTTTTTTGATCATCTAATTTTGGTCATTGTTATGTTTTTCATTCTTAGCCTGTAATAAAAACTTAGATTTTGTATATCAGGCATCTGCTATAGATAAGATCAAGTTTTTTGATTAAAGTTACAATCTGGTTTTCTGATTATGAGCTGCTTTCCTGTTCATGTTATTTGAAAAGGATCCCTCTCTGATGCATATGCTCTTTTTGTGGGTTATTCTCATCCAATTTGTCATTTGTTTAGTCAGCATCATATATCTGGGGATTTGACAGTTCTTGCGACTTTGCTTATTTCTACTAGGCATATGCCTTTCCTTCATTATTTGATGCATCATTTTTGACAATGAGAATTCAGAAGTTATACATATCTTTATGTTCCTTATTTCTATTTTTACTTATCATATTTTTCAGTAACTCTCATGGGCAAATGATCGAATAGCAAAGCGTTGAATGTTTGGTCTGTTATTTTGTACTCTTTACATAGCATTAATATGGGTCTTGGACGTGTATCAATATCTATATATCATTCTCTGTGTATTGCAATTGCCACTTGCCAGGTTACAAAAGGGAATTCACCCTTCATAGACAAAAATGGGCTGCACTCCAACAGTTAATTGACTTTTCACTATTTCCTAGTGCCTATAAAAAGTGAGAAGGCATTATTCTTTCTTGTACTTGATCCGTGCCATAATTGCTAGATACCAATCATACTTCATGCTTCTTAATAACCTGTTCTTGTCAGCTTGCCCTGAGAATTACCCAAATGCCATGTATGTCCTAGAATTATGTCTTTCCTAAAAAAAATTAGGCTCTCCTTCAACCATGCCTTTGGCGTCTTTAAATACTGCATATGTGATATGCCCTGTGTGAGTGCTTTAGAAAACAATGGGTATTCAAAAATGGCCTTCTATGGTGCATTTATACAAAGGGAAAAGTATCATCATGTCACCTTTTCATTCTAATTCAATTAGCTTTCATGGCTATCTTGATGTAACTTGTTTATCTTGATTGTGATGGTGGCTTTGTGACTGTGTTTGACAGTCTCTCTTAATTTCTGGACCCTTTTTGGCTGAGTCCATGCATCAAAATATTTAGGGTTTATATGCATTTTGCTCCTAGAAATGCACATAATTCTAACACCATGTATTGTAGATCTTTATGTTTTACTATATCAGTTTGCCTCAATTTGATGATGGAGAGAAAGTTGCATCCTTTATCAGACCATCAGGTCTCAGTGTTTGTTGATCAAATCTGCAACAAGGATGCATTTAAGCAACTGCCGAATATTCCTAAAGAAATTATTTATCATGTGACACATGATTAAGTCATTGTATTGAATGTTTATCCTTATAGTTGGTTTAATACATAGAATGTGAGCCTTGATGCAACTGTAAGTTGCTGCATTGTGACCTGGAGGTCACAGGGTTAAAAACATGGAAACAGCCTATCGATACACAGGGGTAAGGTCGTCTGTATCTGACCCACCTCAGACTCCACAATCGGGGTGCCTGCCTCGTCCACTGGGCCACGCTTTTTAGTTGGCTTGATACCTAGGTCATGCAACATATTATTGCACTGGATATCCTGGCTCTTGATCATCTAGTCCTTTAATCAGTTCTTGTGGTAGGTCCCTCCCACTGTACTGAACTTCAACGACTGATCTTTTCATGAATTTTGATCTTCATATTGTTGGAGTTTTTGTCATATGTATTGTGGGATTGCACCTTGTGTCTCCACCATATTTTTTTGTGTTTTTTTGCTGCATGTTTACTCTTTGGGTAGTAGATTGCATTTGCAAGTCCTTGATTTTTTTGGTTGGTTGATTCTTGGTTCCATGAAAGGTATTACTTCTCAATTATTGGATCAAAACAGACATCTCCTTGAGTAACTAGTTTATGCACACGTGATCATGCTTATGATGGTTCTGATTCTTTTTGCCTATTTTAATACTTGTGTCGACATGCTTTTGAAGTATTCTAGTGTATTATGACTTTATTATTTGCATAATGCCAGCCACTCTAATTTCACGACCCACATGGCTGACTGCTTCATTTGGCCAAGGAAATGTTTTTAATCTTGGCCATGGAAATAAATTGGCATAATACATTGGAGCATAATAGGATTTAAGTTTAGAAAGATAGGATTTAGAAGAATGAAAAGAAGATGAAAAAAAGGAGGGAGAAAGGAACCTGCCAAAATTGAAGTTTTTCTTTGATCCTTCTTGAGGTCTTCATCATGTAATCTGCATTCTCCTAGAGTTCGCAAAAAGTAATATTTTTGTCATGCCTATGCTTGCCAAGGGCCTGCACTGTATGCATAATGTGTGGATCATGCTGGCACTTGGCACATCTGTGCTGAAAGTTATGTCAGCCTAAAGAAAATTTGCAATTGGGATGCCAAGATATGTATGATTATATGTTCTTTGAGTAGTGTCTAAGTTTAATTGTTACATAGATCTGTTTGTGCTTATGTAGAAAAATAATCTAAATACACAAACAAAAAATTTGACATAGTTTAGGATCTAAGCTTTCATAGATATTATTGTATGTAGCTGCAGAAGATGTGCTATGTGTAGTTTTAGACATGGTCTCAAATCTAGGTGGGACATCCTATAGGACATCAGGACGGGTATCATCCTGAGCGTCGAGGCAGGACCATGTTGCCATCATCTTGGCGTCCCGATTGGTACGTCTTGGGACATTCCTTGTCCCAAGTGTCGGGATAGGGTGGATGGTGGCATGCCTTGTTCCATGTGCAAACTGGGACAACCCCGTCCCACGGGATTTAAAATCTCGATTCTACATACCTATATACAAATTGGCATTAATATTGGCATGGGTGCACTCGTCATTGGACTGAAAGGCATGTGCCCTATCCCACACTTGTGCCATTGTATACTGAAAAATCGATTGGTACGTCTTGGGACATTCCTTGTCCCAAGTGTCGGGATAGGGCGGATGGTGGTATGCCTTGTTCCATGTGCAAACTGGGACAGCCCCGTCTCACGGGATTTAAAATCTTTATGCTAAGTACCTATATACAAATTGGTATTATGCCAAGGATTTATGAATATTGGCATGGGTGCACTAGTCATTGGACTGAAAGGCATGTGCCCTATCCCACACTTGTGCCATTGTATACTGAAAAATCGAAAAGAAACACAGAGTACTATGGAGCCCTTTCCACACAGTATTAAGCAATATGAAATCCTTTTGGTGTATGCTGAACTGCCACTCGTGATATCGAGTAGCTTGCTTGCTGCTCGTTATCATCCTACTGCAAAATCATGGTACAGGCTTGGGATGGTATGTGCTACTTGGAAAAAGTCCATACTTTAAGCCTTGCTCTATGCAACACTATTTGCCAGCTCAGCTGGTTACACCAATAAGCTTAAAATTCATGATAATGACCATAAGATAGCATGTAAAAAGCATGTTACTGGTTCTTGTGAGAAGCTAATATATTATCCTAAGATTAATATCGGTAATTGAGCTGTTTCAGGAGAATCATTTGTTTTGTCATATCTAATCTGTAGATTGTGCCCTTGAGTTTTTTTTTCTGAGAAACGATTGGACTCTTAATTATCAGTAGGAAAAAAGGCAAAAGTATAGTTGTATGAACTCCAGTCCATCTTCTGCAAAAACCAAAACTATTGGCTTTTCAATTACGGGAGTTTAGATTGGAATGTACGGTATAAGCTTGTATTGCTAGGGGGGTGTGTGTTTTTGAATACAACTTTGATATGCATCAAACAAGCTCTTGCACATCAAGACCGGTCAGCCAGATGTTTTGGAGGTATGCATTTCTGAGCCCTGTTGAGAACTTTATAACATTGTAGATATGGTACGAATGGAATATGGATGGGCAATTTTATTCTTTCCTAGGAGATTAATATATAGATATGTATATTAGGCTAGAAAACATTTTTTGGATTTTAAAATCTTTCTTGCTGTTAATGAAATTAGGCTCTTTAAATAAAAATCTATGTAAAGTATGACTGCAAATGAGATTACACCTGAATTTTCTAATCAAAACTATTTGCTGATCAATTATGAGGTTGAGAAAGACCTAGGATCGCCAAGTTGTATTGGCCTCTTTGATCATCTCGAGTCCTAAACAGCGGAAGCTTCATATGTCTCAGATTTTCAGCCCTTTAATATATTAAAAAGGAATAAAAAAAATATAGGAAGATGACTTAAGAATCTGTTCTATCTGAACAAACATGGAGACTATTATGATGGTGGAAGGGAGTTGCCGGACTCCTTCTGTATTTTGTCATTCTTTCTTATCATGGTGTTATTTTAGGTTTTACTATAATATCTTTGTCATCTGTTCTCATGAGATCCCTCTTCACATCTTTTAGCTTTTATGTCTTCTTCATCTATTCTTTTGAGATCCCTCTGTGTCATGAGTATTGGGACTTGTTCTCTGCTTTTGCTCTAAAGATCAAACAATTGCAAGACTTGAAATCTTTGTCTTGGTAATTCTCTTCGCCACCTTCGGCCTGTTTTCTTGTCTTTTTCTTCCTTGACTTTATCTGGCTTTCTTGTTATAATGTCCTGCTGATCATTTCCATGTTTTTAATTCCAGATTTTACTGCAAAGTTATGAAGATGTTCTTCTTTTTATCATCATTGCTGCCATAAATGGCCTTTTATTGTTTTCTACTGATTTGCAATGGAATCTATGCAGCTATTTTCTAATATCTGGATTGACTATTGGCTCAACTTGGTTCTTGTATTATGTAACTTGTTGACTAATTTTGATGGGCTTAAATTCCACATATTGTGCACGCACTGTGCTTGCTTTAGATAGCTTGTCACTATTTGGAAGGATCTTATCTCTGTATTTTCTTCTGAAATAGGAGAGTTGGCTTTCTCAATTTTCTGCTATTTGGTTGTATTCTACTTTTTAATATCTGAAAGGAGTGGTTCCTTTCATTAACCTTTGGAAAATTACTTATTGAAGGAAGCAGAGTTGAATAAGTTTGATGCTGCTAGATTTGCTCCCTTCTGGAATGAAATTATACAAAATTTACGAGAAGAGGATTATATTACTAATTTGTAAGTATCTGCTAATTTTAAACTAGTGCTTGTATGTTCCTGTTCTTGTTATTTCCATCTGACGTTACTTGAAAAATTTTGTTTCTATGTGTGTGCAGTGAGAAGGATTTACTTCACATGCCCAAAAATTCTGGGCTTCTTCCAATGGTCCAGTGGCCCCTATTTTTGCTTGTTAGCAAGGTAGAGCAGATTGAATGTTTCCAGGTTTTGTTGATTTTTGTTTCTAATTTTAACGATTGTGAGCAAACTGTTCTTTTCCTCCTTCCACTAATTTTTGTTGATGATGTGCTTGTTTTGATCAGATATTTCTTGCCAGAGATATTGCACTTGAGTGTAAGGATTCACAGGATGATCTCTGGTTCAGAATTACTAGGGATGAGTACATGAAATATGCGGTTCAGGAGTGCTATCACAGTATTAAGGTTATATTGATTTCTATACTGGAGAAGGAAGGATGCATGTGGTAAGTGTGTTTTCTTTCTTTCGTTCTTTCTTTTATTTCCATATGTTCTATGTTATTATCTTACTCGGAATTGACAATAGGGTGGACAGGATAGATGAAGCTATCAAGGAAAGTATAAGGAAAAAGATTGTTCAAACTAACCTTCAGCTGAGCAAACTGCCACTTGTAATTTCCAGAATTACTGCATTGACTGGTGTGCTGGTGAGGATGGCCTCTCTGTTTATTAATACTTGATTGTGAAAGCTCTTCATTTTCTTTCAAGTACAAAATTATCTGTTATGGAGTGAATATGAAAATTATGATTGGATGTCCATCTTTGACCAACGAACCTGATGTTACTGTTGAAAGGGACATGGATGGCATGGATAGAGAGCCAACAGTTCAGTTGCTTATTTTGCAGTTTTTGTTTAGGCATATGGTGAATTCAAAAAATCAGTCAGATTTATTGCACCTTCAAATTGGTATTCTCAGTTTGATTGCAAGTTTCTCAGTTCCTCATGACCAGTACTCTGGCACTAGTCTTTGGTGAATTAGTGTTAGGCTGACAGCCTCTTGTGAAAAGTCTGATCTATATTTTCAGTCTTATAATTGGTGGATCTGTGCTTCATTGCTGTGGTTCTTTATGTGGAAAAGGTCTTGAATGCTGATGTGATAATACCTAAGCAATTTAGTATCTGAATTAAAAGCTTTGTTTCCTTGATATGGAAGCTTGATATTTTTCTACATTTTGTGAGGCGGAGTCAGATAATTATGCTGTGTAATGAAATACAAAAGACAGAAGTCTCTGTAATGAAATTCAAAGGACAGAAAAATGAATTGAATTATTTGTTGCAGCGGTGGTGCTCACTTTTATGTAAATACTGTTTTTGCTGATTCTTGATGGCCCTTCTATTACTGGCTTTTATTTTTAGTGACTGAGTTAAATTGCCGTAGCTGAATGAGATATATTGTTGGCATATGCTTGTTTATGTATCTTCTCTTTAATTTGTACTATGCTATCATCACCATATTCTACAAACTAGGGTTTCTTCTCTAATTTATTGGTTTTATCTTCAAACTAAAAAATAGTGGATTCTTACCTTTGTTGCAAAGCATGATTATATGAAGTCATCCATGCTTTTTCCATAGCAGATTCTTCAAGTTTTGTGCAATTGAAATATTCTTTTCCTTGTATTTTCTTCCTTGAATGGTTCCCGTAGATGGTTTTATAAATGACGTCGTGTAACAAATGTGTTTGATACTTTGATTGGTTTAATTGCTTCAATCCTTCATAACACAGTTATTGTAAATTTAATTTCTCATGCTTTCCTTATTAGAAAGGAAGGGAGTCCTCTGAATTGAGAAAAGGAGCTGTCAAGGCTATGCAAGATCTTGAGGATGTGATTCGTCATGATGTTCTAACTCTTGATATGAGGTTTGGTTCAACCATTTTTATGTTTGTGCTTAACCAAATATTTATTTGTTTCCTTTTTTTTTGGGTCTAACTGCTTAATTCTTCTTTTTTCTAGTGGAAACATTGATGCCTGGAGTCAGATAAATAAAGCTAGAGGTGAAGGTCGCCTCTTCGACAATATAAAGTGGCCTGAGGATCCTGAATTGGTATTTTCTAAATTTTTAAATTCACTGTAGGCTTTGATATATGTATGGCCGACAATGCTGTTATCATCTTTCATCTAGATTAACATTAGAATATTATTTCAGCTTTTTAAAATTTACATAATATGAATGCAGAAAGAATTGGTCAAGAGATTGCATTCACTGTTGACCATCAAGGAATCTGCTGCGAATATCCCGAAAAACTTGGAGGCTCGGCGTAGGCTAGAGTTTTTCACAAATTCTCTATTTATGCGAATGCCTCAAGCCAGGCCAGTTTCTGAAATGTTATCATTCAGGTAAATTACAAATCCTACTGTTATCTTATTATATCATTCCTATTTTTGTTTCTTATTGTTAATGAAGTTTTGATTTTCATTCCTTTCTTTCTTCCTTTTTCTTCCATTGCAGTGTCTTTACTCCATATTACTCTGAGATTGTGCTTTATAGCTTACCTGAACTCCAGAAGAGGAATGAGGATGGGATATCCATTCTGTTTTACCTTCAAAAGATTTTTCCAGGTCTTTTCCCTTTTCTTTTGATGTTATGAGCATGTGAATACCTAATTAAGCATAAGTTTTGGTTGTCACAATGTACGAATTTTCACAGGAGGAAATGTTATTTTCAGCTTTTTTTAATGATCTGCTTTGCCAATTCTATATTTGCATTAAATAACTTCCAATCCTGCCCGTGTCAATTTAGTTTTTCATTCATTATTGTTGTTTTTCCCCTATGTCCTGATTTCTTTGATTTTATGGACTGATGACAACAAAATGAGGAACCTATGTATTACCATTTTATTAGTTATTACTTTCTAGTAATGGAGTGCCTACAGTTAGACTGTAGTGCATGCCAGGTGTACCATACCATTCCGATAATGAAACAGTATGTGGAATGCAGGGCATACTGAGTATTAATATGCTGAACTGAGTTCTGTACCGGGCAACTAATATTGTAACAGGATGGGACTAATATGGGGTCCCAGCTATGTACTAGGTCTTCTTTGTAAGTCTTTGAGTGCCACTCCTAACTCGTTATCACACATGCGAGACATGAGGCAATGTACCTGTTTGTAAGAATCTGACTGTAAGATGGTGACTTTAGGTCCTTGGTATTGGATGGTTTCCACTATGGGTTACACTTGATGCCTGTATAGGATTTTCCACCTTTTTTCTTGCAAGGGCAATCATTGTTAGGCTGCCGTAAATGTCTTTTTCCCTCACCTAGTTGGAACCATGTGCCCCTCTAACTATGGTTTAGGTTTCATTGATATTTATAGAAATGAGTCTAATGAAAGGTCTACTACAACTGTGTCAGAGCGTCACACTAATTTATAGTTGTGGGATTTTCTTTTAAATGTGTGAGCATAGTAGCTATTGGTATGCTGAGCAGATTGGAACATAATGAAGCAATGATATGAATTTTCTTAAAATCAAGTGTTAGTGATAAGGACACACTGAATAGATGATGCTCCATTTGCTATATGTTGTCAGATAGCTTTTTCTACATTCAAAGAAAAAGGAATGGATCTTATCCTCTTGATTGTTGAGCAACTTGTGAAAAGTTGTAAATGTTCTAGCTTGAAAATTTATTTATCTTAATGATGATTTTTTTCCCTATGATTATAATTCTTTCGAACAAAATGATTGTATTGAGAAATATTTTTTTAAGCTAGCTGGACTAGATATATGCTAGGTGCATATTGTTCTTATAGTATTTCTTCGTAATTGTGAGCATGGGCCATGCTTATTGTTTATTGTGTCATTTATTAGGTATTTTAGTATTTTATTGAAGGGGCTTCAGCTATGTAATGTTGTTGGTGATCAAATGAGAAATTCAACGAGTCTTCTTATAATAATTAAAAATCTTTTTTGACTTATCTAAATCCTTCATCTTTTGTTTAAATGAAATTGTTTCATCTATGTTTGAACTTTTAGCCCTTCATTGAAATTTGTCTTAGTCAGGGTTCGCCGAACCGTGGTTCAGGGCATACTGAATTATACCGACGGATAACTAATGTGGTTCGGTCATTTGATTTGGAATGCTGGTGAAAGTAGAGCGAGGGAGAAGGAAAGAGAGGAAGAGAGAGAGGAGGGAAGGGGAGGGGAAGGTTGGAGGTGGCCGGTGGTGGCTCCACCAAGCCATCGAAGGTTTGCCGAGGTCTTTGGGGCTCCACGGTCCTCTGCAAGATGCGAGAAGACAGAGAGAGATAGAGAGAGAGGGGAAGGCCACCCGACGGCCCAAAAATGCACCCTGTTTTGAACCCACGGTGACTATGGGCATTTTTGGGCCATGGCAGACCTCCGACGGCCTCCTCACCACTTTCTCCTTTTCTTCCCTCCAAAGCCCTCTCTCTCCGAAGGAAAATCAGTAGTTCAAAGCATGCATTTTTAAAATTTTTCACAGCGGAAAACAATAGATTAAACATTTTAATCTCCTATACATGCTTTAGATCAGATCTAAACTATCTTTTAAGGATCTATGAAATAAAATTTTGTATACAAAATCTGACATAAAGAAAAACTGCATCGATCACATCGATACCCTAGATTAGATTTAACTGTTAGATCTAATCGGATGAGTTCAGAACTCATTATCTTTGTGCGGGTCAATGATCGCCGCTGCTGATAGGCGTGATGCGAGATTTTTTCTGATGTTGAGCAGCTGCATAGATTGTCCGACCTCTATAGATCGTCCACTCGAAGCCCTAATCGGATCGTTCTTCCTGGGAGTGCTAGCTCGCGCCGAAGACTCTAGATGGCTGATTTAAGCTTCTTCCTTTGGATCACGCGGGCTCTTCTGAATCAGAAGACGGAGCTACACGAAGAGGTGACTCGAGTGCATATCCCCAAAAGGAGATCGACAGACTTGCAAAGTTCATCATGGATCGAACTGTCTAACAGGGTTCGATTCCTCATTTCCAACACATCATTATGCTGTGGTATTCCAGAAAGGGTCCACTGCGAGAGAATCTCATTTTCTTCTAAGTATGTCAGAAATTTACTGGAGAGGTATTCACCTCTTCGATCTGACCGAAGAGTTTTAATACTCTTTCTAGTTTGTTTCTCTACTTTATTATAGAATTGTTTGAACATTTCAAATGATCAGACTTATGTGTCATTAAATAGACGTGCCCATACCTCGATAGATCGTTTGTAAATGTAATGAAATAATAATACCGACCTCTGACACTCATGTTCATGGGTCCACATACATCAGTATGTATCAGATCTAGAACTTCACTGGCTCGCTCACCTTTTTCAGTAAAAGGTGATTTGATCATTTTCTTAAGAAGACAGGATTCACAAATTGGAAGTGATTCATAATCACTGACTTCAAGGATTTTTGCTTGAGTCATTCTATTTATTCTGTTCTTATTAACATGACCTAACCTACAGTGCTAAAGGTAGATTTCGGTGACATCATTAATTCTAGAGTGTTTGCCGGACGTGTACATTACACTAATAGGTTATGACAATATATAAATTCTATTGTTCAGCTATCTATTTATCACATTAACACCATTCATAATGATATTAAAAATATTTTTTTTATTGAAATCTCATAACCGTACATGGCCAAAAGGCCTACAGAAATAATATTCAATAAAAATGGACAAAAGTGACATTCACTAAGAACAATAACATTGGACTTGAATACAAGCTTAATGATCTTTAATGTTAGAACTGAAACTGGTCTTCCATCTCCAACATTAAGAAATCTTACGCCTTCTTCAAATCTTCTACTGACCTGCAGATCCTGCAACGAATTGCAAATATTAAAAGGACTTTCGGTATCTAATACCGAGGTAGTAGATTCACAAATTGAGAAATTACTAGGTGTTATCATATAATTATCTTGTCCAGCAACAGCTTGCTTCTTTCTCGGCTTGTTTACATCCAGGGAGGCAATGTACTGAGGATAGTTCCTCTTTCAGTGCCCTTGCTTCTTGCAGTAAAAGCATTCCGCCTATCTCTGGTTGGATTTGGGTTTCTTGGTCTGAGAGGGCTTAGGTGCCCTAGCACTTTGCACCTTCTTATTCTTCTTGTTCTTTTTCTCTTTCTTAAAGAGTCGACATCCAGAAGAAGATTCTCCCACCACATTCACCGAGTCCTTGTGGAGCTGGTGATCCTTCTCAAAGTTCTGCAGCAATCCCAGCAAACTGTGGTAGTTGACTGCAGGCTTTGTCATTCGATAATGAGTAAGGAAAGGGAGGTAGAAGTTAGGTAGAGAGTTCAAAATTGCATCCTTCTCCTGTTGCTTATGTAGAAAAAAGTCGAGTTTGCTCAGACGCTCAATCATCTCGATCATGTAGAGTACATGATCAGTGACTAATGCCCCTTCCCTCATTCGAGCGTTGAAGATGGCACTTTTCTTGTGCCTCTCAACGTCGTCGGGCATGCCAAAAGACTTGTTCAACATTTACAACATATCTTGTGACTGAGCATTCTTAAATTTGTGGCTGAACTCATCATTCATTGCCACCAGCATAATGCAACGAACCGTAGTTCGATCGTTGAGTCACTTTTGATAAGTATCTCGGACCGTACTGTGGGCGTTTGGAGCTGGTTCCTCGGGTGTCAGATCCGTTAGCGCGTACAAGATCCGTTCGTGCTGCAGGACTATTTTTAGTTTTCAATACCAACTATCAAAATTGGGTCCAATTAATTTATCACTATCCAATAATGAACGGAGCGACAAGGTAGTGACCATAATTGCAAAAAGAAAAACTAAAATCTAATTAGTATATGAATTGATTAAGCTTAAAGACATGGACTTTAGTCTAAAGGTTCTCCACTATTTTATTCGAATTGGTAGCCTCTACCTCCAATTCGAAGAATTATACTAATTCTTTAGCGGTTACCAGAATCCTCACAGGTTGCACATGGGCTCGAGTGTGACTCGGCCAACCCCATGGGTAGGTTCTTAACCAATTGTTTCACCAAACAATTTCGAACAAATAATTGTGCCCCAGACACCTCTTCAGCAAGTGTGTGGCGTCTCTACTGAAAGTTCTGATTAGGTCCAACCATTAACATGTCGAAATTTAGTGTATCTAACAAACGAATGATTAGGTCCGAGTGTGGCTCGACCAACCTAACCATCATTAGAAAGACAACTAAATCAACATATTATGAATGATAATTCTGACATTCAGATGAACACCAGACGTGTGGCGCCTTCAATGATCATCCAAACTATAGGATTCATTATCATCCAACTTAATGAGAGGCTATGATTTAGTTATCACCATAACTATTTCATTTTTAGGGACCTAATAATTTTAGAGGATTTAATTAGATGAAATGAAAGATACGATAAGACTTGACCAGTTAATCTTAATCCTCTCACTGATTTTACCAAATCAGATCAAAGAAGACTAGGCATAAGCTGGTCCAGCCAACCAGTCATAAATCCTTCCTCTGACTTCACCAAGTCATGAAAAGAACTTTAGGCAGGTTGAACTAGGAGCACATAAATCAGTCATACTGATTTTCTAGTTAGTATGGGTCAATTCCAATCATTAAGTATTCTAATCAAAACATGATTCACCACGTTGGCTAGGTAAGTGAGATCGGTGGGAGGGATATGCCATTAACTCATCATAGACTCAATCTATACGAGTAACTTCTAATTAATGACCATGGATTAAGACTGCCATACTTTAGATGCCAACTAGTTAGTTTCAATTCGATCAACTTATAGACTTGGGTTCGACTCCTGAGCTATGATCAAGGTCCATCCTAGTCTAATCAAAGATATGGACTCTGACCAACTACAACTATTGAGAATTGATTAAAGGAAGAATTGATCCAATCAGAATTAACTATTAATTAGATTTGATCAATTACTAACATAGTTCATTATCAATGATTTCTAACTTTAGGTCTAACCCAGTTAAATGGACTTGACTCGAGCTAACCTATAAATTCATGAATTATGAAATTTATGCCTTAGATTTTTGATTCTCAAATTTAGATCACTTAATTCTCAATTAAGTTTTGGGCTAACATAGGTTAGGGATCGGTGTTTGAAAACAGTTTCAAGTTTTATAAAATATTTTTACAAATTATTATACAATCAAATAAACTTTAATTTCAGATCTAACATACAATATATCAGATCTAAAATAATTATTTTTTAACTCTTTTCGTTGTTCATCTTTATGGAAAAGACCGCGCAGCATCCCTACACGTCATAGGAGAATCCTATCGAATGGGAGGAGAGGGTCATAAAACCTACTTTCTTCTATGACCGGACGGCTATGGGAATCTATCCAATTCGATTACTACACTACTCAGATTCTAGATAATTATTTAGATCTAATCTAAATAATTAAAATCAGATTATATGCAAGATATTCATGTCAAAAGCAACAAAACTCTAATACCATTTGAAGAAAAACTGACAGTTCAAAGCATGCAATTTTAAAATTTTCACGGCGGAAGACAGTAGATTAAATATTTTAATCTCCTACACATGCTTTAAATCAGATCTAAACTACCTTTTAAGGATCTATGACATGAAATTTTGCATACAAAATCTAGCATAAAGAAAAACTGTATCGATCACATCGATGCCCTAGATCAGGTCTAACTGTTAGATTTAATCGGATGAGTTTAGAACTCATTACCTTTGCACGGGTTGATGATCGCCGCTGCTGAGAGACGTGGTACGAGGTTCTTCCTGATGTCGAGCAGCCGCACAGATCTTCTGGTCTCTACAGATCGTCCACTCGAAGCCTTGATCGGATCGTCCTTTTCGGGAGTGCTAGCTCATGCCGAAGACTCTGGATGGCTGATTTAAGCTCCTTTTGGATCATCCAGACTCTTCCAGATCAGAAGATGGAGCTACACGTGGAGGTGGTGGTGTGGGAGATTGGAACAAGATGCTCTTGTATTTCTTCTCACACGAAAATCTAGAGTCAAAATCCTAGAACCCACCTTAGACCTCACGCCCAAAGAGGAAGGACTCTTCCTCTGTTTCTCACGCACAGAAGCCCGCCCCCTCTCTATTTCATGCCCTTTCTCTTAGAAGGATTTTTCCACGATAAAATTCAACACTTTTATTGCACAAAAATGAGAAGAATTTAAGGTGGGCGTGGAGAAGAGATTGGATAAGGATAAGTGGTTCAAATTAGTTCGAATTCAAATCATTTTGAATTCAAACCAAAACCACTTTGTTCTTATCCAAGTGGGATGTCAGAAGAGTTGAGGCGTGAGACATTTCTCACGCCATTCCCTTCTTAAATCGTTGCATAAAACTCAGCCTTCCGAAGGTGGTGTCACCAAGGTAAGGATAAGGATAAGTTTTAGTTTGTTTTTAAGTCAAATTCAAACCCTTTGAATCCAATGATTAACCAAATTTATCCTCATCCAAATGGAACCAGAGAAGGGGCGACAAAGCACTTCTGGGTGTGGAAAAAAGTCACGCAAGAACCAATTTCGTGCATGAGAAGAGTGGTTGGCATTTAGGGAAGAGTCCAACTTGATTTGGACTCCAAGTTTAAATCCAAATTCAAACCATTTGAACTTAGATTTTACAGCAACCAAATCTTAATCCAAAGGGGATCAGAAAATGGGCGACATTCACTTCTGGGCGTGAGAAAAAATTCATGTAAGAACATTTCTTGCATGGAGAAAAGAAGGGCGCAGTAATGAGGTGGTGCATGGGCTTGGTTCAAACTAATTCGAATTTGAATTTTATCCAATTAGGTTATTAACCAAACTAAATTAGATTAGACCTAATTAGACCACTGAACCTAATTTAATTAGGTAACAAATAGCCTCGCTTAAATCCTAATCAAATTAAAAATTAATCGAGCTTAAGTCCTGATCAAATCAGCAATCGAATATTTTCCGCGATTAGGTCATTTTATAACCTAATTGGGTCAAACCAAATTGAATCTAATTCAATTAGATTTGATCCAAACGTCAATGCTCAATCAAATTGAGCTAATTAGCAATCTAATTGCTAATCAATCCTCCTACAACTATCAACAATTAGCAAATTAATTTATTGCAACTTTTGTACAAGGTTAATCATCAATCGAATTGACGATTATATCCTAGAACAATTTTCAATCATCGATTAGCCATATGATCAGTCAGAGACTTCTTTTGAGTGACTCTGTAGGTTCGAACATAAGTCGATAGCACAGGATCAATCTTCCTATACCAATCAAAGTGACCATCTAGCAATGGTACTCGACGTCTGGATAGATCGAAAAATTACAAAGCAACATTCAAGAACCTATTGACATATGGTTACCGTATAATTCATCCTTTTGACCCAAATGCTCAAGATGACCTAGGGTTTAACTGTCAACCTTAAAAAGATCATCCACATTGTATTTCAACTTTTCAAATCCATCACATGGATTATCCCGATTGAGGTTTTACTGAATTGAAACACATTGATGTATTAACTCCTACTTATTCGGAGGGGTCAATTCCATCTTGACTCACACACCGACTTCGCAAATGCTTGACTATGTCCAGAAATCTTTCATCATTGAATTAGAAATTCAGGCAGTCCGACACTAAAGTACAGTGAGTTGTTTGCAAGTCACCGTGGTGATCTCAGGTCGGAGAGATACTTATATCCATATCCTTCGCGAACTACTCTTGACAGCAGAGTGCTCAGCAGTTGGTCATATTCAGTGAGATGTACCCTTACATCTCACTTGCATGCCATGCCAGTGTCTTCACATTTTTTGGTTAAGAGGACAACCTACGCACATGGCACACAACGACCTATACTTGATATAGCTATCGTCCTAATAATAGCATATCATTTGGCCGTGAATTGGATTTAAGGACTAAACGATATATTCTCCTATATCGATTCAAATAGTCCTAAGGACTTTATCACAAAACAGGAGTTCAAATAAGATGTACACAGAGTAATGAGAAAACTAAATAATATTTATTATTTTAACAATTCATATGTAATTACAATAATTAGCTCAATCTTCAACAGGTTGACGATTGGCTTTGGGACATAATTTTCAATACTCTATCTCTCATCTTCTCTCATGGAAGATCGTGGAGCTCGAGAGGCCTCAGCGGCCCTTCGATGGTCATTGTCGGCATCTCAGCCAGCCTCCCTTTCCCTCACTCCCTCCTCTCTTTCTCTTTTTCTCTTTGGTTCATTCCTCATTTTTGTGTCGGTTCGGGCCCGGTATGGGGATGTACCAACTCATACCGCTGGTTGACGGCACACGGTTTGGTTTTAAGTTGGCGATCCTTGGTCTTAGTATTTATTCTAATCTATTTCATTGCTTGCCACTGACATCTATCTTCTGATTTAATGAAATGATTTGGTCATAAATATTTGTCCATGCAAAATATCTTTTTTGACACTATCTAGATTAAGGTTCATTGTACTGGCCGGTACGATATCGAGCATACCATATTATACCGATATGAACTGGTATGTAGTTTTATATTGTACTAACGCTCAACATACCTCACAATCTCTTACTGTACCGCATACTAATATTGTAATAGGATGATAACAGTACGGGATCTGGTACTGAGGTGGTGAAGCTTGATCTAGATGTTAATTGTTATACTGATAGTGTTGGATTTGGGTTTCTCTTTATGGAGATTCTTGGTCTCTTTCAACAAGACAATGCAACACATGTAATAGATATCAAGTCAATGATATTTTATCATTTTGAACTCATTATGATCCTTGGGCCTTGTTCTTGGTGAAATGGGGCATGGGTTTTTCCTTAACAAATTGTGTTGACATGAAGGATGTGAATGATGCTCACCGTTCATTACTGCATGGAGGCACATTTAGGACATGTAGGAATACCTATTGTCTTCCTTGTTACATAAATCACCTAGCAAGGTTCTATTTTGTTTCATTTAGGGAATTGAAAGTGTATGCTGCTAAACCAAATTGCTAGAGAAACGATTTTAACTTAGATTTCCTTGCTTTTGTGTTGTTGGCATGCCTATGTTTGAGTTAAACAAGGTTTGAATTTTAAAATACTGGTACCAAACCTTATACTGTTTTTCCATCGGCATAGTACTTGTGCCAATGCTCCATACCAAAATTGTCTACTTCAAATAAATTGAAAAACCATTGGCATGGATGATATGCCAACCAAACCTCATACTATTTTTCTGTTGTCATGGTACTAGTGCTAATGCTCCGTACCAACATTGTCTTTTTCAAATAAATTGAAAAATCATTGGTACGGACACCGATACAAACTAAGATATCTGGTATAGTCCTAGTACAATTGTTTTGATGCCCCGACATCTGTACTGTCCCATTTTGGTGGTTTTTTAAACCATGGTTAATATATTCTTGCAAGAAATTGAATTATCTTTTCTTTTTTAATAACATAGGGATTGTTTGTGAAAGATATGTGGCCGTTTAAATTCCATATTTTTACTACAAATATGGAACTGCTTGTTATTTCTCTCTATTATAATATGAGTTGCTCATTTTTTTTGATTAGATGAGTGGAAGAACTTTCTGTCTCGGATAGAAAAAGATGAAAATGCACAAGAATCTGAACTTTTAAAAGATCCAAAAGATATTTTAGAGCTTCGGTTTTGGGCATCATATCGCGGGCAAACCTTAGCAAGGACTGGTATGTCTAACCTTTTTCCTACTTGCAATTGTCTTTATGTACATATAATTGTTGTTGCATGGATGCATCTTACTCCAAAATTTGATGAGTGGGCCTTGATGTCGTATTCTTTCATATATTTGTTACTTATAAAGAAATTTGGTCTCTTTTTCATGCTTTTATAGTTTCAACTATCTTACATGGTCATAAATTGGTAGGATGAAAATTGCACAATGGCTAAACGAAATTTATGTACGAGAGCATAAAGTTATGGGGAAGAGCTTGTGTGTAATAAGGATATCTTGGAACCCTTTTTTAATTGATATAGGAGGACGAAACCCCCCTAGGGATGACTTGGAACCTTGTTGACACAATATCTTTAAGAGTTTATGTTGGAAAAATTATATCTGGCCTCCTTGCTTATTTGTTGTAGAGTATGCACATATTAGTGAAAGCTTTCGGATTAAACATATGGAGAGATATTGATTTCTGGATAATGAAGTTGATCTGGTATCAGCTTGGCAAAATTCTAGAGCGGGCCAAAGCTAGAAAAAGAAAATGTAAAGAATTACCTAAATTATCCAATATATTAAAATGTCCATAAAAAAGTCAAGAAGATTGGACAAAATTTGAAATTTTGAATATTCATTAAAATGCATAAATTTCCATAAATTTCCATAAATTTCATTGAAATATGCATTTTTTTAAACCACATTTAGTTGTGTAACTTGCAGTATTTATGGTGCTAACGAGAAGTGAGATACATGAGATTTGAATCCAGAGGAAAGTTTTATTGCTTTAAAATGGTAAAGAGGTAACTTCAATGAAAATGGTAGCTGAACGAGCATGAAACATTTTAATCAGAATTTTAAGAGTAGACACTTGTAGTAGGAAACTTCTATCCAAGGCATTAAACCTACCCTGGAATCATTCACTCACTCTTGTACCGGTGACTGAGGCTGTCTTGCAGTTGCTTCTGCTTCAGATAAATTAAAGGCTAGAGCAACCACTTTTGTTAAGTTGAATGATAAAGAAAATCTGAAATTTTCTGCCATTTGACCGGTTAAGCTAAAATGCAAGAATTATATTTTATTACTTGTGTTAGGCTTTATTTATGAGTTTAATATAAAATTATTGTTTACATGTCTTATAATTTGAATTTGAATAAAAATGCTTTACTCGAAATATGTCTCAGGATAAAGTGTCTTTAAGTGGTAACTGGCTTGGTCTTCAAGTGCTTATGGGTTCAAGTCGCCCTCCTATGGAAATTTGAAGGAAGTTTTGACAGATCAATTCTTTTAGTGTATTACTTGGGCTTATGAGGCTTTTGGATTGTTGGTTATGTGGGTGACATGTTGTCGAACTTGGACTCTAGGTCCAGTTTGCCTGATGATTTCTGGTTTGTGTGACACAACCCAACTTAGTTCACCGGCCTTCTGTCACTGTGGTTGGCTGAGGCAATGGAAAAGGCTGGTCTATGGATGACATGTTATTAAATATATTGCCATGTGGAGCCCATCCTACCAACTGGCTCTATCTACATATAAAGAAGAGAATGTCTGGAGAGCATGGAAGGAAAACGAAAAGAAGAAGAAAAGGGAATAGCATTCAATATGGCACATTTATGTTTTGGCTTTGATGGTCTTATAGGCTGGATTTGGACCTTAAATTATTCTTATCTCTTTTATGGGTTTATGCAAAAACTTGGCATTCAGTTAAGTTTCTATGCTACATGTGTTATCCTTTATATTGGACCTGATTGACCTACCTTAAATTAATCCTGCTACCATAATCCACCATGTGGAGTGCATGACTCTACTCCACTATAAACAACCTAGAGTTTTTGATTGCACTCCACCAACCCAGATATGATGAATATAATTCCATTATCAAAATTAGTACTTGGAGTGAGTATTGCATTCTTCACCTTGCATTCAATGATCCTAACTTGTTGAAATGGAATTTGGGGCCCAGGCCTTCTGGCTAGGAAACACAGATACTTCAAGTCACATTTCATTTCTATGTTGAATTGGATGCCGAAATGCCAGTTACTTCTTTGAGACCAATTTGTACTTGTGTTAATTATTCTATCTTTTAAAATTAAGAAAAACATGCCGATACTTTTTGGATACACTTTAGAGTTTAGATACTTCCCCAATACATCCAAAGAGTGACTTGGATGGTTAATTTTGTAGTCTACTGATATTAATTTTAAAATATAAAGTATGCACTGTTTATGGGCAATGACTAACAATGAACTTGTAAAAGTTTATGCTGCCTTATAAAGTGTGGAGTATGGACCATGTTATTTTGATAGCGTACCATGCTTTATGAATACTTTTCTTACATATGCATAAGTACATATAAATTACATACACGCATATATATACATATGTTTATACTGATAGGTATATCTACATATATATGTTCTCGCATGTATGCGTGCGTATTCTTTGAGGTATTGTAGCTGTATCATATCTTACCTTTTCAAGATTTTCCATATCAGGATATCCACATCATGTCATATCCGTATTCCATATCCATGTCTGTGATTCATAGACTACCAGTGCATGGACAAGTTTATTTTTAGCATGGTTCAGATTTTTGAGACTTACATTTTCAAATTATTTTGTAAATTGGACTTATGGTTTGCAAACTGCATCAATCATTGAAGATTTAGATGTGATTTCTGTTATTGGTCTCCTAGGTTCCTGCACAGCTATTGATAGCCTTGCAGTGTCATGGAGACATAATTGCACCAGCACATCTGCAGTGGGGGGGGCATTGTACCATCTTAAAGATGGTTAATATCAACGACAAGCCATAGTCTAAATCTCCTTCTAGTTTATAGATAGTTTGCGTGACTACAATCTTTCTAGTTTTGTTCAATGAGGTTTTATCTTTCCCTGCAACAAATGATATTTCTGCATAATATTTTTTATGTATGAGTTAAGGCATATTGCAATATTAGTTAGTTTATTATAGTAGAAAATATAACACAATTTTAAATTCAATACTATGTCATTTACCTTGGAGTTCACATGGGCATCTGGGCTGTTGAGCAGGTCAATTTCCTGCAGTTATCTGGGCCATTTTTGACTTGACAGTCATGGTGGCAAGTTTTCCTTTCAGGGTTATTTAGTTGGATGATTGATTCTAGGGCTGGAGAAATTCATATTGCAAGATGGTTGCTTGCAATTTTGCCCAAATTTGGGAGAAATATAAACTGAAGTGGACAGACATACAAGTGTTACTTTATTGTGTATGGTGAAGTCTACAATAGGAATCATCAGAAATGCCATAGCAAGAAACAATTCCAAGGAAGATTGCTAACAGCATAACTAAAACAAATGATCTTGGAATTTTTATGATTAGTGAATAAAGTGCTAGTCTCTATCGATCTTGTCGTGTATAATTTCATAGACTCTAATTTATTGATAAAATTCTTGAAGTTTTTGATAGTTTGTCCATAATTTTTTTGATTGTTCAAGAGTACTTCAAAATATCATCAAGTCAGTAATGTCTTTGCGAACAACTTGATTTAACATTTTATGTAGTTTGGTGAATATTTTAATTATGTTCTTAAATGAAAATATTTTTCAGTTTTATATATTAGGCAATATCATTTTTTAGAGAAGGGTGAGAGGCCCACCTACACTTTAATTTCAGAGGCCAAATACTTGGGGATGCACAAAAACACAAATCTCGAAACTCTTGTTGCTTAACAGAGGAGTGTGACCATTGGGATAAGGCCCAGTTAACTGATCTACGCAAGGTCATGAACTCAAATGACTTGCATCAGGAATGGCTAGCGCTAATGCATCAACGTCCATGTCTATAGATGTTGAGGACATTTGCCCTTCAAAACTTTTTTCGTTCACTTACAAGACAATCTCTTTGATAAAATTTCTGATGAGGCTACTCTAGGAGCGAAGATGGTCCATCAGAACCTGATATGTATGTGCTTAAAAATCCTTTCATCTGTCATATATTTCATATGCAGATGCTATGTAGTTTCTACAACATTTAAATAGTCGGCTTGCTTTCTTTCTTTGATTTGTGACTTAACAATTGAACATGCTAAATTTGCTGAAGCCTGCCTGATATTGGTTGCTGATGATCAGAGTGAAATATCACTAGGTTTTATTAATTTACATGCATTGCAATGATAACATCTTTCTATGTATTGTAACAATAGCTTCTTGTTTTTGTAAAGTGCTCTGATGCCTATATCCTAGTGCATATGATCATGCACATATATTTGTGTTTTCTCAATAATACAAGCTGCATGTATATATTGGACTTCTTTAACTCTTCAATCACCTACCACATGCATCTTAATTGTTCTTATGAAGAAAATAATGTATTTGTAAGCATATTTTGGGGAAGCCAATTTAGTCTTAACATATTCAAAGTTAATGAGCAAACCACCTTGTCTCCAGTTTTTGTAGAGCATCTATCCTTATATTTTATATGTAAATGCACGAGTATTTTGCTGATCTGAAATCAATCTCTTTTCTCCTTTCACTGTGTGCAGTACGTGGGATGATGTACTATAGAAAAGCTCTTATGCTCCAAAGTTATTTGGAGAGGATTATTTCGGAAGGTTGTTGCAGCTCTATGTTTTTTCTTTTGAATTTATGTTAGCATGTTAAATCACCATATCTTTGTTCTAACAGATCCAGAAGCTGCACTTTCTGGGAGTGATATAACAGAAACTCAAGGGTTTCACTTGTCTCCTGAAGCTCGTGCACAGGCAGATTTGAAATTCACATATGTTGTAACATGTCAAATTTATGGCAGACAGAAGGAAGAACGAAAGCCAGAAGCTGCAGATATTGCATTGCTAATGCAGCGGTTTGTATGCCTTATTTAATCATCATGCATAGCTGTGTCCTTTATTCATGCAATGGAATCTTGCCTTTCAGTTTATAAGTGGAAAACTGCATATATTAGAATTAAATCATCTAGCTGATCTCGTTTATTTTTTCTTTGGTGCTAGGAATGAAGCTCTTAGAGTTGCTTATATCGATTTTGTCGAGAATGTTAAGGATGGTAAACTCCAAACTGAGTATTACTCAAAACTTGTCAAAGCTGATATCCGTGGAAACGATAAGGTCAACATTTTCACTAGCAATGTCTGAGTTTCCACTAGTTCTCCATACATAGTGATTCTTTTATTTTTTATTTTTCCCCTAATTTACTTTAGAATGATTTCATTTTCAAATATCCATTATTTTTTCCTTAATTATTAATAGCCTTCTTGTCTGGAGTTGGTCCTTATGAATTGTAGAGTTCTTTTTTACTTCCTTGTGGCATATATGTGATATTACTTTAATTTAAATATTGTATTATTGGTCAGCATACTTCGTTAAGCTTGTAAATTTGCATCATATTTGCTATATAAGATTATGCATCATGCCTGATGGAAGAGGGCATAGATGTTGGTTTAGTGCTTTCTATATGATGATGCAGCTATAATACTTTTCTTATTGCAAATTTATAACTCGTGAATAATGGATGAAAAGAATAATATTATATTATTTATTTAAAACAAGACTTGAAATCTTGATACCGAATGCCAGATTGGTCTGGTGTAGGTACGGTACTAAGTTGTATAGTGTTGACCATGGTTTTCAGAATTGTTCTGAATCGGACGGTTCGGGGCATATCGAACCGGCATATCGAACCGGACGGTTCGGGACGTGTCGAACTGGACCGACAGAGAATCGGGATGGTTCCAGCTTGGAAAGCGGCACACGCCGGCGCCGAGGGAGAGAGAGGGAAAGAAAGGAAGAGAGAGAGGAGGGGAGGGAATTGTCGGACATCGCCATCGGAGGGCGGTGCTAGCCCACTGAGGTCGTTGGAGGGCCGTGGAATCATCCACACTCGGTGTCGCTCGATAGGGGCTTTAACCTCGAGAGAAAGAGCAGAGGGATGCTAGTGCTGTATGGTTACCATGACACAGCAGAAGAATGGATTTTAAAATTTTTTGCATAAAGAAATCCTAATCATTAAACCCTAATCCAGGACCTCCTTGATGATTACCAATCATATGCATAAATTCATATAACATAAAGGAAGGTAAGAAGAATACTTGTATCACTTAATTCAAATTTTGGTTGAGCTTCCACCAGATATCCAAGTGTTCGCCCTCCAACGGTGATCCACAAAGGATCTTGATCAAGACTCTCACTCCATAACTGGTTCCTCCCTCTGAAATCTTTCTTTAAGAATTTCTCTAGATAGCACAACCCCTGGGCTTCCTTCCTCTCCTCCTAGCCTTCTCTTTTCCTTCTTTCTATTCTCCTTGCCTTTCCTATTTCTCTTCCTAAGCCCTTGTCCTAAAATCGGACTTGTCCTTACTATTTTGGACACGTCCTAACAAGGAAAGGAAGAGGAATATTCAGACAACCTAGGAGACTAATGCAAGAAAGAAAGGATTGAGTTGGATGAAACACCCTGGGCGCACATTCTATTTATAGATGGTGTACGGATGCATACCCAATCCACTCGCACACTTCCATGCAAAATCTTATGCCCATTTATCTATCTCACGCCCCTAAGTCTTATGACACGTGGACATACATCGGGAATTTAATTTGAAGGGTCGCCTTCAAACAGGACTCTTGGGCGCAAATAAATTCTTGGTGTTTCTCCGATGCGTCGCGGGATTTCTTAAGAGGTGCCATTCCATCCAAGGGGTGAGAAACCACTAGAACACCATCCAATGGCTAGGAAGTGGGGTGCCAATTTCAGATGGGGTGATTAAGTTTATTTATATAAATTTTGAAAGAGTTTTTGATTTGTTGCTTACTTGCTAAATGCAACTCCCTATCCATTTGATAGCCCTATCGATGGTTGATGATCTTGATGTACTCATCGGCATGCTGTGGATCTGCCATCTTGATTTGTTCCTTTGCCCTCTCCATCATATAATATAAGAAGTCCATCTGGGGGTATCGCTCACCATCTACGGTCCGAAGTACTTCATATAGAGGCTTGATAGCCGTCACTATCTTCTTGACCCACAGTCAGAATGACTGTCTCGTCACTAAGTTCTCCATATTGCTTTTCTTAGTGTCTGTCCTGGCATATTTGCTTTGTTGCCATTCAGGATTGACAAACATCTGACGTAGATGTGCTTTCTTATCAATCAGACTATCAAGTGCTGTATAATTAGTAGCAAGCCGTATGACATCTGATCTCAATATATCACCTCCAGCAAATTGCCGCATCAATGATAGGACCCATGTATGGTTGTAAATGAATCTGGTGATGCTCTATGCTGACTCCACTATCTTTTGCACCCTATGAATCTTTTCAATATCCATCAACATTAATTGGATCAATGTGTAGTACACGGGATTCAGAAAATATGCGATCGTTGCTCCATCAATATCTCCTTTGCACTTGATCAATCACCTCCATCAATCTGAGGATGTAGCTAGCATCGTGCAGCTTAGCGGAAGCTTCAACAAACTTGTGAAAAAATATTTTTCCATCACAATCTATCAAGAAGTTGATGATGCTTCGTTTAGTAGGACTTGTTCAACCATCACACATCACAGTCAATCCATATATCGACCACTTGCTCTGATATGAGGTAATCCATTTATCAAGATCCTTTTTATTCTGGTTATAAAGCTCACTATGGATTTCTCTTGGTTCTGGAAGATCTATATCTGGACCGGCAGCCTATATAGATGAATTGTCAGAGCGATAATATGGGTTGTCTGCTGCGTTCGCTGGGATGTGACTGAAGTGAAACCAAGATCCAATAGCTCGCCACATATCCTTCTTCTTATCTTTCCTTAACATAGTATCAATCTTCTGTTGCTTGGAATCTCTGTGAGGAAATGCATGTGGATCCAAATCATGGGTAGTGGCTTTTGTTGGAATCTCTTTAGAGGATTTCTTTCTACTGCCAAATGCTCCCAACATGGATGCAAGACGGCTGGTGCCTCTATTGGTGGGCTCTCTGAGGATGTCTTTTTAAATCGTGATTCAGACTTTGTTGCAGTGCTCCCTGAGCCTGATCCACCCTATAAGCTGATGGCCTAAATCGAGCTCTATGCTTGGCTATGTTCTCTAGCTGCCACTGATCATCCAAGCTCGCCTGAATGGCAGTCTCAATTTATGCCTGCTTATCATCTGGAACAGATCCTTCTTCTGACTATCTGGAGTGATAAAGTGGCTTTGCTGCTCAACGGTCCACCTCTATCTTCTTCATCAAATTTCTTTCCTTCATTGCTTTAAAATCGGTGAAGTATTTCTTTATTAATTTATGGACCTCTTGTGGATACTTACGGCACATAGCTACATTCGGATAGCCGCCAGTCAGATGTTGCTTTAACCATGTAACTCCTTTGAATTTTATACTATACCATTTACATCTCCAATGATGCCGACCTGAGAGCATTTCCCCATACTCCCAATCAATGTTATGTTCTGAATCCTTTTTCTTCCTTGATGTATCCATTCCTGAAAATTGATAAGCACATCACTTCAATAATTATGCAAAAAAGATATATTTATTTTTTTAATTTTTTTATATTTTTTAAATTATTTATTTATTTATCTATTATTTTTTAAAATAAAATATATTAAAAATTTTAAAAATTATAAAAAAATAATTTGATCTTAGATCTATGTAAAATCTTGCCATGGATACTACATATAATTTTTTTAGATAGTGGGCATGCATGGAATGCTGTTTTTTTTTCAAATTTAGGCCTAGACTACTATGCGCAAGTTGCGTTGAAACGTTGATAAATAGACACCAAATTTATATCAAAAATAGCTTGCAAGTCCCTAAACAATAATCTGATTTTATAGTTATTTTTAAAATTTATTTTTTAATAATTTTTTTATCAAAAATATATTTTTAATTGAAAAATTATATACTTAACGAAAATTAATGATTTTAATGTCATTGTGTAGATCATCTATAAATCTATAACATATATTAAAATCATGTTAAAAAAAGAATTTTTGACATGGTTTTCCCTTGTTTTTTCATTTTTCATGAATTTTTTAAAAAAAGAGAGGAAGAGAGGAAAGATAGATAGAAAGTAGAAATATACCTTAAAGGGCTTTAATCCACGTATTCCTGGAGTCTTACTGTCACTCTCAATGTTAGGGGGTGAGAAAGGGAGAAAGGGAGAGAGAGAGAGAGAGATTGAGAAACAGAGAAGAAGTCAAAAGACTTCTTCTCTGTCTCAGAAGATAAGAATGAAGCCGAACCGGGTGGTTCGGCTCGGTAAAGCTGTGTTCCGCCCAGTTCAAACCGAAACCATCCGGTTCTGGGCCGAACTGTGTGGTTCCTTTTTTTTTTTTAAATTTTTTTCTTGTCGAGTGCCAAAAACCAAGGCCGATCCGACTCGATTCCGCACCGATCCAGCTCGGTATGCCCTGAACTTGGTGGTTTGGTCCGATTTTCTAAACCATGATTCAAAGTTTTAGAAGGTATGTGAGAATTATGCTGTGTTATGGTTGCAATAGCGGCATGATAAGCTAGTATGTATGCTTCTATATATTTATGATGTCAAATTTTCTTCATTTCATAAGAACCATGTTGTGCAAGTACCTTATTTTTTGTTTTTTTTTCAATCATGTTGATCATTTTCGTGTTGATATTTTATGGCTTCAGGAAATTTATTCTATTAAATTGCCTGGAGATCCAAAGCTTGGTGAGGGGAAACCTGAAAATCAAAACCATGCTATAATATTCACTCGTGGAAATGCAGTTCAGACTATAGATATGAATCAGGTAAGTGAATATCCATGTATTTCCTGTACAGTTTCTATCAGCAACATTAAGCTACATGAGTTGGGTTCTTTACAAGTCAGCTCTGAGCACTTCACTACTAAAATACTGACGTTTGACAATTTATATTTGAAGTGTAGTTTATTCTTTTTCTATATTGTGCTATAAATTGCTATTAAGAACTCTCAGATGATTCAGGTTTCGCATTGTATGTTGCTATATTTAGGTTATTTTTTCTCTCCTTTTTTCGTGCAAATTTGCTTTTCAGGTATGTAAGTACCATGTCTTATAATTTTATATGGTTTACCACCAAATTTGCTATTTTATTCACATTTTAAGAATTAGATGTAATTTTTAGCTAAATTATAGAAATCTTCTATCATAAATCATTAATTTTTCTTTTTGATAATTGCTCCATAATGTGTCTTGCATGTGTCAAAATACTTGGTTTATATAAACTTTTCAAGAGTGTTAATGCAAAGGGGTAATAAATTTATTTTGTACTTAAAGTAGTTATCTATTAGGACCATTAGCCAAAAATCTAATGGGAGGGTTATCCATGGAAAAACATGATGATTTGAGGGGTATATATGCAAGTAGTGATTTCAGAGGGTAAATATGTAAGCCATATTTTTCAAAGGTATACATGCAAATGCCTTGTAAGTAATATATATGTGTTTGTGCTTCTGAAAATGGTTTTGACTCAAATTGCTGGTATGTCTTTTTAAATTTAACTTTTATTTATTGACATGTAACAATTTTCACAT
>NC_025996.2:91156728-91232356 GCF_000442705.2 Elaeis guineensis
AAGAGCTGAATAAGAATTGGATTACAATTCATGGAGGAAAATAGTGTAAGCAATCGAAACGGGTGCCTCAGCTGTAATTTGATTATCTTCTGTATCTTCTTTGGCATTTCTTCTACCTTGACATTGCAGGTATGAGAGTTATCAGCTATGCACATTTTTTTCTTTTCATCTTTTCCTTGTGTAGCTTTTTTATCGACATTGAGAAGCTAGTTTCAGCAGGGCTATTAAATTTTGTTGAGGGACAAAGCATTTAAGTTGTTCTTGTTAATTTTTTTTCTGCTTTCTTGAAGTGCTAGAAGCAATTATCAAGCAGTTATTTTATCTATGGAAATCATGACATTTTGTGGTAATATGTTTTTAAAATAGGTGTTGAATATTTGCTATTTTTTCTCTAATTTCTTTATATTGAGGCATGATTTTGTGACCTGCAGGATTCAATTCAACATTGCGCCAAGGCAATATTACTCATCATGAGTACATTCAGGTATCAGTGTGTTTGTTCAAATTAATTTTGTTTTGATCGGGTCTAAATTACCTTTATTGTTTTTACAGGTTGGAAAAGGGAGAGATGTTGGGTTAAATCAGATTGCATTGTTTGAAGGGAAAGTAGCTGGTGGCAATGGTGAACAAGTTCTTAGCAGGGATGTTTACAGACTTGGGCAGCTCTTTGATTTTTTCCGCATGATGTCCTTCTATGTTACAACTGTTGGATTCTATTTTTGCACAATGGTATGTGCCTCCTAATGCATGGTGAATCTAATGGTCATTCAGTGTTGAAGATTGAAGGTTTCATTTTTGTCTCAAGAAACTAGCAAAAAAGCAGTTCTTTCTCCATGTTGCATTTCTGATTTTTCATGTATAAATTATAAGTCTTAATAGAATTACTGAGTCTAATAATTTTGGTTTTATTAGCATAATCATTTCACTTTGCCCAACAAATCTTATAAACAGCTATTTTTGGTTGCTTTTCGACAAGGGGAGACACTCATTAAATTATTTATAGAATGCGTGAAAAATAAATTGTCATATCAATTGAATGGAGGATATTGGTTCTTAATGATTTTGGTTCCTCTCTCTCTCTTATGGTACAGACTTGATTAGCCTTACAGTTGGTACCTTGAAAAATATGCTGAAAATTAGTAGAGTAGACATTTAGAATCTTAGTTCTGATATTTTTCATTTTCTGGTTATACGTATGGGCTTACATTCAAGCATCACTAGTCTTTACTAAGATATCTGTTTATGCACTGCAGGTATGGATCTGCCAATTATTCGTTAACATATGATCAAGAATTAACTACTTATCAACTTAATAGTATGGAAAGAAAGATGACCATTTACAATTTGAATATTCAAAGCAGGAGTTTCTTGATTAATCGCATTAAAAATAATTAATTGCATTTATTTTGCAGTTAGAACTAATTTATAAGCTTGATTAATTCCCATGATTCGTTATGATTGCCACACAGTGGTCTTTATTTACCTCTATTCTTCTTTGTTGAGGGTATGGCTATTGCAAAGTTGCAAATGGATTGTTGAGACCAAGATCCAGCATCATCTGGATTAACCCTTTCTTTTATTTTTTTGTAGTAAGGTTTTAGAATTGATCTTATATATTTAACAGTAAAGTACCATCAAATGTCATGATGATTAGATCCAAGGTACGCCATATCGTACCAAACCAGGCAGTACGGGGTGTGTCATACCATGCCTATTTGGTACCAATACACAGTACAAGGGGTGTACCACCCATACCATACTAATTTGGTACCAGTATATGGTGCAAGGGCTGTATCAATACTTGGTATGCTGAATAGGCCTCCATACCTGAGCACACTTACAGAGTTAAACAATGGCATTGGTATGGGGCCCAATATTGAGATGGCGTACCTTGGTTCAAATTGTTATATTACTAAGGTATATAAGATTAGTTACATTATTTTTTATCTTCTCTTTTGAAATAAATTTTAACTGGTAACATTTCATTTGCTTGTAATGCTTCTATGTTGAGTGTGTGAATGGTATAATCAGATGAAGCATTCTAAATTATGTAGGAGTCCTTTTTCTGTCTTGAAGTAGATGCAAAAGCAGCCTCAAATAATGGGCGGGGCGTTCATTAAACCTGCGATTGTCTAATCTGTGATGTGAATTTTTTTTGTTAATGATGCATATTAACATCATTTTATTTGCAATTGGTGATTATTTTTTGAATTGGATGGTTCGATTACAGTACTTGTGGTTTTAGGATGGTATCAGTTTGGGAGCACCATCTTAGGCCCAAAAAGACCTTTTAGATCTTTCTGTTTGGGTCAGGCTGTGTCTAGTTTTGCTAAAGCAGATCCTGCAATGCTTGTATGCTGAATCAATGTTTGAGACCATGACACAGTTGATTCATCAAGAATATTTACCTTCATAAGCTTTATCGGATACCTGGATCTAGCTCTACCAGTTACAGCATTAGCTGCTTGTCTTCACATATCACACTTGCTAATCTGATGAATGCAACTATGTTATGTGCCACTACTCTTTTTCTAATAGACCTCTTTCCTCTTTGCAGCTAACAGTGCTGACCATTTATATATTCCTATATGGGAAAACATATCTGGTGAGTTGGTTTTCCTTTCACTTCTATCACTACATGTATAAATAAGGTAGTATCCCTATAAATTTTTGACAGGTTTGTAGATTGATAACTTAATATCATGACAAGTTAGTTTAGTATATTTTCTGTCGTTCATTCATGATGACCAATATTAATATTTTTAAAATCTCAGAATCTTGACCTTATTATCTTTTCCCTATGCTATATTTGGGGTTTTCACCATAGCTTTAGTACTATCTAATCACCATTCAATCACTTTCTGCAGGATTTAAATTCATTAACTTGAGTTGGTATGCTTAAAAATTCATGCTGTAGTGAATTGAACTCGGATCTTATTTTTATGTATTTGGTGTTATTGTGAACTCAATCTTATTTTATGTATTTGGTGTTATTGTCTTTATGTTTTGTACTTATTCTAGCTTTGCCTATCTAAAAGAAATATATATTAACTGCAATTCTTGCTTAAAAATGGTGAAAACGATTGAAGCTCTGATAATCAGAAGTATGACCTACTCACCATATTTTGCTGCATAAAGTTTGAAAGTTACTACCTTAACTTGTGTTGTAGCACTTCATTTCAATACATAAATAGCTGCAAATGGACAAAACATATTTAGTGGGAACAAGAGTTGTCATTTTGGAAAAAATTATTGGTAAGTTATGAATTTGTATCTGATGACCAGCATAGGGTATCTGGTGCTGCAGATAACTGAACATGTTAAAGAACATGTGGAAAGCATATGAGCAACCATGGGAAACCAGTGGGCTTTTAATATCAATTTTCCTACAGTGTTTCCTAGAGGTTGCCTTATACATTTTTAGTTTTCTCAATGTATTTTCTCGAGGGAATAAATATGATTTGTTTTTTGAACGGATAGCTGTTTGTATAGTTTGTTTCTTGTGGAGCACTTTCAACTACTAATGGTTTGTTACTCAACCTTAAGGCTCCTGCAAAATCACAAACAGGAGCTGTTGAGAAATTGGAATTGGATGATGCATTACATGAGCTACTTATATGGCTGTACTAATAGAACATCCACATATGTTTAATTCATAAAAATTAATTCATTATGGCCATAATTATCCTGTTTTAAGTCCTTATTTTGGAGGTTATTCTTAAACTTTTAGAGTGTGCTCTGGTAAGATTAGTATAGGAATCTATAATATGTATTGTCTTATTTTGTAAGTTGATCTTAATATCACATGGTGTTTCAAAGACTTTGATTTTAGCAGGTCAATGCTAAAATATGGACAGCCTCAAGAGCATATCTGATGACAGAAAAGAAATCTCTGCTTCCAGAAGAAATATTTCTGAATATCTTAAGGGTGATGATGAAATTCCAAGAGAATAATGAAGGGTTACATATATAGGTTGTAGACAATAAAGTAGGGCACTAAAGAGCTAGAGAGAACAAGGAGGAACAAGAAAGCGAAGAAAGAGGGGTTTTGCTTGTTCACTCCAATGCTGTAGATCTCTTTGTAGACACTGTGCAACCACTAGGGAGACTGGGTTTGGGCTAGGCATCTAGAATCATTGCAAACTTGACTAAGCAACCCAAGAAAAAGAACAATAGCTCGACTAGGCCTCAGATCTGTCCAGTTGGCATCCCAGTTGCCACATATGGGTAAATAAATGACAGAATAGCCTTTCACCCATGTAGTGGGGCCTTAAAGGTGTAAATATGCTGTTTTGGTCACAAACTACCTAGGAACCAGTTACACTTAATCCATTATAGGAAAGCTTAATTACATCGAATCACACCCAATCATATGATTAAAGTATATGGAGGGCCACATATCCTGAAATAATTCATGGGAGGATCGAATTAACTAATCCAAATAGCACTTCAACTATTACAGCTTTTTACTGACTTCCTCATATCCTATAAAGACTTCAAAACTGGAAATATTTGCTGAAAGTTGTGACCACTATTCAATATTTCATGATAATACACAGTTTGGGGCCCAATGATGGAGGCAGCATTGTTGCTACCTTAGTTTGAGGTAATTTTTTTTTTTTAGATAGTTCGCTTGTAATTTTTGTTGAAGTAGTAATCAATGGGAAGCTATCGGAACTCTATGATATTTTACTATAGTGTTCACTTTAGAAAAAGATAATGGATATTAGCATTGGTGCAACATATAGATGTCTAGTTCATTGTCTAGTATTTTTGCACTCTATTGACTTAATATTTATAATTTGATTTAATGAAAACTTGCTTAATTTTCTTGTGGCCTGTATGATGCATCTCTACCAACAAAATGTGATGGCTAGGAGACATAATATTGGTGTTTAGATGCATACTATGTTTTGTGATATGGTAAATAGTTTGAAGCAAGGTTTGCCAAACCAATACTTGGGTTGGTATTGGCCAGTAATTTATTTGGTATGGTACGAGTCTATATCATGCCGTGTTGAATTGTAGTGAAACAAGGTGAGGGAGGTGGATAAAGAGGAGGAGAGGGAGGAAGAGTGAGTGGGAGAGAGAGGGAGGGAAAGGGGGAGAAAGGAGGAGAGGGAGGGGGCGAGAGAGAGTGGTTGAGGCCTCCGGATTTGCTTGGGGAGGGCTTTGGGCTCGAATCAACTTCGAGTATTTGAATACAATGAGAGAAAGGGCCAAGGCTTTGCGACGGGGATAGAAATACATGGAGAGAGAGAGAGAGAGAGAGGAGAGAGAGAGAGAGAGCACTATGGGGCGGAAAGTATAGATATTAGAGAGTAGGTGCAAGGGCCCTCGAAGGCTCTCATTCTCCGGGGGGAGCCAAGAGATCATTTTATAGCTCAAACCATCGGAATCGATTGAACTGTTGGAGTCAGCATTGGTTTGGTTTGGTACGGGCTGAACTGCCTAGTCCAGGATGCTTCAGCATTGCTTGGTTTGAAGTATCAACGAAGCAACAAGACTTGTTTTTGCCCCGTGATATATCGATGCATCAATCTCACATGCTATCTTACTCTAGAAACTCTGTTTTGGAGTGGCAATGCTTTCGTACTCCCTGCTTTCGTGATATTGTCATCTGGATACACGAGGCCCTTAAAAATCATCCACATCATAATGCAACAGGTGCCTTTGGTGCATTTTGGGTGTTTCAAATCTGTTCTTTTACATCATCAAATAAAAAAGAGAGCAGAGAGAAACTATGGTAAGGGGTTGAATAAGAAAAAAGTGTTCTTTCTTTATATGGGAGTGAGAAGGCTGCAATGAAGTTGAATAGTAAGTCCTTTTAATCAAAAGTTGGTTCGTCGAACTGCCTTGAGCTGGACGATTTGGGACATGCCGTAACATACTAGCAGCTAATTCATGTGGTTCAGGCATCCGATTCGGAATGCCGGTGAAGACACAACGAGGGAGAAGGAAAGAGGGGAAGAGAGATAGAGAAGAGAGAAAAGAAAGAAAAAGGTCGGCAGTGGCCCACCGAGGCTGCTGGTGGACCGTCGAGCCTCTAGGTCTCCACAGTCCTATGCGAGATGGGAGGAGAGAGAGAGAGAGAGGGAAAGGGAGGGGAAGGCGGTGGAGAGGCCGTCAGAGGGTAGCCGGATGGCGGACGGCCCGAAACACCCTTATGGCTGCCGTTGCTAGAAATAAGGGGCTTCGCCACTGTTTCGTCGGACTTTTTAAAAAATTTAATAAACAGTGAAGCTGGCAATGGGTTTGCTAATTTTACTTCCATTATCGGTTTCACATAAGTGAAGCTAGCAATGGGTTTGTCAGTTTCACTGTGTATTGGATTTTTTGAAAAACACTATGAAATATAGATGAAGCTCCCATTTCGAACGCGCAGTAGCCACAAGGTTGTTTTGGGCCGTTCGGCAGCCTCCCCATCGCCTCTCTCCTCTCTCCGCCCTTTTCTTCTCTCTCTATCTCTCTCTCTAATCTCATTTTCTCTCGTGAAGGACCACGGAGCCGGGAGGCCTCGGCAACTCTCCGGTGGCTACCGCCGGCATTTCCGCCCGCCTCCTTTTCCTTCCGTCCCTCCCCCCTTCTCTCTTTCTCTCTCTTTTCCTCCTTGGTTCATCCTTCGTTTTCGTGTCGGTTTGGATCTGATATGGTTCGGTATATGGGTGTATCGACTCATACCGGCGGCCAGCCAGCACGGGTCCGGTTCCGAGTCGGCAATCCTTGATCATAACCATATTATCGTTCGTACAAATCAGCAAAGTGTACATTTAATTCCTAGTCACTTGTCAAACAATTAATTCTATACATGACCATTTATTAAGATACACTTGTTGATATGCAACATACAATTTACTGGCACATTTTATATTTTATGATAGTATATGAAATAAGTACACCTTGTTGAGTCATACAACATTGCCATAGTAAATCAATACTATATCCTAGTGCTACTTTAATGTATACTTTAGGGAATACCCCTATGCTAGAAAGTACTTTTATGTATGGTTGAATTCAGTGAATTCTGAAAGTAGTATAAGCAATCTCTAGCTTGATGCTTTGTATGTCTTTTTTCCTTTCTTTGAATTTGTTAGCATTGTGGGTGATGGTGCTAATTTTCATCAATAATGGTCTATACTTTGCAGCTATCAGCATGTTTTGCTGTTTTTGTTTCATCATTTAATCTACTAGGTCATCTGCAGCTTCCTTATAAGTAATTGTTGCTGACTTATTTCTGCAATATTTAGAATTTTGCATTTAGCGATATTTGTCTGATGAGTACATTAATATCAAGTTTCAAAGTTCTCATATTTCATTTGATTTTAAAGTCATGTTCAAATTCTGTGTGTCTAGAAGTTGCCAGGATGAAATTGCATAGCCTTGAGTTGTTCTTCACATATAAAGTTTGATTCCATTGTTGCAAGCTATGTGGAAGTAACTCTATTTATTTTTTCTTTCAGGCATTATCTGGAGTTGGTGAAGCCATTCAAGATCGAGCTAACATATTACAAAACACTGCCTTAGATGCTGCTCTTAACACACAGTTTCTTTTCCAAATTGGTGTCTTTACTGCTGTTCCTATGATTTTGGGTTTTGTCTTGGAGAATGGCTTCTTTACGGTATGGACTCCTTACTGTTCTCATTTCTATGACTGTATATTCTACTTATTGTCTGGTGGTTTGAAAAAATTATCAGAGATATTTTCTTTTTTAAATGATGATTTAGCACTCTTGGGTGTTCATATTCCTCAATTTTGTTTCCAGTTAAAATTATGTGATCTTTGATGCGGCTAGTTATGTATTCAGTTTATAGAAAGAACTGCAATATTTTCAGCTGTAACCTAAAACAAATAATATGCTTCCCAGACATGCTCGTGATATTATAGTTAGGTATAAATCAATTCTTAAAAGTTAAAATAATGTTTGAAGTCTAAAGATCGGATGTAATTGAAGTTTGATGAAGTAGAAATGTTATCGCATTACTCTATATTGTGATTGCCACTATGAAAACCAAGGTTTTAAATCCCGTGGGATGGGGCTGTCCTAGTTTTCTCATGAAATGGGACGTGCTGCTCTCCCGCCTTATTCCGATGCTTGGGAGAGGGGATATCCCTAGAAGTTATGATTGGGATGCTAGCAGGACGGCCCTGTCCCGACACATGGGATGGTGCCCTATCTTGGTGTCCTGCGGGACATCCTGTTGGGATCTGAATCCTTGATGGAAACAACTGTGGGAGCCAAGGTGGAAGACAATAGCCATGGATGGGAAAAGGTCTAATGCAGAAATGAGAAACAACCATCTAATAACACAAGCAAACTGATAGAAATTCTTGGTAACGATGATGTTTGCTGGTAGCTGAGTTTTATAATTTCAGTACTGGGATATGTATTGTTTGGTTGTGGTTCTTGTATGGTGGTAGTATAGATCTGTGCTGGAATATAATGAAGGAGAGGGTGTTTTTTTTTGACTCAGTACTAGTGCTGTGTTCCAGAGTAGCATTTGCCCTTGCTGGTCAATACCAAGCAGTTCCCCTTGGTTCAGGATGATACAACCATAACAGAGTATTGTATCCTGAGTGCCTATCCACTGGTGTAGTTTGGTAGAACTTGGTACTTGAAACCTTGCTAATTACCATAGCTGAACTGCTAAAAGAATAGGTTGTATTTATTTCAGGTATTTTGAATATGCTCTCTAGAGTTTTCTCCTGTCCTCATAGACATTTCAACCTGCTATCCTGTTTTTGGAGAACAATATTGAATCTAATTTCTAAATATGTTTCCCAGAAAGCAATAGCTTGGTTCTTGTTTCCTAGTAGTTATGACATGGATTAACTCCTTTTTTTCTTGTATGTGCCTCACTACATATTTGGAAGGGGAATGGCATTATAAATGTGTTCTATTCATTGCATAATTATTCATTCTATGCTACTACCTGTTGAACATGAAATCTGTGGATGGTTGATTGTAGGCCTAGCCTCCATTATATGGTAATTCAGAGTAGGGATTCAGATCCTAGGACATTTCGCTGGATATCGGGATGGGGTACTGTTGGTGCAGAATTCCGTCGAAGCCGGAGAAACTGGAGTCGGGATGACCGCGGCCGCCGCCGGAACCTGCAAGGGAAGTCTAAACCGGAGTTGGGGGTGCTCCGGCAAGACCCTCCGACGCTCAAGTCAGTACTCTGCTTCAACAGAAATGGAGTGCTCGAGGAAAAATTTTAGCAGAGTTTTGAGATAGAGATCAGAGCTTAGAGAAGAACGTATCCGAGGGTCCTTATTTATAGACGGAGAGTGTAACCGATTGACAGCTACGTCTGTAACCGTCTGGTAGTGGGCTGTTCAGAGCCGTTTGGAGTTTGTTACGGAGAGTAGTGGCATCAGGGGTCGTTCAGGACCACGTGGAGTTGGTTACGGAGAGTGGAGTGGTGGCCGTTGTCGCGACTTGCCAGAGAGTAGTGGAGCCACATGGAATCCGTTGCAGAGTGGAGCAGGGTAGCGGCCCTCGTCGTGGCTTGCCAAAGAGTTCGGATCTGTCAGCTGAAGCTCGGCTGGGATGTCTGATGGAGCGGAATGGCTCTCTGTCTCGTCGATCCAGGAGAAGCTCGGACGTTTTCGAGATCGCTGACGAGTCTACTATGGTCGGAGGCCTTGGGCACTGAGGTTACAGGTGATAACCATCTGCTGTAGAGACTCGGATGAAGACTTTCAGTTGGCGAAGTCCGATAGGAGCCTAATTGCTAGGGAAGTCCATCTGGGATCTGGCTATGAAGAAGCCTGGCTGAAGTCTACCTGTACTGGAAGTTCGGAAGAAATCTGTTTACAGTAGAGGCCCGAATGGAATTTGCTTACAGTAGAGATCCGGGGTAGATCGCCCGCTGTAGGGGTTCGGAGTAGACCGCTCGTGGCAGGAGTTCGGAGAAGACCACTCGTAGTAGAAGCTTGGCTCTCGCAGGAGCTCGGCTGGAACTGCTCGTAGTAGAAGCTCGGAGTAGATCGCTCGGCTTTGGGGACGGCTCGGTAGACGAATGGGGAAACTCATTGTCGGAGAAGTCCAGAAGGGTCGGTCTTTTACAGACTTCGGTCGGGGGGTATTTTATACCCAACAGGTACCATCCTATGTGTTGGGACAGGACCGTCCCGCTAGCATTCCAGCATCCCGATTGGGACGTCTTGGGACATCTTCTATCCCAGATTTCGGGATGGGGTGGGATGGCGACGCATCCTAGGTTAGTCCTGAAACTTCCCGCTGTTTTTCTATTTTTTCTTCTTCGTGTTCCTTTCGTTTAGCTCCCTCGAGAGCTTGTTCGCTGTTTTTATCGATTTTTTTTTTTGGGATTTTTGTGGCTTCTATTTGATCCAAAATATCTTCTGATATCTCCTCTTCTTGCAGTTCTAGGAGTTCGTCAGCCCCAGTTTTCCAAAGTCCTTGTACCGTAGACGAGCCCTAGCTAAGACCGAACCTTGTTTGGCCTTTGCGCCGAACACCATCCCCGGCTCCTCGACTTCGGATGAACTCTCACCGATAAGGATTTAGTATGGAGTTCCTTCGGAGTACGAGTTGGAGCTTTCCGGGCAAATTGACCGGGCTAGCGTTCCTTCCGGCTACTTCTGTCTGTACCAAGAGGCCTTCCGTGCTGGACTTCGGCTTCCACTGCCATCCTTTGTCGTCGTTCTTTTTCGTTTTCTGAATATTTCTCTAGTTTCCGTCGTGCCGAACTCCTTTAGGTTTTTCATAGGATTTCTTTCTCTTTGTAGTTTAGTTGAAGTTCGGCCGACTCTTTCTTTGTTTAGGAATTTCTACACCTTCAAGCGTCATCCCTCGGCAAAGGACTGGTGGTACTTCTCCCTCAGTTCGGTAGAAAGGGGTTGCTGAAAGGCGCCCCTTCTTCTATCCACAACTGGAAGGAGAGGTTCTTTTATGTCCGATGCCCGACCTTGGAGCTAGGATTACCCCTTTGGGGCTCTCTGAGGGACTCCGCCCGCCGAGCTTCTAGCCTGGAAAGGGACGACCTCGAAGCCTCCAAAAAGCTCGAGGCCTATCGAGCCCCCCTCCTCCCCGAACTTCTGAAGGAACAACTTTTGTTCAACGTCGGCTTGAGTCCTCTTAACCCTGTCGGTACCGTTTCATCATTTCATTTTTTTTCTTTTTTGGTTCCCATTTCTCTTATTCCATCTCTGAGCCGTGTCGATCTTCTTTTATCGCAGATATGGACGCAAGTGTGGCTCGGAGGTTAGCCCAGGGTCTCAAGACCCACAAGAGAAAGACACCTCGACTTCGGGGTCGGCGAAGAAAGTCAGGACAGAAGGGACAAGCTCGGCCGCGCCTGTTCCAGTGGTCGTCGCCGTCGAAGTCCCTTCCGACGCCGAACCCGAAGTCCCCCGAGCCCCTTCAAGGAGCCCCCCGACCGAGGATCTCGCTCCAGAGGCTCGTCCCGAGGGGGCACCCGGGGCCGAAAAGAGGAGGAGAAAGAAGACCCTGGCTCGGAGGAGCCGCAGTCGCAAGACTGCCGTCGAGGGGGCCGGCGGCTCCGAGGAAGATCTGGGGGAAAATCCCTTCAACAACAGGGACCTGATAAAGAGGCTGGTCGAAGGGTGCATTCTGCCCGAGGTCGTCGAGATGATCGTCCTTGCTGATCCCGAGCTGCGGGTTTGGGATTCTCTGGGATCCTTCCTCGAAGTAGGTTAACTCATCTTTTTCCTCGCCTCTTTGCTTGACTTATTCTTCAGCCTTTATATTGACTTCCCGATCCTTTTTGCAGATTGGGCACCAGCTGGTCGCCAATGTCGAGGCGGTGAAGATCGTCAAGAGGGAGGCAGCTCGGGCGGAGGAGGGTCGCCTGGCTGGGGCCGTCCGCCTCGAGGAGAAGATCGTCGAGGTCCTAAGTCTCCAAGAGGCATTGGAAAAGGAGGGACAAACCTCGTCCGATCTGAGGACCGCCTTGGAGGAGGGAAAGAAGGCTAAGGCCGAAATCTCCGAACTGAAGGCGTAGGCTTCCGAGTTGAAGGCGCAGGTTTTCGAGCTGAAAGCGCGGATTCCTTCCCTGATTTCGGAGGTAGGGGCCCGAGCAGTGGAGGAGTTTAAGGCCTCCTTCGAGATGGAGGATCTAAAGGTCCAGTTCGGCTAGGACGCCTTCATCAAGGGTTTCGAACTCTGTCAAGAGGTGGCTGGAAAGTTTTCCGAACTGGATCTCGGCTTCCTGAACGAGGCATCCGATGATGAAGCCGGACCATCCGAAGCCGCTGTCGGTCCTCCTCCAGTCGGGACCTCGTCGACCGCCGCGGCCGCCGCTGACGATCTTCCGGGGACGTCGAGCCCCTCTACTTCTGCCCCAGAGGTCCGGAACCTCTAGCTATGTATTTTTCTTTTGTGGTGATTTTTTTTCCGTTCTCTTGTACTTGAAAATCATTTAATCAATGAAATCGGATCCTTCTTTACAGAGGGTCCTTTTTTTTTCGTATTCTTTTCCTTATCTTTTGTCTTCTTGTACTAATCTGAGCCGCGGCGCTTCTGCCTCCCAACGACAGGGTCCTGTTGAAGCTCTCCCCCTGCCACAGGGGATCCCGCTGAAGTCGACGATCCGAGACCTCAGAAGGAAAGTTCGTCAGTTGACGAAAAAATCTAAGAAGCTGGAAGATGAACTTCACCGGCTGAGGAAGAGCCACTTGGAAGTCGCTACAGAGGCCACTCGCCTTCAGGACCTCCACAAAAAGGGGCTCATGGAATTCACCCGGAAGAAGGCCGACTTCATGACGGAGCTCGAGGAACTCCGGAAGCGTGCCAACGACCGATCTTGGGCTCAGGCTTTCAAGATCAGCTCCCTCGAGGTCGAGCTGGCGGCCGCACCGGAGAAGATCGGCCAGCTGGAAGGGAGCTCGTCCTGGCTCACAGTCCAAGCCGACCGCGATCGAGACTGGTTAAAGAAATTCTCCGACCTTCAGAAGCAGCTGCAGGATGCTGAGGCGAACTACAACGCCCACTGAGTTGGCTAGAGCGGGCAAGTAGAGGACTACCGAAGGAAGCTCCAGACGGCGACCGACGAATTTGCCCGCCTTCGGAGGCAGTTGTCCGGGAGAGTCCAGCCTTCCTCTACACGAGACTTCGATGAGCTCTGCTCCTTGAGGAAGACCATGATAGAACTGTTTGCGGCCTTTGGGTGGGGGAGGCCGAACTGCAGCGGCTGAAGATTCAGCTAGTCCACGAGCAGCAGGCGGTCAAAGATGCCGAGGCAGAGTCCGAGGTCCTGAGAAAGAGGCTTCGAGAGTCGGAGGGCGAGAGCCGACGGTTCCATCAGATGTACCGGGATATGCTGCTGAGGAAGATGGAACTAGAGGAAGAAGTTGAAAACTTGAGGCAATCCCTAACAAGGACCGAAACTGAGAGCTCGAAGTCGGAAGAAGCTGGGCTTCCTTAGAGCTTTTTCTTTTCTTGTTGTCTCTCTTTTTGGCCTTCAAGACTTTGTAATATATACTTCACTAATGAAATGAAAAGAAAATTTTCCATTACCTTGTCCATTTTGGTATTGAGTTGTCGTTTACCGAACTTCTTGTCTTTCGTCCTATTTGACGCCGACGTTGTTTGAAGATTCTTGGTCGTCGCTGTGCTGATTCGCCCTTTGGGATCGGAGATTTTCGACAAGGATCTTCTTCCTCGTTGAGGCGAGGTCCCTTGAGTCTCGGCCTTCAAAGGCTTCGTAACGCATGCTTTACTAGTTAAATGAAACGGAATTTTTCTCATTACCTCGTCTATTCCTGTTTTGAGTCGTTGTTTACTAAGCTTCTTTTGTCTTTCGACCCGTTGGACGTCGACGTTGTTTGAAATTCTTGGTCGTCGCTGTATTGATTCGTCCTTAGGGACTGGAGAGTTTCGACAAGGGTTTTCTTCCTCGTTAAGACGAGGTCCCTTGTGCCTTTGATGTAGTTCGTTTTTCACTTATCGCTGGCGTAGTTCGTCGCTTTCTCTTTTCATCTCTCTTTTTCTTCTGTGTTCGAGTGAGGGTCTTCCCTCTGCTTTTGACGGGGACGTGAGAGTGCAGAGGGGCCGTTGAGGAGGCTTTCCTCCTTGTTCGGTCTCGATCGATCGAGCCTTTGTTTGTATCAGGACGAGGTTCTCCTCTCGTTTCCGACAGTCAGTTTCAGCTCATGTTAGGACGAGGTTCTCCTTCTGTTCCTAACAGGGTTGTGGGGGCATGCAAGGATTGCTGCGAGGGCCTCTCCCCCCATTCGGTCTCTGGGCAACCGGGCCTTCGACTTTGCTCATGTTAGGACGAGGTTCTCCTCCTGTTCCTAACAAGGCTGTGGGGGCACATAAGGGCCGTCGCAAGGGCCTCTCCCTCTATCCGGTCTCTAAGTAACCGGGTCTTCGACTTTGCTTATGTTAGGACGAGGTTCTCCTCCTGTTCCTAACAAGACTGTGGGGGCACATAAGGGCCGTCGCAAGGGCCTCTCCCCCCATCCGATTTCTAAGTAACCGGGCCTTCGACTTTGCTTATGTTAGGACGAGGTTCTCCTCCTGTTCCTAACAAGGCTGTGGGGGTATATAAGGGCCGTTGCAAGGGCCTCTCCCCCCATCCGATCTCTAAGTAACCGGGCCTTCGACTTTGCTCATGTTAGGACGAGGTTCTCCTCCTGTTCCTAACAAGGCTGTGGAGGCACATAAGGGCTGTTGCAAGGGCCTCTCCCCCCATCCGGTCTCTAAGTAATCGGACCTTCGACTTTGCTCATGTTAGGACGAGGTTCTCCTTCTGTTCCTAACAAGGCTGTGGGGTACATAAGGGCCGTCGCAAGGGCCTCTCTCTCCATCCGGTCTCTAAGTAACCGGACCTTCGACTTTGCTCATGTTAGGACGAGGTTCTCCTCCTGTTCCTAACACGCTTAATTCTGATTGAACGAGGGAGTTACTTCCTGTCGTTATAAGTTCATACCAAAAGGGTAAACATGCAAATATAAAACTTTCATTTAAGGCAAGCTATTGGGAATACATCCGCAGATTTTTCGGATCCTATGGTCGCGGAAGATCTGCCCCCCATCGGGGTCCTCCTGAGATGGAATTGATAATCCCAATCGGAGGCCAATCTTCAGGCTGCTCCTCCCTTCTTGGTGGCTCGGTTGCGGCAGAGCCCTAGGCCGATCTTCTCTACCTTCAGGTCGGCGTCGAATGAATCTGTCGAGCCGACCTCGTCTGATGAGCTCCTCGATCTCGTCTCAGAGCTGGATACATTCCTCCGTGTCGTGGCCGTGGTCACGATAATAGAGGCAGAACTTGTTAGGATTGCGCTTTCCGGGGTGTATGCATATCTTTTTCGGCCTTGGCAGCTGCTCCCTAACCTCCATCAGCACTTGAGTTTTCGACGCGTTGAGAGGGACGTAGCTGTGGAATCTTTCGGGGCGAGAGCTCCGTCGAACTCTGTGGTCCGGGCTTCTCTGCTTACGAGCTTGGGGAGGAGTTCGAACACGCCTGTGTTCGGGAGGAGTTCGAGAACGCGGTCGAGCTTCACTCGACCCTTTTTCAACTGCGGGCTTGCTTGAGTCTCCCGCCTGTCGCTCCTTCGCGGTCTCCTCGTCCTTCATCTTGAAGGCTTCTTCTGCCCGGACGTATCCTTCGGTCCGAGCCAACAAATCAGCAAAGTCCCTGGGATACTTCTTTTTCAGGGAAAACAAAAGATCGTTCTTCTGAAGACCGCCCTTCAGGGCGGCCATCGCGATCGATTGATCCAAGTTTCGGACCTCCAATGCGGTGACGTTGAAACAGTTAACGTAAGCCCGGATGGATTCCCCCTCCCTTTGCTTGATATTGATGAGGGACTCCGAGCCTCTCTGGGGGCGCCAGCTGCTAACAAAATGAGCCGCAGACTGGTGGCTCATCTGGTCAAAGGAGAAGACGGTAACCGGCTTCAACGCGAGTACCAGTTCCTTGCTGCTCCCTTCAGAGTGGATGGGAAAGCTCGGCACAGGATGGCGTCTGGCGCGCCATGGAGCAGCATCATTGTCCGGAAGGCCTCCAGATGGTCAACCGGATCCGAGGTCCCGTCGTAGCTTTCGAATTGAGGGAGCTTGAAGTTTGGCGGGATCGATTCCTGCATGATCATTTGAGAGAAGGGAGGGTCAGTACAGATGTCCTCACCATAAGTAGGGGGAGTGTGGCGGAGCTCTTCGATCCACCGGTTCATCTCCTGGAGCTTTCGATCCAGGAGGTCCTCTCGACTGCGAGTCTCGAGGGTCTTCTGGTAGCGTGGAGGTAGGGATCCTTCGGGAGTAGAATCGTGATCGGACTGAGGGCTCTCCACCCTCGGATTCTCTTTTTGGGGAAGACAGGACGACTGGCCCAAGTGGCCCGTCCTACTACCGGGTCTTGGAACTCCGGCGATGCCCTTTCCAACCGCACTGACGTCTGCGGCTGTTGCTGCTACTGCTGCATGGCCTGCACCGCTTCGGTGAGGCCTCTGACCTGCTGAACCAGCAGGTCGAACTGCTCCATACCGACCGTCGTTGCCGGAGGAGCCTGGGAAACTGGAGGCGAGGCCGGAGCCTGAGATCTGGCCGCGGAGGCCGTGGATCGCCTGGTGGATGCCTTTCGGGGAGGCATTAGGTGAAGATCTAGTAGGAGAAGGAGAGGAGGATGTCGGAGAAGATGACTGGAGGCAATCCCGTTGAGCACTCCTTCAAGAATAAGGGTACTGCGAAGACACAAAGCCCTTCCTCTAGCGCCAATTCTGTTGGTGCAGAATTCCGCCGAAGCTGGAGAAGCTGGAGTCGGGATGACCGTGGCCGCCGTCGGGACCTGCAAGGGAAGTCTAAACCGGAGTTGGGGGTGCTCCGGCAAGATCCTCTGATGCTCAAGTCAGTACTCTGCTTCAACAGAAATGGAGTGCTCGAGAAAAAATTTTAGCAGAGTTTTGAGATAGAGATCAGAGCTTAGAGAAGAACGTATCCGATGGTCCTTATTTATAGATAGAGAGTGTAACCGATTGACAGCGACGTTGTAACCGTCTGGTAGTGGGCTGTTCAGAGCCGCCTGGAGTTTGTTACGGAGAGTAGTGGCATCAGGGGTCGTTCAGGGCCACGTGGAGTTGGTTACGGAGAGTGGAGTGATGGCCGTTGTCGCGACTTGCCAGAGAGTAGTGGAGCCGCGTGGAATCCGTTGCAGAGAGTGGAGCAGGGTAGCGGCCCTCGTCGTGGCTTGCCAAAGAGTTCGGATCTGTCAGCTGAAGCTCGGCTGGGATGTCTGATGGAGCGAAATGGCTCTCTGTCTCGTCGATCCAGGAGAAGCTCGGACGTTTTCGAGGTTGCTGACGAGTCTACCGTGGTCGGAGGCCTTGGGTGCTGAGGTTACAGGTGAGAACCATCTGCTGTAGAGACTCGGATGAAGACTTTCAGTTGGCGAAATCCGATAGGAGCCCAATTGCTAGGGAAGTCCGTCTGGGATCCGGCTACGAAGAAGCCCGGCTGAAGTCTACCTGTACTGGAAGTTCGGAAGAATTCTGTTTACAGTAGAGGCCCGAATGAAATTTGCTTACAGTAGAGATCCGGGGTAGACCGCCCGCTGTAGGGTTCGGAGTAGACCGCTCGTGGCAGGAGTTCGGAGAAGACCGCTCGTAGTAGAAGCTCGGCTCTCGCAGGAGCTCGGCTGGAATTGCTCGTAGTAGAAGCTCGGAGTAGATCGCTCGTAGTAGAAGCTCGGCTGGAACTGCTCGGAGTAGAAGCTCGGAGTAGATCGCTCGTAGTAGAAGCTCGGCTCTCGCAGGAGCTCGGTTGGAACTGCTCGTAGTAGAAGCTCAGCTTTCGTGGGAGCTCGGCTGGAACTGCTCGTAGTAGAAGCTCGGAGTAGATCGCTCGTAGTAGAAGCTCGGCTCTCGCAGGAGCTCGGCTGGAACTGCTCGTAGTAGAAGCTCGGCTGGAATTCTGAAGGCGGTCGACCGTCGTAGAAACTTGGATGGAGTTTGATTACTGTAGAAACCTCGTTGTTGAAGAAGCTCGGATATTGACGAAGTTCGGAAGGAGTTCGGAGAATAGTTGATCACTGTAGAAGGTCGGCTGGCAGTGAGGCCCAGAGAGCTTTTGGGACGGTCCGGTAGACGAATGGAGAAACTCATTGTCGGAGAAGTCCGGAAGGGTCGGTCTTTTACAGACTTCGGCCGGGGGGTATTTTATACCCAACAGGTACCATCCTATGTGTTGGGACAGGACCGTTCCGCTAGCATTCCAGCATCCCGATTGGGATGTCTTGGGACATCCTCTATCTCAGATTTCGGGATGGGGTGGGATGGCGACGCATCCTATTTCATGGTAAAATAGGAACGGCCCCGTCCCATGGGATTTAAAATTTTGATTCAGAGTTTGCAAAATATTATATTGGATAGTCCAAGTATTCTTGAATGCATAAACATGTAGAAAAATGTATTTATGCTTCTAAGCCAGTATTTTGAAAAGTGCCCAACTAGGCACCTAGGCAAACGGCAGGCCTTAGGCACCAGACTAGGCACATAGTATCCCCAGAGTGCCTAAGTGCTGATGGCTTAATTCCTTCTAAGGCGGGATACTTGATAGCTACAATATACTTCTCCTGAAGGAGAACTTTTGATACACTTTCGAATTTAAGGACTCAAGTGATATTTTTTTTTTTTGCAGCTTTTAGAGATCTATTTTTCATTGCTGTGATTTTCTGTTATAAATTCTGGGTCATTGTTCTTGACATTTTTGGAGTTCTTTTGTCAATTAAATTTTGGTTTGATTATTCCATATTGAGATTTAATTGGATGTTAGCAGTTGGCTTGTTACTTAAAGGAGTCTAGATTTAGTTGTTTGGGATTATATTGTCTGCTTTAAAGGAGTTTAGTTACAGTGGGTAAAGGAGGTTGGTTAGTCTATTAAAGAGGACTTTTTGCCAACTCTTTTTGGGTGGTTGATGGAGATTATGTTCAGAAATTTGGCCACAGGCCTTGTTTGTTTCTTCACTTGTCTTCGTATCTTCTTGCTTCCTCTCTTATTCTCTCCTTTTTTCCTCTTCTTTTTATTTACTTGTCCTCTAGTCCGTATCAAATTTCTGATGTTCAATAGCAGATTTTTTGCTGATTTTCAGATCAAATGCAATTTTTTCCCCAACTTGCAGAAGATTTATATTTTGTAGCACACACTCCAATGGGAGCTGCAGCAATTTTACATGCAAGGAAAGTGAAAATGGGAAAGATCAGCAGCCTTTTCTTTCTCTGTTTTCCTGTCCAACCGTTCCTTCTCCTTTTCCTCTCTTCCACATCTTCTTCTTCTTCTTCTTCTTCTTCTTCTTCTTGTTGTTCTTCTTTGTCTGTTTTCTGAATTGAGTCATTCCTTCTTCTTCTTCCCCTGCTTTTTCCCTTTAATCCAGCCTGTCCATCTTCTCCCAAAAAGGGTGTGTATATATATGTGTGTATGATTAATGTTCCCTTTGCATTTTTCTTAGCTGGGCCATTAATCATGTTTTGGATGAATCGATGATACTATTATATTATATGTAGTTAAAAATTGTAATTCACTCCTTGACATGATTTGTCTAACTTGTAATTTCTATATATTCATGAAGTTTAATTTATTTTGTATCATTTTTATGGTCAATTGTTGGATGGTTTGCGTGCCCCTAGATGCTTGCTACTACAACTACCTTCTAAAACAATGCTAAAGCATCGTAGGCTTTACAAGGGTTGTTTATGAATTTTATATCTATGAACATTGTGTTCAAGGACCGTCGAGCTTTACCTAAGCAGGTGGTTTGGGGCATTCTAAATTGGACTAGCCAGGAACTGAGAAGGTTAGACCACCTAGCTTGGTTTATTGTTAAAACTGTCTTGAACTATGCTAAACTGTTTTCATTTTGCCCAGTTTCAAGTGGTCCGCTGAATTGGGTTGAGGCATTATAAAACTCTCCTCTCCCTTCTCTCTTGCTCGATCTTCCACCACTTGCGAGTCATGACTCTTCTCCTCCCTCATTATTCCAAACGCTATGGTTATGGTCCCATCCTCGTTGGCATGGACGACGACAATGAGGGCTATGATCAATTCTTGTCACCCAATTCAGTCCCAAAATTGACAACATTGTTACCTTTGGGGCTATGGTTCCGTCATCGCCACCATCTCTCTCTTTCTCACCACCATGTTACCACCTTCGTAGATGACAATGACGAGTATCAGGGCTCGAAGATCGTAGATCGAATGTTGGAGTTATGCCTGTCCCTCCCTTTCTCTCTCTTCCCCCTTCTCACCCTCCCTTTCCCCCCTCTCCCACTTGCTCCCCTGGTTCGGATATGTCTAGGGTTGGTATGGTATGTACCAATACCGTATCGAACTATCAGCCAACCCATATAACCCTCAATACTGTTTCAGCGAACCTTGATTATGTTAGAGCATCAAACAAATGATTTCACTTATTGCCATTATGGTTATGTCATCATTAGGTTTTCCTGACTTTAGCAAGCTCTTATTGACTTACTCGTGGGATTTAGTTCAAAGTCTACCAACTGATTGCAATCAAAACATGGCACCATGCCAGCACATGTTAAACGTTAAAGGCTACATTGCTCTCCATTTCCTTTCATGGTTTATTCTTTTGTGAGAGCCACAGTAACTACTAAACTTCTTTGTTCAAGTCTGTAGTGCTTTTTAAGCCCTAGGCTCAATTAGAGCAACAGATTTGATGGATGTTTACATCTTGAAATATTCTGTTGATTGAATGGCCCCTTGGGTTACCAGGAAAAAACATGCAAGCTTTTCATCGGAGAGCATGGTCAAATTTTCTGACTTTGATCCTTTATGTTCAGTGTGGCATTGTGTTTTCTTGGGTTCAATGATTGTGGAACAATCTTTCTGAACAAAGTTGCATGAGTTCCTTTACTGCATAATTTTAAGAACGGAAGTAAAGTTGTGTGCTTAACTTGTGTCACTGCTGTATTGTAGTTTATGCTGTGAAATTTTCTCTGGGTTGTTTATTGATATTATATGGAACATCATGTAAACATTTCGATTTACTTACATGGTTAATTGGTGGTTGTTGTTTGTGTAGGCTGTTGTCAGCTTTATCACAATGCAGCTGCAGCTTTGCTCTGTCTTCTTCACTTTCTCTCTGGGAACAAGGACACATTATTTTGGTCGTACAATACTCCATGGGGGTGCAAGGGTAAGAATTTATGCTGTCTCACTGCTATAGACTTTTATTATTTCAAAATATTCGATTCTATTGATTAGAAATTTTTTCTTGATTCTGTGCTCAGTATCGTGCAACTGGAAGGGGTTTTGTTGTTCGCCACATCAAGTTTTCAGAGAATTATAGGATTTACTCTCGTAGCCATTTTGTAAAAGGGTTTGTTAATCTAAAATATGAACATGCATTCAGTAGAACTTCCATAAGTCTGTATTGATGCGTATGTTTCCAATGTGCAGGCTAGAAGTTGTGCTTTTGCTAGTCGTATTCCTTGCATATGGTTATAACAAAGGCGGAGCTCTGTCGTACATCTTGCTTTCAATTAGTAGTTGGTTCATGGCACTTTCATGGCTTTTTGCTCCTTATTTATTCAATCCATCGGGGTTTGAGTGGCAGAAGTGAGCATCCAATCTCTCCCCCCCCACCCTCAAAAAAAAAAAAAAAAGTTGTGGGGGGGGGGAACAGACTTATGCACCTTCACCACAACCAAAACCTTGAATAAGATATTGCTTTTGTATTTTTTTCAGGACAGTGGAGGACTTTCGAGATTGGACAAATTGGCTACTTTATAGAGGTGGGATTGGTGTGAAGGGAGAGGAAAGCTGGGAGGCTTGGTGGGACGAGGAATTGGTATGTGTTTTCTGTCATCACAAATAGAATGTTTTATTCAAAGTTAATTTTTCTGAGGGCAGATGTAAGTTCATGCCTACTACTTTGTGTTTCTCTGGTAACTGTCTAAATGCAAAAGTCAGTGTGAGAACCTTATGAGCACATCATGTTGCACTTTGTTTTTCTGGTGGTCCTGTGATATAGTTGGAAGTTGCAAGCAGTACTATTGTTATGTACTTTGTTTTTTGAACTTTATTTCATAGGTGCGGTGTCAATTTTGAAAACAGACCACTAAAATATTTGCCGGGTTTATATCCTTCAGCTTTAGTGAAATTTTTTTTTTATTTCTGAAGCGCTTGATTTAAGTAATTAGATAATATATTCAAAATCTTAATTTTGGTTTGTTCATGTGGAAACCTACTTACTAGAACAAGAGTGTCCCCACCATCTACTTGGTGCGTCTCTGGGGTATCTAAGGATAACAACATGGTAATACTTCATTCATTTACCATACACATTTCAATATTAGTAAAGCTAGCTCATTGTTTTATAGGTACTGTGAGAACTGAGAAGAACTCACTGAACTGGAATCATTTTTGGGTGGTTAACATTGTAGAAAGTAGGTCAAGTTGAGATCTGAAGTCTCCTTATACTATTGTTGAATTGATTTTTCCTTCTTATCAGAAAACCCTCAAGATTGTCAACTTGAACACAACTATCTCTGTTTTTGCATCACTGAGTTCCTTCTTCTTTAATAAATAAAAAGTGATGCTTGCTTCCAAGTTACTGATTTTCAAATAGAACATTTTTTTTTAATTTGCTATTGAATTAATGCAACCTGCTTTATGTTTGCTTCCTATCCTGATTGAGTTCCTTTGCAAGGAATTTTCTTTTGGTCTCTTTTAAATGCTTGCACAGATCTATTCTTTGGTTGGCTCCTTGGTTGTTTGAATGATTTACGCTAAATTTGAGAACCATCTAAATTAGATACTGCTTACAAGCTTTTCCCAGATTATGGCAACATCTCATTTGACGTTTGGTAGAAATCGAATCAGTATGAGAAGACTTCTTTTTTTCCACATTGGGTACTACTAGAGCTTTCAATCTTATAGGCATTTAGATGGTCATGTATTAGATTTCCCACAAAAATAAAATGATATCGCTCCCAAAGATCAATATGCCAAAAGGTCCTTGGCAGTATAATGCACTGAGAATGACGATTTAATTAGCATACAATTATTTTCTTTTCTCCCTTTGTTTCCTTTTTTTTTTTTTGTTTTTTGGGTAAAATTGTGAAAATTAAAGCTGAAGAACTTATACGACTGTTAAAATTAAAATAGAAATACCGAGATCTGAAACCTTGTTTCCAGTGAATGTACTAGTTCCTGTTTGAACAAAATTATTGGGATGCACCCAAGTTCCATGTGTATAATTTTTGGAAAAAAAACTGCTCCATTATCTGGAACATCTAATCTTGAAACAAAATTCATTCATGAGTTGTTCATTATGTATTCTAAATTTTTACTTTTTATTTTTTATACTCTATATGCCTACCCAATCAGTCTGAGATATTCATTTTCAATAGGTGCATTTACAAATTAGTTTAGTGCATAAAATTGTATGCCTAATCTTTGTTTCAACTAACTCCCCTCTCTTTCCCCTTTAAATCTTTAGATGCTATGTTGGTGCCTCCTTTGGGTTTTACTTGGTCTCTTGTGGAGCTGTATGGGAAGATTAAGAAATAACATTTCATGTCTTTAATTTTTAAGCTTCCATTATATCCTTTTCTTCTTTATGTATTTATTTTTCACGTCAGTTGTGATGTTGTTTTGTTACTTAAATATATGTAGGCACACATACGAACGCTACGTGGGAGGATTTTAGAGACGGTCTTGAGCTTAAGATTTTTTATCTTCCAATATGGCATTGTGTACAAACTGCAGTTAACTGGCAAAGATACTTCTTTCACGGTAAAAGTTCATTTTTTTAGTATCATTTTTGGTATTTTAACTTTGCTATTATCGTATGTTCAAGGTTCATCGTCTTGGTATAAGGTTGCTCCCAACTTGTTACCATGTTGGTATGGGGCCAGTTCGCCAAACCAAATATTGGTATGCCCTCCATACTGTGTACCGATATTGAACCAGTATGGTTTGATATGCCCTGTACTGCTCGGTTTGGTATGGTATGGCAAACCTTGGGTATGATCAATTGAAAAATGGTCAATTTCATCTCAGCATAGATGGGCTGCAAGCTTTTGGAAATGTATTGCTTCAATAAAACCTTGATGCTTTCTGTATTTGTTTTTATCTAAGTTTATTTATCAGTGGTCATTGATTTTATCAAGTATTTTTGCATCCAAAATGCAAATAATTTTTTGTTGACTTTTTAGCTAAATCACGATAGCTTTGGGGCAAGAGAAAGACAAGAAATATAGTGGAGAGATGAGATAGTGTCATGATAGAAACCTACTAGTAGGATTTGGATACATTACTGTAGAAAATTTCTCAAAGCATGATCAGGATCACAACCTACAAGGTAGACTATCCATCTGACTATTATACTTCATAAATCGGTAATTTATAAAATTTCCCAACTAAAAAAACTAAAAATTAATTCCTTAACACAGTTTAAACAAAGATAAATAACATCAATTGTCCAAGTTTTAACTAAAGAACTGTTTTTAGCAAAATACATCGATTTCATGGAATAATTTGTACGACTTATCCAAAAGAAATAGCTCCTCAATTCGCAAGAATGTTGGACATTTTTTTTTTTTTTTTTTTAAGAAGCTCTTCATAGCTGATCTATTTATGATGGTGAAAGTGCTGAGATAGACAGCAATAAACTGTAATACACAATATAAAACACCTCATTGTATGAAAAAAATTACAACAGAAAAATAATATCGCAAAAGCAACAATGGTGATGACTTCAAAATTCTTTTATAATTACAACTGCAAACAACAGGTAGTAGCCTATTAACATGTAAATAGTATACAGAGCATAGCAAGTTCTGCAGTACCAAAATTGGCACCCATGCCAATAGGCCTGGTGGTATGGTGTGGTGCAGTACTGTGTTGTATCGATCCCGTGTGAACCAATAGGGAAACCGGCAAGGGAGCAGGAGGGGGGTGGGGAGGAGAGGAAGAGAGATAGAGATAGATAGATAGATAGAGAGAGAGAGAGAGAGGGAAGGAGAGGCCGGTGGAGCGTTAGAGAGGCGGAGGTGGAGAGGGCTTCCTCCGCATTGCTGTAATAGGGGTAAAGCCCCTGTTAAGCAGCGGCTTCGTCCTTTTTTGTATTTTTTTTTCTTTTTGAATGCTTTTAAGTGATGTCGGTAGCCACTGCTACATCACTTATTATTTTTTTTTTTTGAATTTTTAAAGTGAAGTCAGCAGTGGTTGATGACTACACTTAAAATAATTAAAAAAAATAAAAGGAGCTTAAGACCTTATTTTGGCAATGCGAACGAAAGCCCTCTCTCCCTTTGAAACAAGGGCACCACCCCTGCTCCGGCAATACACAGAGAGGGCTTCAAAACCCTCTCCTCCGGTCCTTTCCTCCCTTTGCCTGTTTGGTGCTCCACTGGCATCCCTCCCTCCCTCTCGCTCTCCTCTCTCTCTCTCTTTTTCTCTTTCCTTCTCCCTCTCCCCCTCCCTCACCGATTTCTTGATTTGAAAGTTGGAACCATCCTGGCTGACCTTCAGTACTGCTTGGTATGCCTTGAATCGGGCAATTTAGGATGGTACCTTAGACCTTGAAGCATAGTATACCATATGCAGTAATCAATGTAGGTTGCATGTCATGTTTCAAAATATTATAATAGCAAAATATACATTAAAGATAAATAAGTCTGCAAATCATTGATCCATCAACTTAGTTGGTATATTGTGTGTACCTGTTTACTGGTGCACAGTGATGGTACAATTAAGCAGTTTCATTAAGTAGGGGAACAAAAGGCCAACAAGTTTATCCTTGCTGGCCAGGACTTTGACATCGTCACATGCCTCAAACTTATTTAATTCCTAGGGACTTAACAGTTCGCTGGTACCAGAAGTCAGTAACATTGCCCCCTTCAGACTGGGACTACAGTTGATTGTGCCTCAACTAAGATGATAAATGCCAACAACTAATCCCGTGCTTACCCATCTTTCAATAACAATATACTGATTGGAAGTTTCAAAATCCAGTAGCAGTCACCAAATTACAATTTCCATGTAATTTATAAACTTTGGAGTTTTCAATGTAAGAGTAAATAACTTCATTGAATCATAAGTGAAAGCAACGAGTTGCATCAGAAACATTCAAAAGCACAATAATCTGATTTCAAGGAAGAAGTGATTACTTTAAGATATGGGTGAACAAACAAACAAGAAGTTTTAGATCTAATTTTCAAAATGCAAAGTACATTATCTCTAACCTTTTACTGGTTCTTTTTATCTTAGTTCTCAAGGATTACATCCTACAAAGGTTTGCTGAACTGGTACTGGGACCCATATTGGTTGATGCCTAGTTTGGTACGGTACTGTACCAATGCATGGTACATTATGGTATGCTAGTTTCAACCGGCATGGCATTTTGCTTTGGTTTTTTCAATTCTTTCATGATAAAATGAAAACTAATCATTTTTTTGGATTCTTGAATGATTTAAAGTCTAATTTGATGTTTATTGATTTTTTCGATGTTTCTATCACCCTAGTACACTCTAAATGATGCTTCTTGACGTTTGGAAGTGATTTTTCTGTGATACTGAGGGCGTTGTGCTAAAACAAATCAAATGTTACTGTTTTGGGGAGGCAAAAACGTGAAAAATCTATTGGGTTTGCTACCTCTAGCCTTTTGCATTAGTGTCAGGCCAAAACCAAAATATAAAAAGAAAGAAAGAAAGAAAAAAAACACCAGTGATCTTGGCTATGCATGCTAGAAGAAGCAATATGAAATATCCTCAAATCAATTATTGAGATACAACATATAAAATGATACAATTAATTTCATGTATTTATAATACAACATACATACTGGCATTGAGTGGTGAGTTCTTTTAGATTCCCCAATCATTAACATAAGCATAAGGCACATCAGCTCACCCTTTTAACCAAGCTGCATAGTTTGTATGCTCATCCCGTAAGGTATTGGCTTTGGATTATAAGTGGTCTTGGATCTCTCGTTCAAGCTCTGGCCTTGAGGTGTCTTTTAACTGATAATACGGTTGTGGAGAGGCCCATTAGAATATGCCGGCAGTAAATCCAATTTGTAAGGTGCTTTGGGCTATGAAGGATAATAGCCACTGGAAGATGATGCCTTAGACACATAATATCCATATCCGTATGGGTCGTAAGCTATCGTGGTTTTGGGTGTATGGTTCTTACTCCATGTGTATGGTCATCTATAGTTACAATGTGTCCTGGACGACTGCGAGGAGCTTGTCTCCGACATGTAATTGTATCCTCATAGGCTTTATAAGTTTTTGCACTATGGCCTCTATCTTATGTGATATGCATAAACTGGGATTGATCGGTGAATGGAAGTGTATTCTACGGCTGTCTCATAAATAATGGTCTCATATCCTTTACTCCCTAGACACCAGATCCATGATCGTCTGAACTTTCATCACTTCTCTCTCTGATCTTTGATTGAGTGAACTAATTCCACTCACTCCATTAGGGTTGCAACTTGCAACTATATTTCCTTTTCCTTTCAGGCTATATTGAGCAGCTACCTGCTTTCCCTTCCTACCCCTCTCGACTTGGCTATGTTGGGAGAATGGATGTCTCCATCTCGACTATGTTAATTGGGTAGCATGGTGGCCTCATCTAAGCTATTGTTGATCATATCTTTGAGAGGATGTCTCAGACATGGAGTCATGTGATCGACTTCTGAGTGACCTCTTCAACTATCTGATCAGCTGGAATTATGCATGGAATGTCGCCATCTCCACATTGCTCTGCATCCATTCTAGCCTCGCTAGCTACAAAACTAGTAGGTCATGGAGGCGATTTTGGCTCATCAATCGATAGCTTTTGCTGCTGGCTGACAAGCCATCCGATCATGGGATCATCATCTTGAATAGAAGCATTGTCGATCATATTCGAGTACTTTAGCTTCACTTCCTCAAGGATTTTCTGTCTATCCTCAGATTGTAGTGAACATATACGTGATCATTGAGGCACTTTTATGCCAGACGGTTCCTCTACTTACTGTAGATGAAGGTGAAGATGGACTGGTTGCACTTATTGCCACTCAAGGTGATTGCCTAGGAGAGGATCTGGATTGCCAGTCGTTTAGGATTTTTCTTCAATGAACCAAAATGAATCCATCATTTAGCTCCAATAGTATTGAAGAAAATCATATATAAGATAGTATCATATATTAGTAACTATGTAATATTTATTGTTGATATCTAATATACGTGGATTCATACTTTTCTTGCTTACAATAGCTGTTGAGATTCCAAAGCTATCAATGCCCTTCTTAAATATTTTCATTTATATAAATGATGTGTTAGAATATGTTAATGATTGAAGATAGGACTAACAAAGAATGCCACTTAACTTACCTCTTGTAGACGTGAGGCAGTGACTTTTGGGTCAAGCTCAATCTTGAATATCATATTATGTAGGGCGATCAGTAGTTCCTCATCCATGTCGATCTCAGGTACGATGTGTTGGAGCCTTAGGTTCAAATGGTAAGTTGCAGATTGAGTTTATAATTATTTTAGTAAAATTATACAAGCATGTGAGCATTTAAATTTTTAATGGTCTTGATTCTTGCTTGCTAGATGCAAGTTCCTATCCATTTGATAGTCCCACCACTGCTCAATGATGATGATGTACTCCTAGGCATGCTTTGGATATGCCTTCCTAATCAAATTTTTTGCCCTCCATCATATGATATTGGAAGCCCATTCGGGGGTACCTCTCGCTGTCCATAGCCTGAAGCATTTTGCATAACAGCTAAATAGCCTTCACTATCTTCTCGACCCACTGCCAGAATGTTTGCCTCATCATCAAGTTTTTCACATTACTCTCCGCAATGTCAGCCCTCGTTTATTTGCTACTTTGCTACTTGGCATCGACAAACATTTGATATAGGCCCACTTTCCTCTTAAGAAGGGTATCAAGTGCAATGTTGTTTGTGGCAAACCATGTCACACTTTGTGTTCAGAGCTCTTCCTATGTGCCTCATCAGTGATATGACCTATGTGGTTATAGGTAAATCTGACAATGGATTAGGCCTTCTCCATTGCCTGCTACACCATACTAAGCTTCTTAATATCTATCAACATGAGGTCAATACAATTTGCAGCACATGAGATCCAGAAAATGTGCGGCCACCGCTTTATCAGAACTTTCCTAGTGGTCTTATATTGTGGTTTGTTATCAGTGATGATCTGCACTATATTTTCCTCTTGTACCCGATCAATCATCTTCAATTTAGGGACGTACAATGCATAGTGCATATGATTGGAAGTATCAACTGACTTCTGGAAAAAAAAGTCAAGTCACGATATGTTAAGAAATTGATGATGCTCTACTTGGTAGGTTCAGTCCAACCATCATACATAACCGTCAGTCCTTATATGGGCCACTTGATTTAGTGTGATGCAATTTGCTTTTGTAGCTTATTGTTGTCAAGAATTTCACCATAGATGTTCTTTGATCTTGGAGGATCCACACCCTAATTGATAGTTTGTATGGAGGAAATAACAAGCCTACAAACAAAGATTCGTAGACTCAATATCAGAACTCGTACCAATTGTCGATCGATACGGTACCATATCATATCATACCGGTCCATATCGTACCGTACTGATAATAAAAAAATTAAAAAAATCCCACCCAACAGTATAAAAAATAAAAAATTGGGCCAATGCGGATCGAACCGGACCTAACCGCCCAGTATCGGGCGATTTGGGCTGATATCGAACCGATCGATTCGGTTCGATTCAAGTCATTTTTCAAAAATCCAGTCTGAATTAGATTGGTTCTCCATCGTTACGGTATGGTATGGAGTGTACCGGTCGGTTCAGATCGGTACAGAATACCATGCTACAAACTATAATATGTCTTGTCTATTGCATTTGCTGGGTTGTGGTTGAAATTGAATCAGATCCACTAAGTCGTTACATATCCTTCTTATCCTTATTCAGCTTATTGTCAATCCTGTACTGCTTTGAATTTCTGCTGGGAAGGTATGTGGATCCAAATTATGGATGGTGGCTTTTGGTAGAATCTCTTTGGAGTCTTCTTGTTGCCAAAAGCATCTAGTATAGATGCAATACAGCCACGGTCTTCTCTATCGTTGGGCTTCCTAACTGAGGAGGTTCTCTTGTAACTTTGGATCTTCTCTGTTGATCGCAGAACTAGAGCTTGACTTGTAGTATGACGGCTCAATTCGAGCGCTATTGCTAGCCACCTCATCCTGTTGCCACTGATTATTTAGGCTTGCCTAAAATGGCAACCTGGATCTGTGCATTGTCATTTGGAATGTAGGCCTTTCTTGACACCCTTGAGTGGTGGGAAGGTGGCTCTGTCGCTTGGCATTTTATGATAGCCTTTACCTTTGCTACTCTAAATTTAGAGAAGCATTTTTTTCATTAGCTGCTGGACATTCTGTATGCATTTTGGTACGTAAATACGTCGAGATAGCCATTAGCTCGGTGTTGCTTTAGCTAATTTCCCCTCCCTTGAATTTTGCATTTCACCAGTTGCACCCCTTGTGGTATCGATCTGGGAGAATTTGCCGATGATCCCAACCAATGTCATGGTCTATATTTTTCCTCGATGGATCTATTTCTGCATGTCTATCAAACATGTTAGTTTATTAACCATTAAAATATAGTAAAGTTTTGTGATAATGAAAAACTATATTTTATATTTTAGAAAGTACATCTGAATTATGTAATACATAGTACTAATTGTTCATTTTTGTTATTTATATTTTTAATATTTTTAATTAAAAAATAATTTTAAATATCTTAATTTCTAAAGTATATGTTTTCTACTTCTGAAAATACTTTCGAATTATCTAATATGTAGTACTAGTTTTTATTGTTTATTAATTATATATTTTTAAATTTTTTAAATTAAGAAAATAATGTTTAAATTCTATAATTTCAGAAAATTAATTTGAGCTAGATTCATATGGAACCGACGGTGGATACTATATGTATTTTTCTAAGATTGTAGGAATGCATCAAAGGTTATTTATTTCTCAATTTTATTAAATTTGGCCCTAAGCCACTGCAGATACATCCAAACTTGAAGAACAGATGGTAAGTTTAGGTTGAGAGTAGCTTGTATACCCCTAAATAGGCTTCTAATTTTACAATTATTTTTTGGATTGTATTTTTTTAATTTTTAATCTAAAAATATATTTTTAATGTAAAAGATTATAGATTTAATGAAAATTAAAAAATTTAGTCTCATTGTGTAGATCATCCATAGATCTACTATGGATCATGAAATCTTGCCAAACTAAAAGATTTTGGATGACCTCTATTTTTTAAATTTTTGCCGATTTTCAACCTAAAAAGGAAAATAAAAATGAAGAAATTGGGAGAGGGAGAGTGGGATTTCCTTCAAAACGGCTTGGATCTAGCATTTTCTTTTTGAAATATGAGTTTATTGGAGGGATTTTAGTGGATTTTGAAGATGGGAGGTGTGAGAAGCAAATGAAGCTTCTCATGGCCTCTCTCTTCACTTAGGGTGCGTTTGGTTACACTTTTTGATTTTTGATTTTTGATTTTTAAAAAATATTTTTTATTTTTTTGAATTTTTATTATTGAGTAAAAGCAAAAAAGCAAAAAGTATATTTGGTAACTACGTTGCTATAAAGCAAAAAGCAATGTTTGGGGACAGCAGATGAAGAGCTCGACGAGGGAGAAGGATTCGAAAAGGGAGGAAGAAGGGGGTGGAGAGGTGAAGAGCTCGACGAGGGAGAAGGGTTTGGGCTCTTTACGTTTTGGTTTGGCGTTTTAGATGTGGGGAAGCAAAAAAAGTAGAAAAGCAAATTTTGGAAAGCAAAAAATTTTTGCTTTACGTATAAAGCAATTATTTTGATTATTTTGATTTTTGCTTTTTACTTTTTATGGTGTTACCAAACATTGCTTTTTGATTTTTGCTTTTTAAAAATCAAAAAGTAAAAAAAGTACTTTTTTAATGGCTAACCAAACGCACCCTTATTTGAGGGGAGGGAGTGGTTCAGCCATTGAATCGGTGTGAACCATCTGGTCCCGACCGGGTTCACTCCAAATTGCTTGGTTCGGAGTTGTTTGCATAGGTTTGGTGCCCGCCTCGAATTTTGGGGTCGAACGATCCCGATTCGTGGATGGTTCAGTTCAATGCACCCAAATTGCTCTGTTCAGCCTGGTTTGGCACACCATGCTTCCTACCATTCAAAGACAACTCAAAATCTTTCTCCAACTGTTTGTAAGTCTCTGAAAATTCGATGAACGTATATACTATAGCTCTTCATTAGTGCTCTAAATTTGCCCATTCTAGCAATGAGGAAAACTTATATCAAATAGTTGACTTAGCACTGGAAGTTTTTGGTACGACTAGATTTGGCAAAAATTTGGCTCAAAGTTTCGAGTTTAATATATATATATATATTTCAAAATAAAAAATTCTTAACCTTATCGCTACATACTATCTTATTGATATAGCACTACAAAATAAATTCAACATAATCTCTTAGGGAAGGGATTAATTCCTGCCAGTCGTCTCCAAATTAAAATATCTGCATGTCATCTTTGTGTACAAAAGCTTTCATTTCAAAATTTAAGTTCTTGGTCAACCAAATTGAGGGTCCAAGAAAGAGCATTCAGCATCGTAATCCCTATAATGCAGCTTCAATTCTCCTCCATGTTTAACACCTCTATGAGTTGAATTAATTCTTGATTTGCTCCAAATTATAATATTTACAAGTGAACATCATAGTTACCAGATTTCAAAGCCAAACCCACTTCGTATTCGGGTGATACAAATTATACAATACAATATTCTCAATGCTTATTTTCTTGGGAATTTGTAATCATATTTTTGCTAAAATGGTGATGCCTGAGGCCTAGAGGGTAAGCCTTTGTACAACAATAAATTTGCCCCATTATGACTTGGGTGTCTTGGTTTACCAACGCAAAAATGACCTCTTCCCATGCAAGGGTAAGGTTGTATGCTTCTAATTCTCCTCAAACCTTGCAGTGGCAGGAGCCTCATGCATTGGGTCCAAGGACCAATCAATATTTGAGAAATCCTCTATAACTAGTAAAAAAATATTTATTTGAATCTCATGATTAAAAGAATTTAACAACTATGACAAGAACCTTAACAAATGAAATAAAGAACTGAGGCTTGTTGAATCACGTCCTGCCTCAAAAATCTCTAGTTTAGAGCTTGCAACTCTAGGTCGATTCTCTTCCTTCAAGCTCAGAAAATTCTTAAAATCTGGAAAAATATAAAATTTTGCACCTATTGCAAACATAATAATAAATCAAGAACACTCACATTTTCTTGAACCTAATGAAAAATTCTACAACTTATTTCCTCCAAAATCCTTAACATGTTTGTCAAGAAATTTATAAATCAATAGATACCTTCTCCTTTGAAAGGATTTTTTTGCTTCAAAACTTTGGATTCTCCAATGAAAATTGTTTCAATACTTGTGTTTCATTAAAACATTTTTTCGAGACATTTGTAGGGTCTAACACCCACTGCTTTGTACCCTTATTCCCTCCCAACCCTAGAGGATGACTCTTCCTCGTGCCCAAGTGGCCAGAGGTGGTACTATTTGAACTAAAGTTCAATAGTTGTTTTCCTTTACAACTCTTGAAAGATTTTCTTCTCCTTCTCTTTCAAACAATGGCACTCTTTTATTTTCCTTCTAAAAGGTCTTAGCGAGTTATTAGTGATTTAGGACTTCTCTCTAACCATATTTTCATCCATTAATCCATAAACTAGACTGGATCTCACCAAGCCCATTATATTAGGACTGCATGAGTTCAAACAGTCATGTCATACTTATTTTAGGACAAAGAAGTTTGAATTTGTGCTTGTTTTGAAGCTCTTGAAGTCTTGTTTTGTATAAAATGTTTTCACTCAAACTTGAAGTGATACTTATTTTAGGACAAAGAAGGTTGAATTTGTGCTTGTTTTGAAGCTCTTGAAGTCTTGTTTTGTATAAAATGTTTTCACTCAAAAGCTCGAAGTGGTTTATGTACATTGTCTATTAAAGATCAGTGTGTCACTGTTACTCCATGCATTGAATTGATACCACTAATTCCTAGAGGAAGTGCAAAAACATAATGCACATTTGGACAATAATTTATGCAATATTATATTAGACTATAAAATTCATTTGAGACATGCAGGGTGTTGCACACACTTTCAACATTGATTGATGATTAACATAAGTTCAATTATCTATAGAAGAATATTGCATTCTTTACTTATGTAAAACGTATGTAGTGTACTAGACAAAAGTCTTAATCCCAAACTACGTGGGGTTGGTAGCATCTGCCATCTAGCATGAATCCATTTCCTCCATCGCACTCATTTTAGGGCTAAACTTTTTGAATGATGTGGAGATATCAAGTTTTTCCTTACTATTTCATCCTATATGACTTTCGATCCATCTTTACCCTTTTCTTCTACATGTATCAAATCACTCCTTCGTACTGGTCTATCCTTCCGTCTGCATTGTACATGTCTAAACCATCTAAGTCATCCATTTCTCAATTTGTAATCAATCATAAATATGACATTGATCACTTTAGGGACTTCATTATCCTTATTTTTCACTCCATCTCTATTTCTAACTTTTCTAAACCTGCATTCCATGTATTGTCTTGGGTCTCGTAAACATAAAATCATTAGATTCTAATGCACTCCATAATTCCAGCTTGCAATTAACTCTAGTCTTTGTTTCATCTATTGAGACTATATCCTCTTCATGTAGCAAGTATGAAGGAATATTGTTTTGAATATATCTAGTATGCTCATCCATAACTACTACAAAATGGTAAGACTTAGAGCAACAAGGATTTAAATCTCGTGGGATATAGTTGCCTCCTTTTTCTCAGGGAAAGAGACACGCCGCCATTTTGCCCCTCTCGACACTTGGGACGAAAGATGTCCCAAGACATGCTAATCGGGATGGTAAGACGATGGCGGGATGGTTCTATCCGGACATATAGGATGGTACCCAATTTCGATGCCCCACGGGACATCCTGTTGGGACTCAAATCCTTGATCAGTAGTTCTTACACTAATAATTGCTCTATTGTGCGTGTCCTTAATTATATTAATATATCTAGTGGAAGTTTTTGCCTTTTCTAATATAGGGACTATCAAGTGCTTTCTCGAAATTAATAAAAAAAAAAAAAAAAAAACTATATGAAGATCCTATCTCTTTTCTCTTTACTTCTCCATTAACCTCCAAAGGAAAAAAAAAGCATATATAATCAACCTTCTTGGTGTGTAAAACCAAATTGGTTCTTTGATATGTGTCACACCTCAATCTTTACTCAATTATGCTCTGCCAAAGTTTCATGCTATGGCTTATGGATTTAATGCCATAATAGTTAGAATAGTTTTGAATATCATCTTTATTCATATAAATTGGTACTGAAGTGCTCTTTCTCCATTCATTAGACATCTTCTTGGTCTTTAAAATCTTATTAGATGAATTAGTGAATCAAATTATTCCCATGTCATCTAAACACTTCCAAACCTCCATAGGGATTGCATAAGGTCCAACTATTTTTCCTAGTTTCATCTTTTAATAGCACCCTTTATCTCATATACTCTAATCCTACATGTATGCTTAACATTTCTTTCCTCAGTGGAACTAATAAGGCATCCTTAATTGTTTACATGATTTTCATTAAATAGTTTATCAGAATAACCTCTCCATCTTTCTTTGGTACCATTCTGCTTAACCAAAACTTTTAGATTTTCATCTTTGATGTATTTAGCTTGAGTAAAGTCTCTAGTTTTCCTTTTGTCTAAGTCTTGCAATCTTAAAAATATCTCTCTTTATTCTTAGCTTTTAACTTGTAGTATAGCTCTTCATACCTAGTTCACGAAACCATCATGAACCGTCCAATTCAGGGATTGTTGGACTGTACCAACAGCCAACTAGGATGGCTCTGGCGTGAAAAACGGAACACCGGTGAGGAGGGAGAAGATAAGAGAGGAAAAGAGAGTGGGAGAGGGAAGGAGAGGGAGAGACCGGAGAGACTGTTGCAGGCCCGCAGAGGCCACTGGAGGGACGTTGAGCCCTATGGAGCTCCGCCCTTCTCCATAGAGAGGAAAATAGAGAGAGATAGAGAGAAGGGGGGAGGGAGAGAGGAATGGAAGGAGCAGGAGAGGGCGAAGAGGTCAGAGGGGGCCCACAAAGGGTGGGATCTTCTTCCCTACTTGCCGTCAGATCAAAACAAGAGGGACAATCCTTGTTTCATTCGTTGATTCTTTTTTTATATATATTGCAATCCATAGGGTTGCTGACTTCACTATATATTGCGACAAAAAAAGGAATTGCGATCAAAACAGGGGTGGTCATATTTCAATCTGACGGATGGTTGGGAGAAAGATCCTGTCCTCTGAGGGCCTCCGCGGTGCTTTGACAGCCATTGTTGGCCTCCATGCCATCTTCTCCTTCCTTCTCTCTCTATCTATCTTAGTTTAGAGTTTCCCATTCCGATCATCCAAGGGCCTCAATGGCCCTCTGACAGCCACCACCTATGTCTCCGCCATCTCCACCCTTCTTCCTCCCTCTCTCTTTTCCTTTATCCAGGTCTCCCTCTCCCCTGCTTTTTTTGCCGTGTTTGTTCGGGCCCAATACAGAAGGGTAAGGGGGTTGTACCGAATTATACCACCAATCAACTGGCATGCGGTCCGGTTCTAGCATGGTGAACCTTGCATTATACGCTTTGAATCTAGCCTCTTGTACCTCAACTTCCATTTTAGTCACCTAGTAGTTTTAACATGCTTCTTTATTCCTACAATTTAGGTAGATTTCTGTAGCACTCTGATAGCCTTAACCACTAACTGAATTTTCCAATTCCACCATAAAGATTCCTTTCTGGATGGAATTTTTCCCCTTGATTCTCCTAGTACCTCTGTATCCACTTTCTTAATATTGTTAGACCTCTTTTTGATTTCCCTATCTAGAACCCATCTTTCTTTCAACATTCAATCCTTAAAAAGCCATTTATCTGTTCTTGCAAATTTCACTGCCAAGTCCTCAATTCCTATTTTCTTTAGTCATTCTCTTTCATTTCCTAGTATGCACATCCAAGACCATCAATAAACAAGGATCTCTGTTGTAATCATATTTCTAATAAATGACATGCACTCAACATTATGTCATTTAGAGCAAATTCTGAGCAAAACCTAACTTGGAATATGCAGTGATTGATTATATATACCTAGTCGCTTAGTAAAGTTTTGTCTACCTCATTCAGTCACTTAGTGGAGGTGATGCATAGCCGTAATGTAGGATATATCACACATGCTAATTTTTCATTTTTGGAATCTTTTAGTTACCATAGAATGAATTAACAGCGTAAGGCCCTATCTGCATCTACGGATTGACTGACAACTTTAAAAGATGTGGGTAGATAGGTAAACCCACTTCATGGCATGGGCTGAGTTTGGCAAAAAGAAATACATGGGTTTGCTAACTAGCAAGTGATGCATCCATTGATTTTCCGGCAATTCTCCTTTGTCATTTACTGAGCCCTAGTTATTACATATGAAAATCTTTTCTTAACTATTCAACCTTGACAGCGAGAAGTTACTCTAATTTAATAGTCCATAGTGTTAACCAAAAATTTTGATCAGCCTTTTAATAATATCATATATTATTCCTCCATCATCAACAATATTGTGAATGTACACCATTGAACACTGCAAGTAGTAATGCTGGCTTTAATATGAAAGAATGAGCAGTCTAGTTTAATATTAGCCTATATGAAACAGCCTAGTTTAGTATGATATTAGATATTATTCACTTTCTTTCCTATCCAGAAAAGCCTAGTCCTTGCTCCAAGGACTCTGGTTGTGCTTCTTGGAAATGAGAAGGAAAGGCCTAGTCCTTGCTCTCTTTTTTTTTTTCTCTGAAAAGAGGTTAAACATTGTGTTCTTGAGGCCTTTAAATATGCTACTTATGGAATGGCAAAATAAGTGTTATATCAACTCTTTTTTAAAAAAAAGTAAGGATCCTTTTAATTTATTGTTGCATTGTATTAATAACGATACACATTTTAACTTGTGCAATTTTCCTCTTGTAGACGCAAAATTTAGTCTGCTTTTCTATCAACCATCTTGTCTAATCAAACTATATTGTTCAGTTTGTACATATCCATGTGCAAGTTTCATGTTGTATGGATGGTTCATAATTATTTCACAACTTAGCATTTTGTAAACTGAAAGTCGCCCTTCTCCACCTGCTTCAGCTCTTGTTCACTTTTCCTGATGTATGACTCTGTTGAACAACCCTGTGATGACTGGAAGTTCTCAATCTTGGATGTCTTATATTTAGCTGCACCTTCAGCACAAAATGTTTCGTTTTGCTGGTGTCCATTTTGAGTTTCATAAATGCGCCTCATTCCCTAAGTCACTTGGTTTTTATGCTGATAAATAATTCAATAGGTAAGTCAGTGTTACATCATATTATATTTAGTATAGGTTAACAGTTAGCCTATTAGTAAAGGTCCTTTTAGGATGCCAAATAGAAAAGGAATAGTTGTGCATTACTGGCTTCCAAATGTGGTAGAACGTAGAAATTGGAAGGAAAAGGAGCAAGAGAACATGTTCATGAAAATGTGATTTCCTTGCTTGGTTGTTCAATTGACGGACTTCACAAAGAGATGTTCACAAAGGGGAAGTGGTAAAAATTCGAAGAACCTCTTATGTCTTAATACGATGAATGACTACAGAATCAGTAATGCCTATTTGGCCTCTGCCTTGGAAATGACATTATTTTGATTGAAGGAAGTGCCAATTTATAGATTCCTTTTATGGAAAAACATGATCTAGAGCAACATATTTGGATCATCTAATATTGTACTTTTTGACTTTTGATCTCATGAATACAACAAATCTCCAATATAAATTCTGTTGGAGACTGCCTTTGAAAACTGACTTTGGTATGTTGTTTCCATAGTGTTACTTTTATGCTTCATAAATACAGCAAACCAATAATTTGAATTCTATAGTTGCCATCTCTGTGTACTTGCTGCTGCGGTTAGATTGATATAAATTGTAGTCTAAACTTTGTGTTCTTTCAAAGCAAAGATTAACAAATTATTCTCTGGTTGTAGGTATACTGGTTGTCATGGAGTGTGTTAGCTGTGTTATTTTTCCTTTTCAAGGTCTGTTGGTTGTGCTTCTTAATTTCAAAAACGCAATGCTAATATGACATGATGGACTTTACACTTTCTCCTTGTGCTTTTGACTATCAGGTGTTTACCTTCAGCCAGAAGGCATCTGTAAATTTCCAATTGGTGCTACGACTCATCCAAAGCATCTCATTCTTGCTTGTATTAGCTGGTCTAGCTGTTGCAGTTGTGCTTACAGACCTTTCTGTGGTAGACATCTTTGCTTGCATCCTTGCATTTGTCCCAACTGGGTGGGGAATCCTTTCTGTGAGTATCTTGGCCTCTTCTATAACTGTTATGCTAGATTAGTGTCAATGTGTCATCTTGTGAATTTGACTGCTTTTTCAAATGATATTATGCCATCTACTTGTAATTAATTGGCTTTCTGAATCCTTCATGCCGTTTGTTCCTAATTGTGAGCTTTCTAGTTTTTTTCCCTTTTCTTTTTCCCTCTACTTTGTCTGCTTAATTCTTCTGTGCTCCCTTCACTTAAATGATATCTGCTTAACTTTATTACGGCCCTTTTGGTCTCACAGTTGCACATGACCACCAGTTCATTAGTTTATTCAATCTTTCTGCATTTTGAGGTTTGATCTATTTTATTTGTCTAGCTCTCTGTTTGTCCACATCTTACTTTGCATGCCTTTACATTCTTATCTCTGCAGTCTTTCATTTTGCATTCGATTCTCTTATCAAAGACTACAATAGTCAGACAATACCATCAGGTTTATATTCTAATGTAAAACCATTAAGTTATATTGTTGGGCTAAGATTGCAAAATGTTCTCTTCCCTGTTTGGATGCTGGTTAGGTACTGGTTAAGATGTGCTTATCAGTTTAACAAGTGAAACAAGTGGCAGAGTGGCATTCTATCTTTAATTGGTCAAATGCCCTAGAAAGGTGCCTAACCTGGTTAACTTTATTTCATGGCAGAGGGTGAAATAAAGTTAAACATTGGAGCTCTCTCTTCTCTCTAATTACTTGTTCGCCATTTCTACAATGTATCCCACTAACCATCATCCATCAACCAAATGGGAAATAATTCTAACCATGGTTTATCTGATCAGGGGGTCGTTATGAATGGTGAAAGGTACCTCCCCCAGTTAACTATTTGGAAACCAAACGGGCCCAAATATCTTATCAGATATTCATCCTTCTATCTTTTATATGTGATATAGATCTATCGTTTAAATGTGCCATTGCACAAAATATACTAACTAATCATTTTTGTATAGTGAGAAAGATGTGACTTTATTTTGATATATGTTTTCCCCTCAATGTTTTCATATAACAGATGGAAACTTTTTTTTGCCATCAATTTTTGTTAAGCTTCAAAATAAATTTGGATTGTCAGCATAAGCTACAATAAAAAGCCCAATTTTATGGTTTGGCATTAACCAGTTGTTTATTGCTTAATAATGTTAAAAGTTTAGTGACTGTGACATTATATGCTTGGTTAGTTTTTGAAGTTCCACATTCATGCAGCTTGAGTTCTTTAGGACTCAACCAAATACAGTAGCATCATATGAGATTTGTCATTAATGAATAACTTGCAGCCTAGAATGACAGACTATCAAACCTACCGATGTAAAATTGTTCCAACTCCTATTGGGACATGATGAGACTGAATTCACTTGACTAACTGGTGTGAAATTGTTCCAAGGCACATATGAGATGCAAGTTACATGCACATGAAGATAGTGTAATATAGAAGTATGGGCATTTTGATACAATCAATGAACCTTCACGGGCTCCATATACAAATTTGACTGTTACGATTTATGATGCAGATCCAAATAGAATGCTATGTATGATGTTCAAAACAGTGTTTGCAGTTCGACACTGTCATCCTTTTTCTGATCCGAGCATCAACTAAGCTTCTAACTCAAATTATTTGACTGACTTCCAACTTTAATGGATATTGTCTGCTGTACCTTTCTACAAGCACTTTTTTATGAAGAACTTGAACGATATTATGAATTATTGGAAGTTTTTTTATTCAATGCTGATCCAAGTTGGTGCATATGATTAGATTGCTGTGGCATGGAGGCCTCTCATAAAGAAGCTACATCTATGGAAATCGGTGCGCTCTCTGGCTCGTCTATATGATGCTGGGATGGGAATGTTCATCTTTGTTCCTATAGCCATCTTTTCATGGTTTCCCTTCGTGTCCACTTTCCAAACTAGGCTTCTATTCAACCAGGCATTTAGCAGAGGTTTGGAGATCTCTCTAATTCTTGCTGGAAACAATCCTAACACTGGGCTATAACGCATCAATTGTTGTAGGTTGCTGCTTAGGTTATCTACTGGATCCGTGAGAGTTAAGATGATAATTTTTATGTGTGTTTAGCATTAGTTTGGTGTATATTGTATGTCAGAACATCAGATGATGGAAGCATATGCAGATGTCAATTTAATATCTTATCCCAGTTCGTAAATAGAAGACGGTCTTATTTTCGGACCCAAATTTTTGGCATTCTGGTACATTTCTTCTTTTGAGAGCTACAGGTGTATATCCATAGTGAGAGTCAATATGGAACCCACGGAAATGAGATCTACAACTTCTGTCCTCAGAAGCTTACTTTCTGCAAGAGGTACATTTACATCATAATGAATATTTACGTTGGTTGTGCTTGGATATTTAAGTTGCCAGATGTTGCATTCTTTTTATAAGTTTAAAATTTCTTTTAAAAAATCATAACAAACTAATTTGACAAGTTATTCCCTATGTAGAAATTCCGTAAATCATTATTTCCAGACCTAATTTGAAATATCATTGTATGATCTAACATCTAGTGCCAAAGTTTCATATTTATACTTTAAAAAATAAAATCGACTAAAAAAAAAAAAAGTAGTGCAGCTAAAAGCACCCCTAGTTATATTTGATGGACATCAATCCTGTTTTCCGGAATGACTTTCGCTTCTTACGAATTTAAAATGTCATTGCAGCGTTGGCAAGGAATGCAACAATGTCATCAGTTGTGGATGGTGAATGATGGTCACGCTGGCATTACTGCAGCATATTTTATAATGAAACATGCTATTCATTCTAGGATCACGGTAAACCATGTGAAACAAAAGGCTTGATGTCATCGTCAGCAGAGGCTGACGATTGTGCTACATGTTGCCTTGGCGTTCAACCTACGCCACTTTGCCTTTAAAATAGTGTTTTTCTGAAATATGAGGGCACCACTTGCTTGAGTAAAATTTGTTGAATTCGGGGTGAACACAGTCTTTAATGACAGATTGTAATAAATTATGTCATTCCAAATGTCAAGTGCAGAGGATGCACCAAAGAAACTGGCATAGGTGTTTGTTCTTTGGGTGAGCAACAAATCGAACCAGCCCCGGCAAGATCGTTGACCAAATAAGGTAAGTTCTCGGTCCAATCTGTGGCACCAGCTTACCAGGCTCCAAAGGTAGATTGAGCGTCAGCGAGACGATGCCTACCCAGACGAGACCAACCCAAAGCAAAGGGTTTGGATATAAAAAAATAGTCCTAATAAACTCTTGGGTTGGGCTTGGGTTCTCAAATTAGACTCGAAGTTCATTGGATTGCATAATTGCATTTAGGTTTTGCTGGATCGAAAACCCAATAACTGACCCGATTATAAGCATACGCTAACATATATATAATCATGAGTACGCACACATTTGTGTGTATCCATATTCGTGTTTATTATCAAGTTTTAATGATAAAATATTAAGCAGAGTTGTGAAAACATAACTTATATGGTTCCACCAAATTTCTATGCATGTAATTCATGGTAATCTTTTCACAATATATTTATTGTGATTTAGTATTTAGGTCGAGCAAAATTGTTGGAAGATATTTTTTTCATTCTTTGTATATTTTGATAGCATCAAGGATCCGGTAACATAAATAAAACTTGAATAGATGTCCCCTTGTAGATACATTTCTTTATGTTTAGCAAATCATGAAGTACCGTTTTTGATGTGTTAAATAATTTGAAAAAATAGTTCAAAAGTATAGCAAAATAAGAATATCTGATTTCTATCCAAAGCTAGATTCGAAATTCGAATACTTTCAGGTCCAATATTGAGTTTGATGTGAGTTTAATTGGATTTGGATATAGCAAATAGGGTTTGGATGTAGATGGTCCTGACCCAATGCCTAACCCGCTCGCATGGCTAGCTGATGTGATGGGAGGGGTGAACTTCATACAACCACTGTTGTTTTAGGATGAGGATGGAAAATCTACTCAGTTTATTAAGATAATGAAATTGGCCACTGAGGGAAAACACAAGGAGAGAGGGAAGAAAGAAGAAGAAAGAACACTATCTGCAAGATGGTAAAGAACATAAATGAAGGCATAGTCAAGAGTAAAAATGAAGTCATGCCACTCGTAGAGTGATGACCGCCCATTTGCAAGATGAACACCATTTTCTGTTGAGTATGGGAGCATCGGTCCCTACTTTCCAAGCTATTTTTCTGTTGTTTTCTTTCTAAATAACCCAGCAAATAGAATGAGCCAAAACAGCCCATCCTCTACTCAGAGTGGATCCTCTGCGGTACTTATGATGCACCATATGACATTGTGCATCGTGCGCATCATCCATTATACAATAGACAGCTACACACGGCCATGCACTATATGCATTATAGAGCTCATATCCGTACACGGCCATTTATCATACGATGGACGATGCGTGCAATGCATCGTAGAGGATCCGTGCTCTCCTCTACTAGGCAACCAAGCATTCCAGAGCTCGCCTGCTAACTTTGGAGTGGAGTTGGTATGAACCAAAATGGTTGCACATCTCGAAACAAAGCGGCGGTTGAAGAAGAGATAGTTGCTTGCCAAAAAAACGGGCAAAACACACACTACTTAAGGATGGCCTTCATTGTTTGTATTTAGCTTTCTTCTGTCGAGTGTTTGTTATGCAACAAAAGCCATGACAAAAATTCTGAATTCGAGAGGGAATGGTTCATGGTTTGCCGCCTCAGTATTGGTGAATGGTATGGTATGGCAAGCCATCCTAGTTAGCTCCATAATGCAGACGATACAGTTATCATCTGTCAGGCATTGTCAAGCCAAATCAACATGGTAAAGTTTATCCTATACAGCTTTGAATTGCTATCTGGGTTGAAAATAAATTTCTCTAAATCACAGGTAGTAGGAATTGGTCTCAAGTGTTGCCCAGCTATGCAACCCAAGAGGAGGGATGAATTAGATTTTTAAAACTTTAAAATTAATTTTTAACTATGAGGATTATTTAACAATGAACAGGATAAGTATGGAGAGTGAAGTTTATGCAAGGAGTAGAAGTTGGATGCAAGAATGTAAGAGAATAAAGAAGTTTAAAAGGAGAGCAAGTAAGCACAACACAAACAAGAAGATTTATAGTGGTTCGGTGCCAACCTTGCACCTACATCCACTCTCCAAGCTCCTACTTGAGAATTCAAATTCACTAAACTGTATTCAACCCGAATACAATGTCGGAACCTCCGACTCTAGCTATCCCAAGCTAGAATACTTGTTTCTCGGATACAAGCCAACCCAATACAATCCGATTCAAGGTTCGGATCAACCTTTCCACATTTTGAAACTCTTCCAAAACAAAAATAACAACTCAAAAAGAGTATAACAGTTAATTGCACAGAAATACAGATGTAGTTCTTTTAATGAGCAAATAAAGCTTTAAATACATTTTACACAATTAGAAGGAAGCTCTTTCTGATTTCCTCAAGGTGGTTGGAGACTTGAATGAGCTCTTGAGAAGTTGGTGAACTTGAAATAAAAGCTTCTTGAACTTTTTAAGTGGGCTCTTGCTTAGGGTTGAAATGAATGCTTGAAGAACCTTTTCAAAACCTCTTTCTTATTTTTGATTCCCTTCTTTAAGTCCTTTTTATAACTTCAAATAATGATGGAGAGTAATTTGGGCTGAAATAGAGCCGTTATAGCACATTAAATGAGCATTAAATGCAATCAAAATGGGTTAAAAACTAGCCGTGGTGAAAATTTTCCATCACAGGGGTCGACTCATGCTCATGGGTCGACTCATGGGGTCAACCTTTATGGAAAAGAGCAGAAAATGACTGTTCTATAATTTTGGTCTGCAGAGTAGCAGAGGTCGACTCATGCCAAGGAGTCGACTCATGGGGTCGACTCACAGAGTGTGTCAGCCAAAAATTTCGCATGCCGTTCAGCCCTTTTAGCCATGAGTCGACTCATGGGGTCGACTCAAAAATATAAATCTGATTTTCTTACAAAATACACTTTCAAAAATATTAAAATTACCTCCAATAGATTATACATATTTTGTTCTTACTCTTGAGGCTTCCGAATCAGGTCTTGATAAAATTATGATTTTGCCCCTGAAATACAATAAATCTTTTTTCAAGCCAAAATCATTAGTAACCCCCTCAAATACTTTGTAATCATCAAAATCAATTTAAGGAGCAACAATCTCTCCCTTTTTGATGATGACAAAATACTTGAGCAAAAGCATATATAAAGCATTGAACATGAATTTCAAATTTATGAAGATGCATCACTTAAATACTATAGCCAAGTATTGGAACGAAATGCATCATAAGCAGTTTGAAGACAAATTTAAAATTTGCTTATAAGTTTATTTGCTTGGAAAAAAAAGCTGATGATTTTGATTCTTTGACATATTTGCTTATTTGCTTAACAATTTACTTATTGCTTATTCTTTATTGCTTATTGCTTAAACCTGATGATTTTGATTCTTTGACACATTTGCTCATTTGCTTAACAATTTACTTATTACTCATTCTTTATTGCTTATTTCTCAATCTTGATTTTGATTCTCTACTCTCCCTTTTTGACAGCATCAATTAAGATTCTCTACTCTCCTTTTTAAGGATATATTTTCTCTATTCCCCCTTGTTGATGGGATCAATTTTACTTCTTTAGCCTCCTTCTTTGATTGCTTATTTCTCTATTGCTTATTGTTTTACTCCCCCTCAATATAGCAAACGTAAAAGATATATCAATTTGCTCATTTAGAAGATATTGCAATTCATAGTATTTCACAACATAAGTTATTTTTCATATCTCATAATTAAAAAAAATTTAATTTGATCACATTCATAGACATTCATTGAAAGTCAAAGTATATATATATATATATTCAAAAAATGACTGAATACATAGATGTTTAGAGTACAAAAGTTCTGGATAGAAACTATCCAAGAGTCAATCAGTCAACACATTACATAGCCCACAAGATAGATCCTAGACAAAAACAAAAAAAAAGGACAGACTACACTGGATCTAATAGATGTCATGGCTGGAAGGATCGGAGTCTGATGAATCGAAATAGGATGAGGAGATGTAGGATCATGTCCACGAGCTCGACCTCGACCGCGTCTGCCTCAGCCACAGGTAGAGGTGCCAGCACGAGTAGAGGGGTGAGAAGATCCTGAAGCCTGAGAAGCTATGGACTGAGCTACAAGTGAAAGTCTGATGGTGTCCAGAAGATTCAAGGCTCTCGAAACAGACTGCATCAGGGCACTGAACTGAGTAGAAGCATGTTCACTAGAGCCCCTGATCTCTCTCCTCAGGAAGTCAAAACCACTCTCTAAGACTCCTCGAAGTCTGGCCGCCTCTGCAGATAGGTCTGAGACCTCTATGATGCTCTCATGTGGCTGTGGATGGGCTAGAGCTAACACTTGCCCCTGCAAGTCAAATACTCTGCCAGTCAGTCTCAATATACAACCCTCAAGCTGTTCAATGCGTATCGACTGAACAGTAATCATCTAAAAAATAGTGAAATGTAGGGATCAGTGTCTGATCAGATACATCCTGAGATGTCGATTCCTGTGCAAAAATTGAAGTGCTAAACTGACGAGATAGAATGGAGGCTACACGCTGGGATATCATCTCAATTTGATCATCTGCCAATCTGAGCTCTGAAGGATGTGCCCTGCTGTCCGACTGTGGAACTGAAGTATGCCTCCTCGCAGACTCTGACGGGCCAGCCTCGTGATAAAAAATAAACTGAATATCTGGTGATGCTGCTCTGTGATCATGAAGGGGTGAGGATGGTCCTTCCTCCTCTGCTCTATCTGAAGCGAAAATTCAGTGCAGGGGTAAAATGGTAATTTTAAAATTTTTTTAAAATTATGATTTTATGGTGAAAAAATATTAATTAATCTAATTAATTAATATAAATTTATCCTACACTAGGACCTAAATATGATATATAGCATGCATGCATTTAAATTTGAAATTCAAATTCGAACAGTAAACACTTTACTGTAATGTGTTCAGAACACAATATCTTTGTGCGGGTAGTAGATCAACGTAATCTGATCACCGTCGGGAAAGTTTGATCATCGTGATACAGCCACATAATGTGTCTGACCTCTATGAATCATCCACACGAAGCTCCCGGTCTGATCGACTCCTCACGAGTGCTAGCTCGTGTTAGAGCCCTTTTGATGGCCGATGCTGATCGAACTCTTTTGATCGATGTCTGTCGATTCTTCGGATGCTCTGGATCATCAACAGACGTGCTTGAGAGGATGTTGAAGATCTCCCTGAGATTTTGTGGGCTCACGACACTCGTAGCTCACTTTCTCACTTTCCGAACTCCAGGCTAAAACTCATCGAAAACCTTGCACCCACTTTTCTTTCTTTTCTTTCTTTTTCTTTTGAAAGGATATGGACTTTCTTCTCACGCACAAGACTTCTCACGCCCCAAAATTTTTCTTCAAAAATTTTTCTCTTGCACGCCCCACTCTTCACCTCCTTTTATAACAACGTCAAACATCTTATCCAAAAGAAAGGATAAAGATGAGTAATTGCACATTTGAATTCAAATCAAATTTTGAATTCAAATAGATACCAACTCATCCCTTATCCACTAAAGATGTGAGGCATGGCTTAAATTGTGCATGGAGTGATTTCATGAGAAACCTTTTCTCATGTAATAAATAGGGCGTAAAAAAAGAGATAAGGTGCAAAGATTGATTGCCCATTCAAATTCAAACTTTATTTTGAATTTGAATGGCCAACCAATCATCCTTATCCATTCATTTGGCACATTAAAGTGGGACGTGGAGAGGGCTTGGCGTGAGGAAAAAATTCATGAGAAGTTCCTTCTCATGAATTCAAATGGGTGCAATGGAAGTGAGGTGGTGCATGGAGATTGGGTCAAGGTGGTTTAATTATTTAAACCAACCTAATTGAACCAAATAAGTTAGGTCCAATTAGACTAATTTAAATCTAACTTAATTAGGCTTAATTAGGTTTAATAAAATTCTAATCAAATCAGGAATTGACTAAGCCCAACCCCTGATCAAATCAGGGACCAAACCATCTCGATGATTAGGTCAACTCTTAACCTAATCGGGTCAAACCCAACTGAATCTAATTCAATTGGACTTGATTCAAAAATAATTACTTAATCAAATTGAGTTAATTAGTGATCAAATCACTAATAAAATCTCTTATAAATACTTTGTGCAAATTCGATGGGCAATCGGCCATCAGAATTCATCGATATGTAACCCTGATCGAAAAGTCCCAACCAGTGGGACTCTTGACCCCGGTACCCATAATGTATGGAACTCATGATCAGAGAATCCTGATTCTCGATCACTGAGTCTCAAACATTTAGGATTCTACATCAGCCATCAGATCAGATAGGAACCTCTAATGTGTGTGACCCCGCAGGTTCGAACCAAAGCCGGTAGCATAAGAACCAATTCCTGTACTAATCGAAGTGACCATCTAGCAATGGTACCCGACGTCCAGATAGGTCGAAGAGTCGCAATCACAACACTCAGAACCTACATGAATATGGTTACTGTATAATTCATCCTTTTGTCCCTTGTGTTTAGGATGACTCAGGGTTAAACTGTTAACCTTGATCAGATTGTCCGAATCGTGCTTAACTCAAACAGTCCTGACTCCTCACAAGGACTACCCTGGCCAAGATTTTGCTAAATTGAAACACGACTGTACACAGCTCCTAAACTGGAGTGGTCAATCTCATCTTGACACACGCACCGACAAGTCAAGTACTTGACTACACCCAGCAGCCTTCCATCACTGAATTAAAAATTCAGGTAGTCCAGTGCCTAAGTGCAGTGAGTTGCTTGTAAGTCACCGTGGCGGTCTCAGGTCGGAGGGATATTTATACCCATATTCCATCGAAACAAATCTTGACAGCAGATATAGCTCCGGAGTCGGTCACGTTCAGTACAGATGTACCCTTACATCTCACCTGTATGCCATACCAGTGGCTCCACACTCATTAATTAAGAGGACAACCAACCTATATGGCACACAACGACCTATGCTTGATAAACGTTGTCATCCTTGGTAACAACGTATCATTTGGTCGCGAACAGATTTAAGGACTAAACGACAAATCCACCTTTGTCGAGTCTAAATAGTCCTAAGAACTTCACCACAACATAGGAGTTCATTAGAAGATGAAATATTTTGTGATGAAAAATATTAAAATAATTTTTATTAATTCATAATTCATGTATAAATACAAAAATGAGCACAACCGTCAACAGACTGACGATTGGCTTTGGGATACTATTCCCAACAATCTTCCACTTGACCTAAAGCCAATCGGTGCAGTATCTAATACCCATCTTCGACTTGTAGTTGTCGAACTCCTTCACCACAATGGCTTCAGTGAATGGGTCAGTCAGGTTCTCCTTCCCGTCGATCTTCTGAAGATCGACGTTACCTCGATCCATAATTTTTCGGATGAGATGGTAGCGGCACAGAATATGCTTCGTCCGTTGGTGTGCCATTGGTTCCTTCGCTTGAGCAATGGCTCCAGAGCTGTCACAGTAGAGCAGAACTGGACCAACAAGGGAGGGTGCTACTCTGAGCTCGGTGATGAATTTTCTCAGCCACACCGCTTCTTTGGCAGCATCTGATGTGGCGACATACTCCGCCTCGCAAACTGAATCAGCCACTGTGTGCTGCTTGGAACTTTTCCAGCAGATAGCCCCACCATTAAGGGTAAAAATAAATCCTGACACACTTTTGCTGTCATCGTGATCAGACTGAAAACTAGAGTCTGTAAACCCTATAAGTCTCAAGTCCGATTCACCATAAACAAGCCACTGGTCTTTAGTATTTTCAAATACTTCAGGATGGTTTTAACAACCTTCCAGTGATTCTCCCCTGGATTAGATTGGTATCTACTCACTACCCCTAGTGAGTATGCCACATCTGGTCGTGTACATGTCATGGCATACATGATAGATCCCACTGTCGAAGCATATGGAATTCTACCCATACGCTCTCTCTCTTGAGGTGTTGTCGGACAATCCCTCTTTGAGAGAGAAATTCCATGACCTATCGGAAGATAGCCTTTCTTGAAATTCTCCATGCTGAACCTCTTCAGCATAGTATCAATATACGTGGACTGAGATAAACCAAGCAATCTTTTAGATCTATCCCTATAGATCCTCATCCCTAGGATGTAGGAAGCTTCTCCCAGATCCTTCATGGAGAACCGTGACGACAGTCAAATCTTTATTCTCTGTAATGTAGGGACATCATTCCTGATTAAGAGAATGTCTTGTAGCGAAAATTTAGTGCAGGGGCAAAATGATAATTTTAAAACTTTTCAAAATTATTATTTTACAGCAGAATTATTAATTAATCTCATTAATTAATACTAATTAACCCTACACTAGGATCTAAATATGATACAACAGCATGCATTTAAATTTGAAATTCAAATTTGAATCAGTAAACCTTTTACAGTACTGTGTTCAGAACACATCACCTTTTGCAGGTAGTCGATCACCGTAATCTGATCACCATTGGGGAGCTCTGATCGTCACGTCACAGCCACACAAATATCTGGCCTCTGCGGATCGTCCACACGAAGCTCCCGTCTGATCAGCTCCTCACGAATGCTAGTTCATGATTTCATCCTTTTGATGGCAGATGTTGATCGAACTCCTTCGATCAATGTGTGCCGACTCCTCAGATGCTCTGGATCATTTGCACGGTTGCTTGAGAGGCTGATGGATCTCTCCCTAAAATTTGGTGGACTCACGACACTCGTGGCACACCAATCTCACTTCCCAATCCCTAGGTAGAAACCCTAGGGTACACACTAGAAACCCTGCACTCAATTTTCTTTCTTTTCTTTCTTTTTCTCTCGGAAGGTTTTGGACCTTCACCTTAGGCACAAACATTTCTCATGCCCCAAAGTTTCTCTCCTAAAATTTCTACGCACATCCCACCTTTCTCCTCTTTTTAAAACAACGTCGAACGTGTCTTATCCGCGTGAGAGGATAAAGATAAGTGGTTGCACATTTGAATTCAAATCAAATTTAAATTCAAACGAAAACCAACTTATCCCTATCCTTTTGGGCGTGAGAAGAGAAGGGGCATGGCTCTTTGTGCATGGAAAATATTTCATGAGAAACCTTTTCTCGTGTAAGTAATGTGGCGCACAAAATGGATAAGGATGAAGGGGCAAGTGATAAGTTATCCATTCAAATTCAAACATGCTTTGAATTTGAATGGCTAACTAATTATTTTATCCATCCATATGGCGCACAAATGAGGGCGTGGGAAAGGGTTTTGCATGAGAAAAATTTCACGAGAAGTTTCTTCTCGTGAATTCAAATGGGTGCAAGGAAGTTGGGTGTCGTAGAGAATTTAAAACAAGGTGGTTTGATTCAAATTGAGCCAACCTAGTTTAAAATAGGTTAAGCACAATTAGACCAGATTAAACCCAACATAATTAGGCTTAATTAGACTCAATAAAATTCTAATCAAATCAGGAATTAACTAAACCTAACCCCTGATCAAATCAGGGACTAAACCACCTTAGCGATTAGGTCAACATTTAACCTAATCGGGTCAATCCAAACTGAATCCAATTCAATTGGACTTGATCCAAAAATAATTACTCAATCAAATTGAGTTAATTAGTGATTAAATCACTAATTAAATCTCTCATAAATATTGAGTCCAAATTCGATGGGCAATCAGGCATCAGAGACCATCGATATGAAACCCTGATCAAAGAGTTCAAATTTCAAATTCAAAATTTGAAATTCAAAATTTTGACCCCGGTACCCAAAATGTGTGGAACACATGATCAGAGAATTTTAATTCTCAATCATAGAGTCCCAAATAGATAATACTCATAATCAGCCATCAGATCAGAAAGAAACCTCTAATGTGTGTGACCCCGCAGGTTCGAACCTAAGCCGGTAGCACAGGAACCAATTTCTGTACTAATCGAAGTGACCATCTAGCAATGGTACCCGACGATTGGATAGGTCGAATAATTACAATCACAACATTCAGAACCTACGTAAATATGGTTACCGTATAATTCATCCCTTTTGACCCCTGTGTTTAGGACGACTCAGGGTTAAACTGTCAACCCTGATGATATCATCCGAATCGTGCTCAACTCAATTAGTCCTGTGACTCCTCACTAGGACTACCCTGGCCTAGATTTTGCTAAATTGAAACACGACTGTACACAGCCCTAAACTGGAGTGGTCAATCCCATCTTGACACACGCACCGACAAGTCAAGTACTTGACTACACCCAGCAGTCTTCCGTCATTGAATTAGAAATTCAGGAGTCCAGTGCCTAAGTGCAGTGAGTTGCTTGCAAGTCACCGTGGCGGTCTCAGGTCGGAGGGATATTTATACCCATATCCCATCGGAGCAAATCTTGACAGCAAAAATAGCTCCGGAGTTGGTCACGTTCAGTGCAGATATACCATTATATCTCACCTGTATGCCATACCAGTGTCTCCATACTCTTTTGGTTATGAGGACAACCAACCCATATGGCACACAACGACCTATGCTCGATAAACGTTGTCATCTTTGGTAACAACGTATCATTTGGTCGCGAACATGTTTAAGGACTAAGCGACAAATCTTCCTTTGTCGAGTCTAAATAGTCTTAAGGACTTCACCACAACATAGGAGTTCATTGGAAGATGAAATATTTGTGATGAAAAAATACCAAAATAACTTTTATTTATTTATAATTCATATACTAATACAAAAGGAGCACAACCGTCAACAGACTGACGATTGGCTTTGGGATACTATTCCCAACAATCTCCCACTTGGCCTAAAGCCTATCGGTGCAGTATCTAATACCCATCTTCGACTTGTAGTCGTTGAACTCCTTCACCGCAATGGCTTTAGTGAATGGGTCGGCCAGGTTCTCCTTCCCATCGATCTTCTGAAGGTCGACGTTACCTCGATCCATGATCTTTCGGATGAGATGGTAGCGGTGCAGAATATGCTTCGTCCGCTTGTGTGCCTTTGGTTCCTTCGCCTGAGCAATGGCTCCAGAGCTATCGCAGTAGAGCAGAACTGGACCAACAAGGGAGGGTGCTACTCCGAGCTTGGTGATGAATTTTCTCAGCCACACCGCTTCTTTGGCAGCATCTGATGCAGCAATATACTCTGCCTCGCATACTGAATCAGCCATAGTGTGCTGCTTGGAACTCTTCCAGCAGACAGCCCCACCATTAAGGGTAAAAATAAATCCTGACACACTCTTGCTATCATCGCGATCAGACTGGAAACTAGAGTCTGTAAACCCTATAAGTCTCAAGTCCGATTCACCATATATAAGCACTGGTCCTTAGTATTTCTTAAATACTTCAGGATGGTTTTAACAACCTTCCAGTGATTCTCTCCTGGATCAGATTGGTATCTACTCACTACCCCTAGTGAGTATGCCATATCTCGTCGTGTACATATCATGGCGTACATGATAGATCCCACTGTCGAAGCATATGGAATCCTACCCATACGCTCTCTCTCTTGAGGTGTTGTCGGACAATCCCTCTTCGAGAGAGAAATTCCATGGCCTATCGGTAGATAGCCTTTCTTGGAATTTTCATGCTGAACCTTTTTAGCATAGTATCAATGTACGTGGACTGGGATAAGCCAAGCAACTTTTTGGATCTATCCCTATAGATCCTCATCCCTAGGATGTAGGAAGCTTCTCCCAGATCCTTCATAGAGAACTGTGACGATAGCCAAATCTTTATTCCCTGTAATGCAGGGACATCATTCCCGATTAAGAGAATGTCATCCACATACAATACAAGAAATACTACTACTGGACCATTAGCCCACTTATAAATACAGGGCTCTTCTCCATTCTTAACGAAGCCATACGTTTTGATCGTCCTATCAAAATGTATGTTCCAACTCCGAGATGCCTGCTTAAGTCCATAAATGGACCTCTGTAGCTTGCACACCTTAGACTCATCTGTGGATGTGAACCCTTCAGGCTGTATCATATACACCTCTTCATCCAGCTCTCTGTTTAGGAAAGCTATCTTCACATCCATCTGCCAGATTTCATAGTCCAGATGGGCAGCTATCGCAAGCATAATCCGAATGGATTTGGGCATTGCCATAGGAGAAAACATCTCGTCATAGTCTATACCATAACGTTGATGATATCCCTTGGCAATCAGACGGGCTTTATAGGTCTCCACCTTTTTGTCTACGCCCCTCTTCCTTTTGAAGACCCACTTACACCCTATAGGTTTTACTCCTTCGGGTGGGTCAACCAATGTCCACACATCGTTGACCTTCATGGACTCCATTTCGGATTTCATGGCCTTTAGCCATTTCTCAGAATCAGGTCTCTGCATTGCATCCATGTAGGTGATCGGATCCTCATCGTTTTCATCAAGTTTGACAGGATCACCATCCCGGACCAAGAAACCATAGTGTCTGTCCGGTTGATGTGGTACTCTACCAGACCGTCTTAAGGGTGCATAATCAATGGGCTCCAGATCTGATCTAATCAAATCCGGTTCAGGTTCAGTAACATGTGTCGGTTTTTCCACCTGTCGAACTTCGTCAAGTTCGACCTTAGAGGCAACAGTTTTTTCACTAAGGAACTCTTTTTCTAAAAAAATTGCCTTAAGGCTGACAAACACCTTTTGCTCATCAGCAAGGTAGAAATAATACCCTTTGGTCTCTTTTGGGTATCCAATAAAATTATACTTGTCAGACCTAGGTCCAAGCTTGTCTGTAATTAAACGTTTAACATAAGCCGGATACCCCCAAACCCTAAGGTGCGAGAGTACTCGCTTACGTCCCATCCATATCTCATATGGCGTTTTGGCTACAGACTTACTCGGAACTTTATTTAGAAGGTAACAAGCCGATTCGAGTGCATATCCCCAGAGGAAGATCGGCAGACCAGCAAACCCCATCATGGATCGAACCATGTCTAACATGGTCCGATTCCTCCTTTCAGACACACCATTATGTTGTGGTGTTCCAGGAGGAGTCCACTGAGAGAGAATCCCATTCTCCCCTAGATACGTCAAAAACTCAATGGAAAGGTATTCACCTCCTCGATCAGATCGAAGAGTTTTAATACACTTCCCGGTTTTTTTTTTACCTCATTTCGGAATAGTTTGAACATTTCAAATGATTCCGACTTATGCTTCATTAAATAGACATACCCATACCTAGATAGGTCATCTGTGAAGGTTATGAAGTAAAAAAATCCATCTCTTGCACTTGATTTCATGGGTCCACATACATCAGAATGTACCAGACCTAAGAGTTCACTGGCTCGCTCACCTTTTTCAGTAAAAGGTGACTTGATCATCTTCCCAAGAAGACAGGACTCACAGGTTGGAAGTGATTCACAATCACTAACTTCAAGAATTCCTTCTTGAGCCAACCTATTTATCCTGTTCTTATTGATATGACCTAGCCTACAGTGCCAAAGGTAGACTTCTGACACATTATCTATTCTAGAGCGTTTACCGAAGTTTTGAACAACATTAACAGAATGTGATAGTAAGTAAATTCTATTATTTAATTGTCCAACAAATATTGTAACACCATTCAAAATGATATTGCAAATATTTCTTTTTATTAAAAAATCATAACCGTACATGGCCAAAAGGCCTACAAAAATAATATTTAATAAAAAACTTGGACAATAGTGACATTCACTCAGAATTACATTACGAGAATTGATTACAAGACTCATGATTCCTAAAGCTAGAACTGAAACTTTGCTTCCATCTCCAACGTTTAGGAACCTCTCGCCTTCATCAAATCTCCTACTGACCTGCAGACCCTGCATCGAATTACAAATATGATAAGGGCTTCCGGTATCCAATACCCAAGCAATAGCATCACAAATCGAAAAGTTGCAAGGAGTTATCATATAATTATCTTGCTTCTTCTTTGGCCTGTTCGGGTCCAGGGAGGCAATGTATTGAGGATAGTTCCTCTTCCAATGCCCTTGCTTCTTGCAAAAGAAGCACTCCGCCTGGCTCTAGTCGTGCTTGCGCTTCTTGATCTGACCCTGTGCTACTGTCCCAGCATGAGATTGCACCTTCTTATTTTTCTTCTTCTTGTTCTTCTTCCCCTTCCCAAAGGGTTGACGATGAGAAGAAGACCCTCCCACTACATTCACCGACTCCTTATGGAGTGGGTGATCCTTCTCAAAGTTCTGCAGCAACCCCAACAATCCGTGGTAGTTTACCGCAGGCTTTGTCATTCAAAAATGAGTAAGGAATGGGAGGAAAGACTTGGGCAAGGAATTAAGGATCGCAACCTTATCGAGCTGCTCGTGCAGAGGAAAGCCCAATTTGCTTAGGCGCTCAATCATCTCGATCATGTACAGTACATGATCAGTGACTGAGGCCCCATCCCTTATCCGAGCATTGAAAATGGCACAACTAGTTTTGTGCCTTTCAACGTCGTCAGGCGTGCCAAAAGAGTCGTTCAACATTTGAAGCATCTCCTGTGGCTGGGCGTTCTCAAACCTTCGGCTGAACTCGTCATTCATTGCTGCCAGCATAATACATCAAACGGTGGTGCGGTCATTGAGCCACTTCAAGTAAGTATCTCGGATCGTCTTACTAGCGTTCGGAGCTGGCTCCTCAGGTGCTGGATCTGTTACTACATAAAGGATCCGCTCATGCTCAAGGATGATTTTTAATTTTCGATACCAGCTATCGAAATTGGGTCCCATGAGCTTGTCATTATCTAATAATGACCGGAGCGACAGGATAGTGGCTATAGCTGTATAAAGAAAAATGAGACCTCTATTAGTACATAAATTAATACTAAAGACTTGCACTTTAGTCTAAAGTTTTTCTCAATATTTTTACGAACTGGTAGCCTCATCCTCCAATTCGAAGAATTACTTTAATTCCTTAACGGGTACTAGAATCCACACAGACTACACACGAGCCCAACTTTGGTTGGTCAACCCATGTGCATCTATGGGTAGGTTCTTAACCAGTTGTTTCTCTAAACAACTTCTAGTAATTGATTTTGCCCCAGAACCTAATCAGTAGGCTTTGGCCTCCACTGAAAAGATCTGGTTAGGTCCAACCATTAACATGACTTAATTTAGTGAATCAGACCAATAAATGATCAGGCCCGACTTTGGCCGGCCAACCTAACCACCATCAGAAAGACTCAATCAAATTATCATATTATGAATAATAATTCCATTAGCCAATGAGCACCAAGCCTTTGGGCCTCCAATGATCGTTGAACTAATGGACTCATTATCATTCACTTAATGGGAGGCTATGACTTAGTTATCATTATAACTTAATCATTTTAGGGACCTAATAATTTTGAGGATTTTATTAAAGAATAGTAGAGAAGAAATCATCCAGCCAATTTCAATCCTCCCACTGACTTCACCAAGTCAGATTAAAAAAGATTTAATTAAAGCTGGCATTAGGAGCACCTAAATCAGTCACACTGATTTACCTAATGATATGGGTGAGCTCTAATCACCAAGTGATCTAATCAAAATCTAACTTACCAGATTGGCCAGGTAAGTGAGATCAGTGGTGGGGATTTGCCATTAACTCGTCAATGATCGAATCAATGCGAGTAGCTCCCGCTGAAGAACCACTGGTCAAAGCTGCCGAACTTACCTTAGACACCAACCGGTTCATTAGTTTTAATTTTGATCAACTTCGTAAATAGGGCTCCATCGCGTAGCCATGAATTAAGTCCATCTTGGTCTAGTTAAAGACATGGACCCATTCAACTACAACTATTGAAGTTGAGTCTAGAGTATCCTTGACCTAATCTAATTCAACTTTTGATTAGATTTGACCAATTACTCCATTTAGTCCATTTTTTAAACTAACCTTAGGTCTAACCTAATTATGGACCTAATTCATCTAACCCATTGACCTACAAGTTTATGCGATTGTCTTAGGTCTTAATTCACAATTCTAGACCTACTGGACAACACTTAATTCTTTTAATTAAGTACTTGGGCTGATGGGTCAGGGTTTGGCATTTCGAAAATAATTTTTAAATTTTGAAAGATTTTATTTTCTGTTCACCAAATGTGTTGACTCATTTCACAAACGGATCAGCACATTTCATAAACAGCAATTCTATTGCTCATTTCATAACAAAAAATAACTCAAAATAAATCATAAATTTTTTTTAGATCCAATCTAATACATTCAAGATAAATTTCTTAATTAAGTCCTTTCACTGCTTTATCAGCATGGGATATAATTGCATCGGCACCCCTACCGTCATAGGAGACCCCATCGAATGGGAAGAGAGGGCCTTTAAACCTTACTTTTCTCCTATGACCGGACGGCCATGGCAACCAACCCAATTAGATTACTTGCTACTTGGATCAAGTATATCTAAATATACCAATTTTAAAATTTAAATTTTGAATTTTAAATTTTAAATTTCAAATTTCAAAATTTAAATTTAAAATTTGAGATTTCAACCAAATTTTAAATTTTGAATTTTCAATCTTTGAATTTTAAATTTTGAATTTTGAATTTCAAATTTCAAATTTTGAATTTCAAATTTCAAATTTCAAATTTGAGATTTCAACCAAATTTCAAATTTCAAATTTTGAATTTTAAATTTGAAACTTCTAACAAATTTCAAATTTTAAATTTCAATTTTTTTTGAATTTTGAATTTTAAATTTTAAATTTTGAATTTTAAATTTAAACTTATAGATTATACCTTAATCTATGCATGTATATGTATATCATATTCTAGAACCATGCTCTGATACCATTTGTAGCGAAAATTTAGTGCAGGGGCAAAATGGTAATTTTAAAACTTTTTTAAAATTATTATTTTACAGTAAATTATTAATTAATATCATTAATTAATATTAATTAACCCTACACTAGGATCTAAATATGATACAACAGCATGCATTTAAATTTGAAATTCAAATTTGAATCAGTTAACCATTTACAGTACTGTGTTCAGAACACATCACCTTTTGCGGGTAGTCGATCACCGCAATCTGATCACCATCGGGAGGCTCTGATCATCACATCGTAGCTACACAAATATCTGGCCTCTGCGGATCGTCCACATGAAGCTCCCATCTGATCAGCTCCTCACGAATGCTAGTTCGTGATTTCATCCTTTTGATGGCAGATGTTGATCGAACTTCTTCGATCAATGTGTGCTGACTCTCGGATGCTCTGGATTATTTGCACGATTGCTTGAGAGACTGATGGATCTCTCCCTAAAATTTGGTGGACTCACGACACTCGTGGCACACCAATCTCACTTCCCAAACCCTAGGTAGAAACCCTAGGGTACACACTAGAAATCCTGCGCTCAATTTTCTTTCTTTTTTTTCTTTTTCTCTCGGAAGGTTTTGGACCTTCACCTTGTACACAAACTTTTCTCATGCCCCAAAGTTTCTCTCCTAAAATTTTTATGCACGTCCCGCCTTTCTCCTCTTTTTAAAACAACATCGAACGTGTCTTATCCGCGTGAGAGGATAAAGATAAGTGGTTGCACATTTGAATTCAAATCAAATTTGAATTCAAACGAAAACCAACTTATCCCTATCCTTTTGGGCATGAGAAGAGAAGGGGCGTGGCTCTTTGTGCGTGGAAAATGTTTCACAAGAAATCTTTTCTCGTGTAAGTAATGTGGCGCACAAAATGGATAAGGATGAATGGGCAAGTGATAAGTTATCCATTCAAATTCAAACATGCTTTGAATTTGAATGGCTAACTAATTATTTTATCCATCCATATGGCGCACAAATGAGGGTGTGGGGAAGGGTTTTGCGTGAGAAAAATTTCACGAGAAGTTTCTTCTCATGAATTCAAATGGGTGCAAGGAAGTTGGGTGTCGCAGAAAATTTAAAACAAAGTGGTTTGATTCAAATTGAGCCAACCTAGTTTAAAATAGGTTAAGCACAATTAGACCAGATTAAACCCAACATAATTAGGCTTAATAATACTCAATAAAATTCTAATCAAATTAGAAATTAACTAAACCTAACCCCTGATCAAATCAGGGACTAAACCACCTTAGCGATTAGGTCAACATTTAACCTAATCGGGTCAATCCAAACTGAATCCAATTCAATTGGACTTGATCCAAAAATAATTACTCAATCAAATTGAGTTAATTAATGATTAAATCACTAATTAAACTTCTCATAAATATTGAGTCCAAATCCGATGGGCAATCAGGCATCAGAGACCATCGATATGAAACCCTGATCAAAGAGTTCAAATTTCAAATTCAAAATTTGAAATTCAAAATTTTGACTCCGGTACCCAAAATGTGTGGAACTCATGATCAGAGAATCCTAATTCTCAATCATAGAGTTCCAGATAGATAAGACTCATAATCAGCCATCAGATCAGAAAGGAACCTCTAATGTGTGTGACCTCGCAGGTTCGAACCTAAGCCGGTAGCATAGGAACCAATTCCTGTACTAATCGAAGTGACCATCTAGCAATGGTACCCGATAATCGGATAGGTCGAATAATCGCAATCCCAACACTCAGAACCTATGTAAATATGGTTACCGTATAATTCATCCCTTTTGACCCCTGTGTTTAGGATGACTCAGGGTTAAACTGTCAACCCTGATGATATCATCCGAATCATGCTCAACTCAATTAGTCCTGTGACTCCTCACTAGGACTACCCTGGCCAAGGTTTTGCTAAATTAAAACACGACTGTACACAGCTCCTAAATTGGAGTGGTCAATCCCATCTTGACACACGCACCGACAAGTCAAGTACTTGACTACACCCAGCAGCCTTCCGTCATTGAATTAGAAATTCAGGTAGTCCAGTGCCTAAGTGCAGTGAGTTGCTTGCAAGTCACCGTGGCGGTCTCAGTTTGGAGGGACATTTATACCCATATCCCATCGGAGCAAATCTGGACAGCAAAAATAGCTCCGGAGTTGGTCACGTTCAGTGCAGATGTACCATTATATCTCACCTGTATGCCATACCAGTGTCTCCACACTCTTTGGTTATGAGGACAACCAACCCATATGGCACACAACGACCTATACTCGATAAACGTTGTCATGCTTGGTAACAACGTATCATTTGATCGCGAACATGTTTAAGGACTAAGCGATAATCCTCCTTTGTCGAGTCTAAATAGTCCTAAGGACTTCACCACAACACAGGAGTTCATTGAGAGATGAAATATTTGTGATGAAAAAATACCAAAATAATTTTATTTATTTATAATTCATGTACTAATACAAAAGGAGTACAACCATCAACAGGCTGACGATTGGCTTTGGGACACTATTCCCAACATCATCCACATACAATACAAGAAATACTACTACAGGACCATTAGCCCACTTATAAATGCATGGCTCTTCTCTGTTCTTAACGAAGCTATACGTCTTGATCATCTTATCAAAATGTATGTTCCAACTCCGTGATGCCTGCTTAAGTCCATAAATAGACCTCTGTAGCCTTCACACCTTAGACTCATCTGTGGATGTGAATCCTTCAGGTTGTATCATATACACCTCTTCATCTAGCTCTCCATTTAGGAAAGCTGTCTTCACATCCATCTGCCAGATTTCATAGTCCAGATGGACAGCTATCGCAAGCATAATCCGAATGGATTTGAGCATTGCCACAGGAGAAAATATCTCGTCATAGTCTATACCATAATGTTGACGATATCCCTTGACAACCAGACGGGCTTTACAGGTTTTCACCTTTCCGTCTGCGCCCCTCTTCCTCTTGAAGACCCACTTACACCCTATGGATTTTACTCCTTCGGGTGGGTCAACCAATGTCCACACATCGTTGACCTTCATAGACTCCATTTCGGATTTCATGGCTTCTAGCCATTTCTCAGAGTCGGGTCTCTGCAGTGCATCCATGTAGGTGATCGGATCCTCATCATTTTCATCAAGTTCGATAGGATCATCGTCCCGAACCAAGAAACATAGTATCTGTCCAATTGATGTGGTACTCTACCAGATCGCCTTAAGGGTGCTTGAACAATGGGCTCCGGATCTGATCTAATCAAATCCAGTTCAGGTTTAGCAACTTGGGTCGATTTTTTCACCTGTCAAACTTCATCAAGTTCGACCTTAGTGGCAACAGTCTCTTCACCAAGGAACTCTTTTTCCAAAAAGATTGCCTTAAGGCAAACAAATACTTTTTGCTCATCAGCTAGGTAGAATTAATATCCTTTGGTCTCCTTTGGGTACCCTATAAAATTATACTTGTCAGACCTAGGTCCAAGCTTGTCTGTAATTAAACGTTTAACATAAGCCGGACACCCCCAAATCCTAAGGTGCGAGAGTACTGGCTTACGTCCTATCCTTATCTCATATGGCGTTTTGGTTACAGACTTACTCAGAACTCTATTTAGAAGGTAACAAGTCGATTCGAGCACGTATCTCCAGAGAGAGATCGACAGACCAGCAAACCCCATCATGGATCGAACCATGTCCAACAAGGTTCAATTCCTCCTTTCAGATACACCATTATATTGTGGTGTTCCAAGAGGAGTCCACTGAGAGAGAATCCCATTCTCCTTAAGATATGTCAGAAAATTATTGAAAAGGTATTCACCTCCTCGATCAGATCGAAGAGTTTTAATACACTTTTCAGTTTATTTTTCTACCTCATTTCAGAATAGTTTAAACATTTCAAACGACTTCGATTTATGCTTCATTAAATAGACATACCTATACCTCGATAGGTCATCTGTGAAGGTTATGAAGTTGAAATATCCATCTCTTGCACTTGAGCTCATGGGTCCACATACATCAGAATGTACCATACCCAAGAGTTCACTGGCTCGCTCATCTTTTCCAGTAAAAGGTGATTTGGTCATTTTACCAAGAAGACAGGACTCACAGGTTGGAAGTGATTCACAATCACCTACTTCAAAATTCCTTCTTGAGCCAAGCTGTTTATCCAGTTCTTATGATATGACCTAGCCTACAGTGCCAAAGATAGACTTCTGACACATTATCTATTCTAGGATGTTTATCGAAGGTTTGAACCACATTAACAGGTTGTGATAGAAAGTAAATTCCATTATTAAGTTGTCCAACAAACTTTGTAACACCATTCAAAATGATATTGCAAACGTTTCCTTTTATTAAAAATTGATAACCGTTCATGGCCAAAAGGCCTACAGAAATAATATTTAATAAAAAGCTTGGATAATAGTGACATTCACTCAAAATTATATTTCGAAAATTGATTATAAGGTTCATGATTCTTAATGCTAGAACTGGAACTTTGCTTCCATCTCCAACGTTCAAGAATCTCTCACCTTCATCAAATCTCCTACTGACCTGCAGACCCTACATCAAATTGTAAATATGATAAGGGCTTCCGATATCCAATACCCAGGTAGTAGTATCACAAATAAAAAAATTACAAGGTGTTATCATATAAGTACCTTACTTCTTCTTCGGCCTGTTCGGGTCCAGGGAAGTAATGTATAGAGGACAGTTCCTCTTTCAGTGCCCCTGCTTCTTGCAAAAGAAGCACTCTGCCTAGCTCTGGTCGGGCTTGCACTTCTTGGTCTGACCCTGTGCAGATGTCCTAGCATGCAGCTGCACCTTCTTATTCTTCTTCTTCTTGTTCTTCTTCTTTCCTTTCTTAAAAGGTCGACGACCAGAAGAAGACCCTCCCACAACTTTCACCGACTCTTTATGGAGCTGGTGATCCTTCTCAAAGTTCTGCAGCAACCCCAACAAGCCGTGGTAGTTCACTGCAGGCTTTGTCATCCAAAAATGAGTAAGGAAGGGGAGGAAGGACTTGGGCAATGAATTAAGGATCGCATCCTTACCGAGCTGCTCGTGCAGGAAAAAACCCAGTTTACTTAGGCGCTCAATCATTTCGATCATGTACAGTACATGATCTGTGACTGAGGCTCCATCCCTCATCCGAGCATTGAAAATGGCACAACTACTTTTGTGCCTTTCAACATCGTTAGACGTGCCAAAGGAGTTGTTCAACATTTGAAGCATCTCCTGTGGCTGGGCGTTCTCGAACCTGTGGCTGAACTCATCATTCATTACCGCCAGCATAATGCACCGAACGGTGGTGCGGTCGTTGAGCTACTTCTGATAAGTATCTCGGACCGTCCCTCTAACATTCGAGACTGGCTCCTCAGGTGCCGGATCCATTACTACATAAAGGATCCGCTCATGCTCAAGGACGATTTTTTATTTTTGATACCAGCTATCGAAATTAGGTCCCATGAGCTTGTCATTATCTAATAATGATCGGAGGGACAGGGTAGTGGCCATAGCTGCATAAAGAAAAACCAGACCTCTATTAGTATATAAATTATAAATACTAAAGACTTGGACTTTAGTCTAAAGTTTCTCTCATTATTTTTACAAACTGGTAGCCTCAACCTCCAATTCGAGGAATTACTTTAATTCCTTAGTGGGTACTAGAATCCATACAGACTACACACGAGCCCAACTTTGGTTGGTCAACCCATATGCATCTATGGGTAGGTTCATTACCAGTTGTTTCTCTAAACAACTTCTAGTAATTGATTTTGCCCCAGAACCTAATCAGTAGGCTTTGGCCTCCACTGAAAAGATCTGGTTAGGTCCAACCATTAACATGATTTGATTTGATGAATCGGACCAATAAATGATCAGGCCCGACTTTGGCCGGCCAACCTGACCACCATCAGAAGGACTCAAACCAAATTATCATATTATGAATGATAATTTCATTAGTCAATAAGCACCAGACTTTTGGACCTCCAATGATTATTAAACTAATAGACTCATTATCACTCACTTAATGGGAGGCTATGACTTACTTATCAATATAACTTAATCATTTTTAGAGAACCAATAATTTTTGAAAATTTTATTAAAGGATAGATGAGAAATATCCAGCCAATTTTAATCCTCCCACTGACTTCATCAAGTCAGATTAAAAAAAATTTTAATTAAAGCTGGCATTAGGAGCACCTAAATCAGTCAAACTGATTTACCTAATGACATGGGTGAGCCATAATCACCAAGTGATCTAATCAAAATCTAATTCGTCAGGTTGGCCAGGTAAGTGAGATCAGTGGTGGGGATAAGCCATTAACTCGTCAGAGATCGAATCTCTGCGAGTAGCTCCCGCTTAAAAACCACTGATCAAACTGCCAAACTTACCTTAGACACCAACCAGTTAATTAGTTTTAATTTGATCAACTTAGTAAATAGGGTTCCACCGCGTAGCCATGAATTAAGTCCATCTTGGTCTAGTTAAAGACATGGACCCATTCAACTACAACTATTGAAGTTGAGTCTAGAGTATCCTTGACCTAATCTAATTCAATTTTTGATTAGATTTGACCAATTACTCTAATTTAGTCTATTTCTTTAAGCTAACCTTAGGTCTAACCCAATTATGGACCTAATCCATCTAACCCATTGACCCACAAGTTTATGCAATTATTTTAGGTCTTAATTCACAATTTTAGACCTACTAGACAACACTTAATTCTTTTAATTAAGTATTTAGGCTGATGGGTCAGGGTTTGGCATTTAAAAAATAATTTTTAAATTTGAAAGGTTTTATTTTCTGTTCATCAAATATGTTGACTCATTTCACAAATAGATCAGCACATTTCATAAATAGTAATTCTATTGCTAATTACATAATAGAAAATAACTCAATCAAAATAAATCATGAATATTCTTTTAGATCTAATCTAACACATTCATGATAAATTTCACAATTGAACCTTTATAATTAATTTTTTTCGCTGCTTCATCTGCATGGGATATAATTGCAGTGGCACCCCTACCGCTATAGGAGACCCCATCGAATGGGAGGAGAGGGCCTTTAAATCCTGCTTTTCTCCTATGACCGGACAGCCATGGCAACCAACCCAATTCGATTACTTGTTACTTGGATCAAGTATATCTAAATATATCAATTTCAAAATTTAAATTTTAAATTTTAAATTTCAAATTTTAAATTTCAAATTTTAAATTTTGAATTTCAAATTTCAAATAAATTTTAAATTTTAAATTTCAAATATTTGAATTTTAAATTTTGAATTTCAAATTTTGAATTTTAAATTTTGAATTTCAAATTTAAAATTTCAACCAAATTTTAAATTTCAAATTTCAAATTTTGAATTCTAAATTTTTGAATTTTGAATTTCAAATTTTAAATTTCAAATTTTGAATTTCAAATTTTTGAATTTTGAATTTCGAACAACTTTCAAAATTCAAATTTTAAATTTTGAATTTTAAATTTCAAATTTAAACTTTTAGATTACAACTTAATATATGCATGCAAATATATATACCATATCTAAGAACCCACTCTGATACCATTTGAAGTGAAAATTCTGTGCAGGGGTAAAATGATAATTTTAAAACTTTTTCAAAATTATAATTTTATAGTGGAAAAATATTAATTAATCTAATTAATTAATATAAATTTATCCTACACTAGGATCTAAATATGATATATAACATGCATGCATTTAAATTTGAAATTCAAATTTGAATAGTAAACACTTTACTGTAATGTGTTCAGAACACAATACCTTTGTGCGGGTAGTAGATCGCCACAATCTGATCACTGTCGAAAAAGTCTGATCATCGTGATGCAGTTACACAGTATATCTAGCCTCTGTGGATCATCCATACGAAGCTTTTGGTCTGATCGACTCCTCACGAGTGCTAGCTCGTGTTAGAGCCCTTTTAATGGCCGATGCTGATCGAACTCCTTCGATTGATGTCTTTTGATTCTTCAGGTGCCCCGGATCATCAACAGATGTGCTTGAGAGGATGTTGAAGATCTCTCTGAGATTTTGTGGGCTCACGACACTCGTAGCTCACTTTCTCACTTTCCGAACCCCAGGCTAAAACTCTAGAGAACTCACCGAAAACTTTGCACCCACTTTTCTTTCTTTTCTTTCTTTTTCTCTTGGAAGGATATGGACTTCTTTATCATGCACAAGACTTCTCACACCCCAAAATTTTTCTCCAAAAATCTTCCTCTTGCACGCCCCACTCTTCACCTCCTTTTATAACAACGTCAAACGTCTTATCTAAAAGAAAGGATAAAGATGAGTAATTGCATATTTAAATTCAAATCAAATTTTGAATTCAAATAGACACCAACTCATCCCTTATCCACTAAAGGCGTGAGGCATGGCTTAAATTATGCATGAAGTGATTTCATGAGAAACCTTTTCTCATGTAATAAATAGGACGTAAAAAAAGGGATAAGGTGCAAAGATTGATTGCCCATTCAAATTCAAACTTTATTTTGAATTTGAATGGCCAACCAATCATCCTTATCCATTCATTTGGCACATTAAAGTGGGGCGTGGAGAGGGCTTGGCATGAGAAAAAAATTCGTGAGAAGTTCTTTCTCATGAATTCAAATGGGTGCAATGAAAGTGAGGTGGCGCATGGAGATTGGGTCAAGATGGTTTAATTATTTAAACCAACCTAATTGAACCAAATAAGTTAGGTCCAACTAGACTAATTTAAATCCAACTTAATTAGGCTTAATTAGGCTCAATAAAATCTTAATCAAATCAAAAATTGACTAAACCCAACCCCTGATCAAATCAGGGACCAAACCATCTCGATGATTAGGTCAACTCTTAACCTAATCGGATCAAACCCAACTGAATCCAATTCAATTGGACTTGATCCAAAAATAATTACTCAATCAAATTGAGTTAATTAGTGATCAAATCACTAATAAAATCTCTCATAAATAGTTTATGCAAATCTGATCTGCAATCGGATATCAGAATTCATCGATATGTAACCCTGATCGAAAAGTCCCAACCAGTGGGACTCTTGACCCCGGTACCCATAATGTGTGGAACTCATGATCAGAGAATCCTGATTCTCGATCACTGAGTTTCAAACATGTAGAATTCTACATCAGCCATCAGATCAGATAGAAACTCTAATGTGTGTGACCTCGCAGGTTCGAACCAAAGCCGGTAGCACAGGAATCAATTCCTGTACTAATCGAAGTGACCATCTAGCAATGATACCCAACGTTCGGATAAATCTAAGAGTCACAATCGCAACACTCAGAACCTACATGAATATGATTACTGTATAATTCATCTTGACACATGCACCAACAAGTCAAGTATTTGACTACACCCAGCAGTCTTCCGTCACTGAATTAAAAATTTAGGTAGTCTAGTGCCTAAGTGCAGTGAGTTACTTGCAAGTCACCGTGGCAGTTTCAGGTCAGAGGAATATTTATACTCATATTCCATCGGAGCAAATCTTGATAGCAGAAATAGCTCTGGAGTCAGTCACGTTCAGTGCAGATGTACCCTTACATCTCACTTGTATGCCATACCAGTGTCTCCACACTCATTGGTTAAGAGAACAACCAACCTATATGGCACACAACGACCTATGCTTGATAAACATTGTCATCCTTGGTAACAATGTATCATTTGGTCATAAACAAATTTAAAGACTAAACGACAAATCCTCCTTTGTCGAGTCTAAATAGTTCTAAGGACTTCACCACAACATAGGAGTTCATTAGAAGATGAAATATTTTGTGATGAAAAATACCAAAATATTTTTTATTAATTCATAATTCATGTACAAATATAAAAATGAGCACAACCGTCAACAGACTGACGATTGGCTTTGGGATACTATTCCCAACAATATCCTCAGCTCTCTCTTCCACACCTTTTGTCCAACCACCATCAGTTTTAGAAAATCCCATGCGGTGCAATGTGTGGCGGTTGATAGTGTCAGAGTAGGATAGTCTAGCTACTGCCTCCCCCTCAAAGCTAACTCTGAACCTCCTAAAAACTAAGGTGAGAGCCATACCAAAAGGCAAGTGTGCCTTGGACCTGTTCAAGATCTCTCTCATAGCCTCAAACATCAATGCCGGAAGGTTCAGGGGGGCTTGTGTGATCACATGGTACACAATACAGATGTCCCTACCAGAAAGAAGATCGTGTCTACCACTTCTAGAAAAAAATAATTTGGTTACCATGTGGTGTAGCAATCTCATCTCAATAGAAAGAATCTTTGCCTTTAATTTGTTCAGACTTCCAGTGAAGGTTCTCCCTAGGATAACATTTATTCCTTCCTCTTTAACTGGGAGTTCCATGTTGGTATACCCCTCACAAGGTAAATGAAGTATCTGCCCAAAAGCACAGGATCTAGGCTAATGTCTACACCCTTTACTGTGGATTTTACTGTTTCATTGCTGTACCCCAAATTTAGGTAAAATTCTCTGACAAGATCCACATATGTATTTTCTTTTAAGGAGCAGTAAAATTTCCATCCTTGGTCCTTAATCTTTGATCCGATAGTGAACCCTTCTTTTTCAAAAAATCTGAAATCAATATTTTTGTCAGGCTCTACTTTCCTATCAGAGAGGGGTACCTTACTAGGGCTGATTGGTGACCAGGTTGAAGCTGAAGCTGAACCAGGAGCAAGGTTTGAAGCAGAAGTGGTCTCGATTGCTAGTCTCTTTCGACGCACACTTTCCTCCAACCCTCGGATGGATTTCCTCCTCTGTGGAAGCTTCATCTTGGGAGCCATTTGCACAGGCAGGACTAACATGGAACTTAGGAGAGCAAATGTGAGGAAGAGATGAAGGCTTTTTAGTGAAAAGATAAGGATTTTGGAGAAGTGATGTGCCGATTTGGAGAAGACGGGTAGAGTTTAGGGTAATCTCAAATCGCTCCAAATGAAGAAGGAAAAGGGGAGGAACTTGGTTCCTAAGTGGGCGATTTGGAGTGTGAGAGTCGGTGGGAGAGGAGTTTTGAGGGAAAACTTGGGTTTGAGGAAGAAGAGAGGGAGACCTTTGGTTCGGCGGAAGGAAGAAGGCGGAGAGTTGGGTCAGCTCAAGGAGAAATTTCCAACAAAAAGGGAGTGTCTGAAGGATTTAGTCATTATTACAAGTTTACCCTAGGGTCGATCTTGGGGGTCGACTCATGGCAGAGAGAAATTCAGAAAAATGATGAAACAATTTCGAAAAAATTTAAAATATTAGGAGAAAGATGTTTACCCAAAAATTGATCATGAAAATGATAATTTTGAGCTTTTGAGCTCATAAGAAAAGATGAGAATTAAGCTAAATGAATTTTTGGCATTGATACCTTGGAATCAGAGAGATACTTAAGCTAATGGATCAAGAATTTCTAGTTCTCTTCTAATTTCATAAAATCTATCTTCACTTAAGGCCTTGGTAAAGATGTCAGCTAATTATTTTTTAGTACAAACATAGTCAAGACTTATATCTTTATTTTGGACATGTTCTTTTATGAAATGATGCCTGATTTCAATATGTTTTGACCTAGAATGCTGAATTGAATTTTTAGTGAGATTTATAGCACTAGTGTTATCACATCTTATGAGAGTTTTATTAAGTTTGATACTAAAGTCTTCGAGTTATTGCTTAATTCACAAGATTTGAGCACAACAACTTTCGACTGCAATGTATTCGGCCTCAACCGTAGACAGTGCTACCGAATTGTATTTCTTGCTAAACCAAGAGATTAGGTTAACTCCAAGAAATTGGCAAGTTCCACTAGTATTTTTTTTATCTAATCTACATCCAGCAAAATCAACATCTAAATATCCTATTAAGTCAATTAATGAGTCCTTAGAATATCATAATCCTAAAATTTGTGTACCATTTAAATATCTAAAGATTCTTTTAACTGCATTCAAGTGTGATTCTTTTGGATTTGATTGAAAGCGAGCACAAAGATAAACACTAAACATAATATCAGATCTACTAGCAGTTAAATATAATAGAGAATCAATCATGTCTCTATAAAATTTTAAGTCTACACTTTTACTTTCTTCGTCCTTGTCAAGCTTACATGATGGGCTCATGGGTGTGCCAATTGCTTTGAAGTTCTCCATTCCAAATCTTTTGAGTAATTCTCTTGTGTACTTGCTTTGGGTGATGGAGATTTCTTCCTTTGTTTGTTTGATTTGAAGTTCGAGGAAGAATGTAAGTTCTCCCATCATGCTCATCTCGAACTCCCTCTGCATGAGCTTTGCAAAATTTTGACAAAGAGTTTCATTAGTAGATCCAAAAATAATATCAACAACATATATTTGTATAACTAATATATCATCTTGATTTCTTTTAATGAAAAAGATTCTGTCTATATTTTTTCTTAAAAAACCATTATTAAGTAAAAATTTGCTTAGCCTTTCATACCAAGCCCTGGGTGTTTGTTTCAAACCATATAGAGCTTTATTTAATTTAAAAATATGATTAGGAAAAGCATGATTTTCAAAACCTGGAGGTTGTTCTACATAAACTTCTTCAGTAATATATCCATTTAAAAAAGCACTTTTGATATCTATTTGGAATAATTTAAATTTTATAAAGCAAGTATATGCAAGTAGAAGTCTAATTGCCTCTAATCTAGCAACAGGTACAAAGGTCTCATCAAAATCAATTCCTTCTTCTTGATTATAACCTTTTGCAACCAATCTTGTTTTATTTCTTATTACATTTCTATGTTCATCTAATTTATTCCTGTATACCCATTTTGTGCCAATTATTGAATAATTTTTAGATCTTGATACTAAAGTCCATACATTATTTTTTTCAAATTGATTAAGTTCTTCTTGCATTGTATTAATCCAATTATAATCTTTTTCAGCTTCGTCTATAGTTTTAGGTTCAAGATGAGAGACAAAAGTAAAATGATTGAATGCATCTCTAAGTGAAGAATGAGTTGTTACACCATGTGTAGGATCACCAATGATTAGTTCTTTGGGGTGATTGTGATCATACCTCCATTCTTTGGGCAAATCATTTGTACCTTTAGGTTGTTCTTGTTGTTCTTCACCTTCCTCATCCTGTTTGTCTTCATATTTTTCATCATCTTGAATTGTTGAATCTTTTAGAGTGATTTTCTTCATCCCTTCTATAAGAGGATCTGCATCATCAATACCTTCATTCTTTCTTGAAGAAAGATCGTTAGATTCATCAAAGACAACATGTATTGACTCCTCTACTACTAAGGTTCTTTTGTTGAAAACTCTAAAGGCTTTATTAGAAGAGGAGTAACCAAGAAAAATCGCTTCATCGAATTTTGCATCAAATTTTTCTAGTCTTTCTTTACCATTGTTTAACACAAAACATCGGCAAACAAAAACATGAAAATATGCAATGTTTGGTTTTCTTCCTTTCCAAAGCTCATAGGGAGTTTTCTTTAAAATTTATCTAATTAAAGCACGATTTAATATGTAACATGCCGTGTTAATTGCTTCAGCCCAAAAGTATCTTGGAAGGTTGCTTTCACATAGCATGGTACGGGCCATTTCTTCAAGAGTTCTATTTTTTTCTTTCTACTATCCCATTTTGTTGGGGTGTCCTAGGTGCCGAAAAGTTATGGCCTATTCCTTTTTCATCATAAAACTTTTCAAAATCTTGATTTTCAAATTCGGTTCTATGACCACTTCGAATATTTTGAATTAAAAAATCTTTCTCATTTGTGATTTTTCAATAAAATTTAGAGAAAACTTGAAAAGTTTCATCCTTATGTGTCGAAAAGAAAATCCATGTAAAATGAGAGAAATCATCAATAATTACAAAACCATATCGTTTTCCACCTAGACTAGTAGTTCTAGTAGGTCCAAATAAATCCATGTGCAATAGTTCTAATGGCCTAGAAGTTGAAACAATATTTTTAGATTTGAATGAAACTCTTGTTTGTTTACCTAATTAGCATGCATCACAAATTCTATCCTTTTCAAAGTTTAATTTGGGTAAACCAATAACTAATTCATTCTTAATGAGTTTTGAAAGTGAATGCATGCTAATATGTGCAAGCCTACGATGCCAAAGCCAACTAGTCTCATTAATCTTGGCATTCAAGGCTACTAGGCATTGCATGTTTATTTTAGATAGATCATTCAAATCTACCATATAAATATTACCATATCTATACCCAACAAATTTAATGCCTTCATTAATAGGACTAGTTACAATGCAAATAGAAGATTCAAAAATAACTTTGTATCCTTTATCACAAAATTGACTGATGCTTAATAAATTATGTTTTAAACCATCTACTAACAAAATATTTTCAATATACTTGGAGGGAGTGATACCAATATTATCTATACAGATGATCTTTCCTTTGCCATTGTCTCCAAAGGTGACCATTCCTCCATTTTTAGCATCAAGTGTGATGAATTGTGATTCATCACCAGTCATGTGTCTTGAGCATCCACTATCAAGATATCATTTTCGGTTTGCTCCTTGGGATGCAAGACACATCTACACACAAGAATCAAGTTTTGGTTTTAAGTACCCAAGCTTTCTTGGATCTGTTTTGGTTAGTCATAATGGTTCCTTTTGAAACCCATATTTTCTTTACATTAGAATTTATGGATTTGTTAGAAAAATAAGTGTATGACTTGTGTCCTACTCTACCACATTTGAAGCAAGTAATGTTTAAAAACTTATTGTTTGAAGAGTTTACATAGATATTTTTAAGAAACTTTTATTTCTTTAAGGGATTGTAGCCAAGACCAGCTTTATCATAAACGGCCTTTTAATTTTCAAGTATCATATTAAGTTTATTTGAACTTAGGATAAATTTTTCAACCATTGATTTTAGCTTGGCAATCTCATTCTTTAAATTCAGATTTTCTTGAGACAGGGTAGATTTTTCATTTGAAATGCTCTCATTTTATTTTAGTAAGGATTGATTCTTTGATTTTAACTCTTTGTTCTTTACCCCTAGCTTCTTTAGTTCATCAATTAAATCATAAAATACTTTATGAAGTTCTTCAAAAGTAAAGTCAATAGGAGTTGCAGAATTTACCTCATTTTCATATGCCATAAGGCACAGTTGGCTTGTTCATTTGAGTCTTCTTCTTCGGAGCTTGACTCATCACTTTCACTCCATGTAGCTATCATGGCCTTCTTCTTGTACTTCTTGGAACCCTTCTTCAGTTGTGGGCATTCAGATTTAAAGTGTCCCAGTTTCTTGCATTCATAGCAAATAAGGGGTTGGTCTTTATCCTTCTCTTTGCTATGTTCTCCTTTTGTGGGTGGCCTCTTCCTCATTCCTTGTTTCCTTTTTCTCAAAAATCTCTTAAACCTTCTAGTAATGAGAGCCATTTCTTCATTCTGTTCTTCATTTTCCGTATCATCAGTTTCTTCATCAAGTTGAACCATGAATTTGAGGGCGATTATCCTCTTCTTTTTGACTTCTTCTTCTTGATGTTGTTTCATGCTTAGCTCATATGTCATCAGTGATCCAAGAAGCTCTTCCAAGGGTAGGATGTTCAGATCTTTGGCTTCTTGGATAGCGGTCACTTTGGCTTTCCAAGTTCTTGGTAAGGACCTAAGAGTCTTTCTCATGAGATCACTATTAGAATAAGACTTACCAAGATTTTTTAGATCATTTATAATATCAGTAAAATGAGTAAATATTTTAGTTATAGATTCATCATGCTCTATTTTAAAAAGTTCATATTTATGCATGAGCATGTTAATTTTGGATTCCTTCACTTGATTAGTTTTTTTCATGAGTTACTTCTAATCTATCCCATATTTTCTTAGCAGACATGCATGTTGAAATACGATTGACTTTATTAGCATCTAGAGCACAATATAAAATATTCATGGCTTTAGCATTTAGTTGAGTCATTTTATTATCAACCTCATCCCATTCTTTTTCGAGTTTGGTTGATTCCACACTATCAATTATTTTAGTGGGTGTGTGTGGTCTGTTTATTATGATACTCCACATATCATAGTCAAGTGCTTGAATAAAGATTTTCATTCGAGCTTTCCAATAGGTATAGTTTGACCCACTAAAAAGTGAAGGTTGGTTTGTGGACTGCCCCTCGGCTAGAGAAGTGCCAACTTGAGTTGCCATAGATCTTTAGCTCTTTGATGGTTAAATCAAAGTAGGGCTAGAGCATCAGGCTCTGATACCACTTGTTGCCCAGCTATGCAACCCAAGAGGGGGGGTGAATTGGGTTTTTAAAACTTTAAAATTAATTTTCAACTATGAAAATTATTTAACAATGAACAGGATAAGTATGGAGAGTGAAGTTTATGTAAGGGGTAGAAGTTGGATGCAAGAATGTAAGAGAATAAAGAAGTTTAAAAGGAGAGCAAGTAAGCATAACACAAATAAGAAGATTTATAGTGGTTCGGTGCCAACCTTGCACCTACATCCACT